>NC_068318.1:19565822-19880822 GCF_025860055.1 Xyrauchen texanus | reverse complement strand
TGAGTCTCTCTACACTCTTTAAATTAGTACTTAATATGTATGCATCTGAATATTTTGCAATAAACTCTAAATATATTGTTTCTATACATATAGTCTACAACTATAAATCAATAGGATTATATATTTCCATGATTACATTATTCCTAATGCCTCATGGAATTGTAGTTCATTCCCTCATAAAAGAAGTGAAGTACTAAGTAAGACGTTAATTACACACTGTCTGATTTTCAAATTCTGTTTTGCATATATTTAAAGGTTGTAGTGTTGTGCTTCACCTCGGAGCTGGTTGGTTTGATTCATGGCTTAAAACTATTTTATGATGGATTTTATGAAAAGCATATGGAAAAAATTAATGGGAAAGATACTTGAAGATGGCTGAAAAATGCTATAGGGTCTTTTATATGGAACGCTTATCCAATCATATCTTTGTGAAGTTTTCACTTTTCTCTTACATTTATCTCTCTATGGGCCTGATTTTTATGTGCAGGGGTTGTAGGCTATATTTCTACTTTTCCTTGTTTCATTGACACCCTTGCATTAAATTAATCTTTTTTTGCATCTCCCCAAGTGAGCCTGCAGATGCCTGAGAGCATTTACTAAGCACACTTCTGCAAAAGGTTTTCACAGAAGGCCGTAATGAAGTTTACTCACATTGTAAGACACACTATCTCCATCTCCAGTGTGACAGTGATGGATTCAGTGAGAGGTGTTAACGGGCTGATACATAATGGAGGAAGACACATGAAGGAGGCCTCTAGGGGAGATGAGAAAAAGATAAACAACAGACCAGTCAGAATCAAATCTGCCACACAGGCAGACCAAACCAGTATATTGATGTGCGGTAAATATATTTATCATTATTCTTAATTAAAATAAATTAGTCTTAACTGTGTCCTACCACTATGCATCAGTACAGCTTCATGAAAAAAATGTCCATGCTTTGGATAGATAGATCCATTGGACCTAAAATGTATATAAATATTTAGCATTTAAGCCACATTTAAAATGTATTAAAATATAAAGCCTTTTTATATTTTAAGGTCATATTTCTAAGTGTGCACCATATAAAAGCATGACTCTACATGTTCAAGGTTGGAACTGATGGAGAATTCATTTACGATGGGAAAACACCATCTTTCCCACTCAAAACACTGCATCCAAAATGATATTTTATTCCAGCTCTTTTAATATTTTGCATCCGTCATGTTTATATGACACACACACACACACACACACACACACACACACACACACACACACACACACACACACACACACAGTTGTGTTTCCATGTTTTATGGGGACTTTCCATAGACATAATGGTTTTTATACTATACTAACTTTATATTCTATCCCATAAACCTAAACCTACCCCTAAACCTAACCCTCACAGAAAACTTTCTGCATTTTTACATTTTCAATAAACATAATTTAGTATGATTTATAAGCTGTTTTCCTCATGGGGACCGACAAAATGTCCCCACAAGGTCAAAAAATTCGGGTTTTACTATCCTTATGGGGACATTTGGTCCCCACAAAGTGATAAATACACGCTCACACACACACACACACACACACACACACACACACACACACACACACACACACACACACACACACATGTTGTGTTTCCATGTTTTATGGGGACTTTCCATAGACATAATGGTTTTTATACTGTACAAACTTTATATTCTATCCCCTAAACCTAACACAACCCCTAAACCTAACCCTCACAGAAAACATTCTGCATTTTTACATTTTCAAAAAACATAATTTAGTATGATTTATAAGCTGTTTTCCTCATGGGGACCAACAAAATGTCCCCACAAGGTCAAAAATTTCGGGTTTTACTATCCTTATGGGGACATTTGGTCCCCACAAAGTGATAAATACACGCTCACACACACACACACACACACACAGACATGGTGTAGCTAAGTGCTCCATTCTGAAGACGACATATTCCCTCCTTTAATGTTTATTTTACAAAGGTCTGACCATCTCAGACGCCTCTCCCATTTTGATTTATCTCTAGTCAGTGTACGATTTCAAGCATGATTCATGATAGTGATTATGAATCAGAGCTGCTTGGCATGTTGCCTCTCTGATTTGACATCTGCATACATTTCCCAGAGCATCTCAACCTCGTTTGGTTTCATTAATCAATACACCTTTATATGACTTATGAATAGACTCATTAAAGTCACTGAAATGATCTGTAATTGCTGAAACAGTGCAGACTACTTCTCTCAGCTTTGTTTGCAAACTAATGAAAAGAAGCTCTGTAGAAGTAAATAACAGCTGTGTTATTGTTCGAAAGCTTTTAAAGGTTTGCCGGTCACTGCAATTACTGAACACTTATTCAACCTGATTGAATTCATACTTTTGTTGCTTGCATTCATCAGCCTAGTACTGCCATTATGATGTAAGCTTGTGAAAGTCTTATCCCTCTATTTAATGAAACTGTCCTTCAGGCAAAGCATAGATAATACCTACTCTATGCTCACTCTCTCTTCCTATGTGTTCTTGTCATGCTGTGTTAAACATGACTTTGACATGTCATATTGATTTCTTTGTGGTGGCGTTAGGTTGGATTGTGTTCAGACTCTTGAATTAGGCATTTATTGACTAATGTTTCAGTCAAGGTTTTTTCGCCCGATCTTCATCTTATCTCCTCATTCCCTATACATTAGGTAATATGTTTTAAGCCTACACCTCCTGACATAGGCCAAGATGAAGGTATATCTTACCTGTTGTGCCATTGTTTTAAAAGATTGTCCTTGGTTCTAGACAAGTTAAGCTCTACTGAGTGCATTCAAGGCATGCTGTCGATTACCACAAAGCATTATTTTTAATCATCCCTCAGTAAAAACAGACACAAATTGTGTTTACAGTAATGCACTATGGAAACACCAGAATTACTGTAATTGTAAAATGCACACTATTTTAAAAGTTTAGCCGCAATACTTCAACTTGTTGAGTGAGACCAGTGAAATACAATAACTTGATAGTCTTTATAAAAGTTATATACAATCTTACAACTCCTGTCATGACCAGTGTTAATCTCGTCACTGCTGGAATTGTTTGTTGACGAAAGTTAAAAAAAAAATTATTTTGCCAATGATAACGATTACGAGATGAAAAACATGCATCATGGCAATAACTAAAGGATTTGATTTAAGAATACTGTTGACTAAAACATGAATACTGCAAGATATTTCCAGTGCAAGATTTAAACAGAAGAATAAACATCTAGAGAAACATCTGTTTATAGAAGAAGATATTAATATAATATGTTGACGATTTCCACGTTTAAATTGCGTGAGTTGAACGCGCTGAACACCGACACAATTATCCGCTTTTACTCAAGCACATACATTACATAGATGAGTTTAATCACTATATCTGCAACATATATGTAATATTACAACGTACATCTGCATCGAAAATGAAGCAAATTATCAGATGGACTTTGGACAAAATTGCTTAACTTGTGTTGTGAAAATGCTGTTTCTTTCAAAAAACAAACTACACGCAATGCAATATCTTAAACTGGCTAAACACGGAAAATTAACAACAGTCTTTAATTCAAGTCAAATCAGGTCAAGTCATTTTTATTTGTTTAGCGCTTTTTACAACACACATCGTTTTAAAACGGCTTTACAGAAAATCATGCATTAACAGAAAATGAAACTGTTATATCTGTAAAGTTTGATTAAATATGATTGTAAATTGTGGATAAAATAAATAATACAAATTAAATAATAATTGTTTTTAGAACCCCCATTAATGACTAATGTCTTTGAAGTTCATCCTGTATTAACTGCAGAAGTTCACTAATAGCCCTTTTCCACCGAATTTGCGATGGTTCTCGTTCCGAGCATGTGCTCCGCTAGTTAATGGCTGGGGCAATCTGGAGCCTATTGCAAACCGGCCATGCTTTTCCACTGACAACGGGTTACTGTCTTCACATACATAAACAAACCTGGCACATCACAGTGTGTTTGTATACAGTTTTTACTCTTGAAGACATATTTAAACATACAGATTATTGCAATCCATCGTTATACTGTTGAAGTTCTCTAAACTGTTACAGTGGAATCAGTATTAACATTGGTGTAGCAGATGGTTGTATTTGAATTTTTGCCATGGCATGTAATATTATTGATTGAGAGGGGTCTGGGTAGCTCAGCGAGTATGGACGCTGACTACCACACCTGGAGTCGTGAGTTCGAATCCAGGGTGTGCTGAGTGACTGCAGCCAGGTCTCCTAAGCAACCAAATTTGCCTGGTTGCTAGGGAGTGTAGAGTCACATGATGTAACCTCCTCGTGGTCACAATTAGTGGTTCTCGCTCACAATGGGGTGCGTGGTAAGCTGTGCGGGGATCGCGTAGCGTAGCGTGAGCCTCCACATGCGGAGTCTCTGCGGTGTCATGCACAGCGAGCCACATGATAAAATGCGTGGATTGACGTCTCAGAAGCGGAGGTAATTCAGACTTGTCCTCCGCCATCCGGATTGAGGTGAGTAACCACGCCACCACGAGGACCAACTAAGTAGTGGGAATTGGGCATTCCAAATTGGGAGAAGATTAGAAAAGGGGACAAGATTTTAATAATAATTGTTATTATTATTGATTAAGAATCTCACCGTTTTACTAAACAGATAGCTGTGATCTTCCAAACTTAGTGAGTGGCTGGTCAAAAATCCCTTTACAAAACAAAACTTGATAATGTTTTAATAAAACAATATAGATGACAACAGCGTATGAAAAGCTAACAAAGTTGGCAAATATAACCGCTTCCTGGGATCAGATGCGGAGGATACAAGCATTACTGGCTGAATTCAATGCCCCGGTTAGTTAGCAGGCTGGTCAGTGTCTAAGTCCAAAACATCGTTGCTCCATCCACTGTCTCTTTGGTCCAAGAATTACTATTTGCTGCAGACGGTAGCGACTGTTGTTGTTTGGGAAAACATTACCATGGTGACAAAACATTATCCCGCCCGCCATCCCCTGACTTAATCGGTTCTTGCTTAGAGAACAGCAAGCTTTTGGGGTCGGTGCGGAACCAGGTTTTCGCCCCCTGAATGGCCTTTTCTGTGGTGGAAATGCGCGGAACAGTTCGAGAATTCGCACTGGCACAGGAACCCGCACCCGAGCCATGTCGGTGGAAAAGGGCTAATAGATGCATTGTCCTTTTTTAGTTGCCTGATGAAGTTGGAAGTTGGCAATTCATTGATAGTCTATGTATTCCATTTTAAGAGTGTAGTCCATCATTAGACAATGGTGATGCAGACAGAGATCAGTGAGGTGCATTGCAGTTCAACCGACAGGTCATTTCGGTGAGGTCTATCCTAAGTCAAAGTCCAAGGCTCAGGCAGTGGCATATGGAGTATCCAATGTCTTATGTTTGGAGTTGGCATCAGTTTAGTGATGTGTGGCTGTCACCATCTGCATTTAGTCATCATCACTCAAAGCCACATAGCAATGGAGTCCTACACCAAGCAGGAACTGAGCTGAAAATGAATCCCAAGGTTGAGACAGGGAAATAAATGGAACAAAATTAGCATCGATGCCATTACATTTTTTTGCAGAGTTATAGATCATGATAAATGTTTCTGGTTCTGGCAGACCTAACTAAAGCAGTCTAGTTGTGAGTTGATGGATAAATTAAGTGAATTAGGTAAATTAGGTTTATGCCTGGCTAAATAGATGAGTCTTTAGTCTAGACTTGAACTCCGAGAGTGTGTCTGCATCCAGAACATTTTAGGGAGACTATTTCAAAGTTTAGTAGCCAAATATATAATTTAATGCATGAAGAATTCAGAATACAGTAGGCTAACATCTTAATAGTAGCTAGACTTCAGTATATTCATCATATGCTATTATTTCAGGAGCTCAAGTTTTCACAACAAAGACAGTTGTACAGTATCTTTTATTAGTTTGAGACATGTTTAAACTAAAACTGTGTAAACATTAACACCGGTCATGACCATGTAAAGCCCGTAAATCTGGTGACTTTTGATTTACTGTATGTGCAAATATAACAAAGGGGCATCTATCTACAAAGTACTATTTTTGTTGCTCTTTGCACTTTTTTGAAGTTTAATACTCTACCCATAGGAATTATGCCGGTAAATGTATCCACTAAGAACTGTAGTACCACAATAAGGATATTTCTGCTATATTTACCCCTAAAATAACACACACTTTATGAAATGCACACACTTTTCAATGTACTAAATAGCATAATTATATCAGTCAATCAGTATGGAATATTTAATATTAGCACTTTAACATTGTAAGTGCAGAACTATAAACGGAAGCTTTTTACAAACAGAGAGACGAGTTCCACAATATTCCACATATGCTGTCAAGAGCTTAACATCTATGTTTAACTTGTATGGAACATGTCCTTTATCATATTGCTGTTGCTGCCATTTTATAAAAGCAACACCGGACGCTGTGCGTTATAGTGATTTTATCAGGGTGAATGCGATTTTGATTCCTAACAGCACCTCTTAAGTTTAACAAAATCACTGTAAACCACAGCCTCTCATGGCTTAATGCTGTAGTTAAAAGCTACTTAAGTGGGTTCAGCGAACACTGTCACTAAATCGCGCTTCCTGGGAGGCGTGAAGTGAGGATTGTACTGTAAGCGCGTGAGGTGTTTGCAGGTGGAGAGAGCGTGCGAGAGCCTGCAGCTGTGCTGAGATCACATACTAACTGTAGAGATGACAGCACAAGCTGTTATTATGTATCGAGCATAAAAGTCTTTTGCACTGTGAGAGGAGGATCAGCCGCCTCTGACAAACACGTCAGGGGAACCTGAGAGTCACAAACACACACACACACAAACCATATTAACCAACACCTAAAATCCTCTCTGACGGGATTCAAAAGAGATGTTGTGTTGATATAAAGTGTCAGCTATGGCTTTGGTATTCATGAGATATGAACTGTTGTAGAAATCTCAGATGAAAGCTGGAACCCAACCCGAAGGAGATCAGGTAAGGAAATATACAGTACAAGTCTTATTTCAAAGTGCTTATTATTATAAATGACATAAATATGACCCAATTTTAAATGCATTTTGAAATCAGGAGATGCAGGAGAACTTGAAGGATTAGGTCACTGAAAAAGGGAAATTCTGGAATTATTTACTCGTATTTCTTTCTTGGATGGGACACAAAAGGAGATGTTTTCAGGAATGTGCTGGTCTCTTATTTTCCATTCAATTACATTAAATGGAGACTGAAGCTTTCAAAAAGGATGCAAAAGCACCATAAACATAGTGTATCGTAAATGCTGTCCATATAAACTTTGAAGCTATATGATTAGGTGTAAAAATAGTTTAAAATTTAAGTCAATATTCACTGATAATCCTCGCCTCCAGTGACCTGTTATCTCACGTAACACTACAGTTAGATAATTGAGTCGTTGAGTTAAACCGATCAGTCTGATCTTTTTTTTTTTAACTGATTTATTGAAAAGATTTGACTGAAAGAAATTATTTGGATTACTTTTACACTGCCTTAATATGCTTTTTGGAGTTTCAAAGTTCTGGCCACCATTCACTTGCATCGAATGAACCAACAGATCTGAGATATTCTTCAAAAAACTTTGTTTTTGTTCTGCATACACATCTGAGATGGCATGAGGTTGAGTATATGATGAGAGAATTTTTATTTTTGGATGAACTATTACGTATAATTTCAGCAACAGATATCAGCCTCAGAAGACTTGGCACATGAGTCTATGAACTATTAATGGGGCTTTTATGTCCATTTTAAAGCTTGTAAACGCCAGTCCCATTCATTGTAATTGCATGTAAAAAAAAAAGTGACTAGTACATTATTCAAAATGTATTCTTTGTGTTCCACAGACGAAAGAGCCACATATTTTCCTTTAAATCATACCTTTCAGGCTTTATCTATCAGCTTTGTGGAGAAATATCCCAAATACTCTTTGCTGTCACACTTGAATGCAGAATGATTGATTTTTAAGCCACTATTCCACAGGAAAAAGCAAACAAAACCATGTTTGGTTCAATTTATTTTAGTTGGAATGATAGTGATTTAACACTCATTTTGTGTCCTTTAGAAGACTCTAGAAATGTGCAACAAGCCAAAAAACAATAAGCCATCAACATGATTTATAATAAGGCCTTCTTTGGCTCACATTCATCTCTCTGAGCCAATAGATACACCCACTCTGTTTTGTTTGACTAGAGTGAGTGTAGAAGGACTGCGTGTGAGTTTGCATTTCTAATTTAATGGTTTGTGTCTAGAGTGATAACACAAAAACATTTCTCTTGCTTACTCTCGGCAACCAGTGCAATCAATCTGAGGTCTATCCCATGACATCTTTATGACACATGTTAATAGAAATTGTATATCTCATGCCAGGGATCTCTGCTGGCCTCCCCACAACCAAACACTCTTATAAATGTGAGCCAATTGAAGTAGTGAATCCCAGACACAGTGGCCTGTGCATGAGAGATGGTTCAGCCTCTGGCATCTGTGTCTTTGGAATAGCTTTTGCTCATCATGCCAGGCTGCCACAAATGAGAGTGGCACTGCGGTTTGCAGGGTGGTTCCTATTGCTGATGTCTCTTGAGGCATGAAATATGAAAAGACTGTTTGTTCTCATTCTTTGTGTTTCTCATGCTGTTGTATAAATGTTTTATTTGACTTGTTAATAGAACGCAGTGCTTGTGTTTTATGACTGTATCTTTTTACCTGCGTTATTGACGCCTGTCATGTCACAGAGAGGAAGTGCTGATCTAGGACCAAGTCTCAGTCTGAGCTGATATGAGGCATCATTGTTTTGAGGGACAGAAAGCTTTGATGAGATGCTATTAGGTCTTCATGGAATCTGCATTATTGGTTGCTGAATGCAGGATCAAATTAGCCAAATTAGCACGTTTCATTTCATATGTGAATATGTGACTACCTTTGTGAGTGACCCACAGAGGTGTACAGAAATCTGGAGAGCTTTCTGCTTGTTTTTATGGGGGTGTATACAGGGGTTTGCGTTAACCAAAAATTATCTGTCAATCACTGATTGTTTTTCAACATTGACAGATATTTGAATATGTCTGACATTTTGACTGATAAAAAAAAAAAAAAAAAAGATTTCATCCAGAAGATCGTTTCTATCAATTACTTGCATTTGATCTAAGCAAAACATTACATTTTTAGCAGAATTTTCAGATATTTTAGAGGAGTACCTTTAATGTGTGTGGTTCTCATCTGTGACACTTTATTGTTACTGTAAAAGGCACACTGAAAAAGTTCTGTGAACTGGTGCATGTATGTTGTGAAATTGTTCAAATATTCGGATCGGATATTTGTTGATTGACAGGTAGAACTTTCACCCAAGCAAGAACTCCTTGGTTTCACCACACTCACGCTTATGGAGTCAAGTGTCTCTTTGGTTGCCTTGTAGAGGTCGACCGATTAATCGGCTGATTTGTTTTGCATTTTTTAACATAATCGGCATCGGCCAATATCCAAGTATATCAAGCCGATTATTAGGCAGGCGCATCTGTGGGCAGCCTAGTGTTGTTGTGTTCAACACACGCTGCCCCTAGAGTCATTTTCCAGCAGAGTGAGCAGACCTCATCCAGTGCCTAAGGAAGGTGCTAAGTTCCTTGGAGAAAACGGTAAGGATTAAATTTGTATAACTCCTTTATATTTAATTAAAAACTTTTGATATGTTACTGCCAACTTCGAGAAAAAACGCGACATGACGTTCGGCTACTTTGGATATTGATAGCGTAGTTGAAGTTGCATTATCACAGCAGAAGGGTTGCTATCGTGTCACAATAAGTAAGACAACAAGAATTTTGCAATTACAGACAGTGAATCTGAGACTTATTTGTTCTGTGTGTGTTTGTAGAGAACAGAAAGGGACATCATTAACAGAGACATTATTAAATGACAAATGTGTCACGTGGATCTTGTCTTTGGATTTGCATTGCATGGAAAACGTTTATTTCAACACACAGTGAAAGGATTTCTCTGCTGAATATTCTGCCACTACACAATCACATGGTGAGTGAAATCTAAATATTCACCAGCCTGTTGCCAAATATATACATTTTAGCAGCATAGCACAAAATTTGGTTGCAAATGAGAGTGATTTCCTCTTATTGTAGTAGAGGGTTGCGCATAGAGTACAAGATCGATCTTGGGATTTAAGAATCAACGTCAAGATCATTAAAGTAAGCATCACAAGCACCACATCACACTTGCATGACCAATCGGAACTGTAAAAAAAAAAAAACATTCCCCCCATCTGCATTGGTTGAATCCTGCCCCAAACTCACACTATTGGTTAAGCCAATTTTGCTGTCTATTGATATTGCTGTATGAATGATGTAGAGCTGGAATAGGGATCATAATAACAAAAAATTACATCACATTAAAAATAGACTGCAGTGTGATAAATTAATTTGTTGAGTCAATTTCAGCTCTGTAAGCCTGGCCTACGGTGTTTCCTAAAACAGCACCATGATTTTACACAGGAAAATATTGTTTCTTGGTCATTTTGGCTATAAAGTGCAATGTAATTAAAAGATCAGTATGGAGAAAGCTCCCAAATCAGCGAGCGACTCTTTATTGGAGTGCACATTGTGGTTTTATACAACAGTGCTTTGGCAGCTGGTGTAAACAGAAAGGGAAGATGCCTTGCTGTCAGCGGCCCATCAACTGCAAGCCTGCTCCGTTCTGCTCTCATGAGCCTGTGACCAGAGCATGGAGATTCTCTCTTTTACACATAACACATGCTGAGGAATAATGTTGGTTCAGTTGCGCTTGCTGTGTCTTTTGTTTGCGATTTGCAAAAGTACATATTTTCACATTCAACTAGTCTGGGTTGTTTGAGCAACTGGTCAACTAATCCATTTTTAGAAAGACTTGTATAATTAGGCTGGTTTCAAGTTTTTTTTTTCTTCAGTTGTTTTACTGTGTGAACATGCGCTAGATGGACATCTTTGACCGTTGTGCTGCATCTCGCTGTATATTCAGACTCTTACAACAATCTGAATGTGTATGGCTTTTGTGGTGATGCTTCAAAATGAAAATCATTTCAAGACACAACTTTTCGAAAGGGATTTATTGTGCAAACTTTTTTTAAGCAGTTAGCACATCAGCCCACTAATTAAAGCAAAATCACCCAAATTATCGAAAAAAAAAAGAAGTAAGAAACAGTCTCTATAGTCTTTTTGGATCTTTCTTCCTCCCCTCTCAGTCTCTCTGTCTTTCTTACCATCTCTCCTACCCCCATCGTTTCTCACTCAGGGGATTCATATGAAAAAGAACATTGATTGCATCAGCATCTGCACAGGGCAATGCATAATATTACTGCACTCTTTTAATACCTCTCTCCTGAATGTGCACGCTAGAAAAAGGAGGAGAGGAAATGACAGTCTCTGTGTGCTGGATAAGGCTTTGCAGGTTCAGGCCCAGTTGGGATTAGAGAGCTGAAAGCTGTCCCTGCAGCTGCTGAATAATTAAACATCTCCATTTCCAGGTGTAATTTTAACCTCTGTGAAAGCGGGAGACCTAGGGAAGTATTTTACATGACTTTGATGTTTCAGACGGATTAAAGACAAACCTTTTGCATCTTTTATGTTACAAATTAAGTTTTATGCCTGACTTTAAAAAAAATATATTTTTTTAATACATTTATTATGGTTATTTCTGAAGGGTTGTATTAGGGAGAGATGCTATGATCTGAGGGTGCTGGAGTCACTCTATTTTTGCATTTGCAAAATAGTTGATAAAGTGTTAAGAATCTGAGATGTTCTTTACACACTGTTTGCTTTATAAATCTTTTTTCTATCAAGCTTTGCTTAATGGAGCTGTGTGAATAAAAACTCAGCCCTCATCTTAATTTAAACCTTGGCTTGATCCCTGAGTGTAACTTTATTCCCAGCATTAAAGGTACATTTTATTAAGACTGTTTAGGGGGTTCAGCTCTGATATGGTTGATGTCACCTTTTGCTCACTCTCTCTGTAAGCACAAGACCGGCAGAATCAGAGTGAAAAGATGGATCACAAAGGATAACAAAAATATTAAAACAATTTTTACTCAATGGGATAGTTCACCCAAAAATGAACATCTTACCATTACAGGTGAAACTCGAAAAATTAGAATATCGTGTAAAAGTTCATTAATTTCAGTAATTCAACTTAAAAGGTGAAACTAACATATTATATAGACTCATTACAAGCAAAGTAAGATATTTCAAGCCTTTATTTGATATAATTTTGATGATTATGGCTTACAGCTTATGAAAACCCCAAATTCAGAATCTCAGAAAATTAGAATATTGTGAAAAGGTTCAGTATTGTAGGCTCAAAGTGTCACACTCTAATCAGCTAAACACCTGCAAAGGGATCCTGAGCCTTTAAATGGTCTCTCAGTCTGGTTCAGTTGAATTCACAATCATGGGGAAGACTGCTGACCTGACAGTTGTGCAGAAAACCATCATTGACACCCTCCACAAGGAGGGAAAGCCTCAAAAGGTAATTGCAAAAGACGTTGGATGTTCTCAAAGTGCTGTATCAAAGCACATTAATAGAAAGTTAAGTGGAAGGGAAAAGTGTGGAAGAAAAAGGTGCACAAGCAGCAGGGATGACCGTAGCCTGGAGAGGATTGTCAGGAAAAGGCCATTCAAATGTGTGGGGAGCTTCACAAGGAGTGGACTGAGGCTGGAGTTACTGCATCAAGAGCCACCACACACAGGCGGGTCCTGGACATGGGCTTCAAATGTCAAACGTCTTACCTGGGCTAAAGAAAAAAAGAACTGGTCTGTTGCTCAGTGGTCCAAAGTCCTCTTTTCTGATGAGAGCAAATTTTGCATCTCATTTGGAAACCAAGGTCCCAGAGTCTGGAGGAAGAATGGAGAGGCACACAATCCAAGATGCTTGAAGTCCAGTGTGAAGTTTCCACAGTCTGTGTTGGTTTGGGGAGCCATGTTATCGGCTGGTGTTGGTCCACTGTGCTTTATTAAGTCCAGAGTCAACGCAGCCGTCTACCGGGACATTTTAGAGCACTTCATGCTTCCTTCAGCAGACAAGCTTTATGGAGATGCTGACTTCATTTTCCAGCAGGACTTGGCACCTGCCCACACTGCCAAAAGTACTAAAACCTGGTTCAATGACCATGGTATTACTGTGCTTGATTGGCCAGCAAACTCGCCTGACCTGAACCCCATAGAGAATCTATGAGGCATTGCCAAGAGAAAGATGAGAGACATGAGACCAAACAATGCAGAAGAGCTGAAGGCCGCTATTGAAGCATCTTGGTCTTCCATAACACCTCAGCAGTGCCACAGGCTGATAGCATCCATGCCACGCCGCATTGAGGCAGTAATTAATGCAAAATGGGCCCAAACCAAGTACTGAGTACATATGCATGATTAGACTTTTCAGAGGGCCAACATTTCTGTATTTAAAATCCTTTTTTTTTATTGATTTCATGTAATATTCTAATTTTCTGAGATTCTGAATTTGGGGTTTTCACAAGCTGTAAGCCATAATCATCAAAATTATATCAAATAAAGGCTTGAAATATCTTACTTTGCTTGTAATGAGTCTATATAATATATTAGTTTCACCTTTTAAGTTGAATTACTGAAATTAATGAACTTTTGCACGATATTCAAATTTTTCGAGTTTCACCTGTATGTTGTATAAAAGATGCAAAGAAAGTGAATGGTGACTGAGGTTAACATTTTACCTAACCTCTCCTTTTGTGTTTCACGGCTGAATATTTACTTTTACTTTTATGCATTTGGCAGACGCTTTTATCCAAAGCATCTTACAGTGCACTTATTACAGGGACAATCCCCCCCGGAGCAACCTGGAGTTAAGTGCCTTGCTCAAGCACACTATGGTGGTGGCTGTGGGGGTCGAACCAGCAACCTTCTGATTACCAGTTCAGTGCTTTAGCCCACTACGCCACCACCACTCCCTGAATATACACTCACCGAGCACTTTAATTAGGTACACCTGTACACCTGCTTATTCATGCGATTATCAAATCAGCCAATCTTGTGGCAGCAGTGCAGTGCATAAAACTATGTAAATAGGAGTGAGGAGCTTCAGTGAATTTTCACATCAGCCATCAGAATGGGGAAAAATAGATGATCTCAGTGATTTCGACCATGGCATGATTTTTGGGTGCCAGACGGGCTGGTTTAAGTATTTCTGTAACTGCTGATCTCCTGGGATTTTCACGCAGAACAGTCTATTCACCCAAAAAGCACCCTCTGGCATCTGTTTCCGACGCACGCAGCAGAAGTCTAAAAGGGAGGCGTCAATGTCAGTCTTCGGATGGTATTGCGTGTTTAACTGCAATATGTTTTATTATACGTGGATTAGTGTGGTCACATTACAAAATGATATAGATTATTTTAGATCCTCTAATCCAACCCCATTCCAAAACCTAACCAATTTTCAATTATTTGAAACATGATTGGGGGGCCTGGGTAGTTCAGTGAGTAAAGACACCGACTACCACCTCTGGAGTTCGTGAGTTTGAATCCCAGGGCGTGCTGAGTGACTCTAGCCAGGTCTCTTAAGCAACCAAATTGGTCCGGTTGTTAAGGAGGGTAGTGTCACATGGGGTAACCTCCTCATGGTTGCTTTAATGTGGTTCGCTCTCGGTGGGGCACATGGTGAGTTGTGTGTGGATGTCTCCGCGGTAAAGCGCTCAACATGCCACATGATAAGATGTGCGGGTTGACTGTCTCAGACGGGGAGGCAACTGAGATTCAATTTTGTAACAATAATTTAAATTTACATTTACACTATTTCAGATATTTTCATGCAGCTGACCCCACCATTATGACTAAACCTTACCGATTGTCAACAGTATTAAAGACATGACATAAACAGATAAAGTCACAATAATTTATTTAAAATTCAAATAAAAATTACACAAATGCACTATAATAATATATAAAACCATGCAATAGCATTATGTGTGCAACAAAGTAAAATCGCTGAAAATCTTCCTCCTCAGTGAAGGCAGCATCGTCATCCAATACCGGTGTTGTGCCGAAGTCTGACTGCCCGCCAGATTCGGACAACCCACTACCTGATTGGCCCTTATCCCTAAAGCCCAACCCTACACCCACCCCTAACACTAACCTCATTGGTCTCTACCTCTAAAGCCCTCAGATCAACTCATTTCTTTGTGTCTGGATCAGTCATTGCTGCTAATTAAAAAATTCCTTGCTGCTGGAAACATTAACACAAGCTAATGCTTTTGAAAATATTTACTGCTGATTGGGCAACACTGTCTTTCTTGTGTGCGTGTGTGCCCGTGTATGTGAATTTTATTGCCTAAAAAATAGGAAAATAACAACAAGTATATCAGACAGTACATAAATGGCAAAGCAGCAGGAAAAAGACGATTAGGGCAAAAATAAATAACGTGTATTATGGAACGCTAAAGTGCTGTCACAGAGTCATTTGGAGGATGACTGCACTGTTCAGTATTCAGAAATAAACTGCTTATCCCAGGTCTCAACTTCAATTAGGTTAAAGACTCCTCTCAGGTCTCCCTCCGGCAATTAGCTCTCAGCTAAGCTCAGATAAATGATTTAGGAGTGAGAAAGAAACTGTTTTATGAACTAAATGTTTTGGGCATGCTTTTTAAAATGTGGCAATGATTCTTTAACTGTTAGTTTGTTGGTTTACCAGATTTGAACACAGATTTGAGTCTCATGACTAAGTTACATTTTTATGTGTCTAAAAAATGTCATTGATCTGATGGGTTGGTGGGACTTGACATGAAAGAAAGCAATGTTTGGACTTTATAACGTTTGAGTTTTCATATCGGAGGCCTGTCATTTTAATCCTCCCATACATTTTATGTGGTTACACTGCAAAAATTTTTATACAAATATTTTTATCTCGTTTTCCAGAAAAACATCTAGACCATTTTAAACTAGATAAAAATTAAAGTTCACAGTTATAAATTAAAAACATGTTTTTATGTTCATATTTTCCCCATTCTAATAGATGCTTCAAAGACTAATACAATTCATCATAAATGCATGCACGCATGTAGATAATCAATGAGTTTAACATAGTCATAATGCAGTACTATCTCAATTGACAATTCTTTCAACGGGCCAACTGTCTTACACTGAACCAGAGCCATCCTTATTGTTGAGCCCTGTGGTCTCCTTAGTAGTCAGTGTGTGCTTGCCCTCTGTCTTTCAAGTATGCTTTGCTCTGTTTATGTACTTGTGCGTCTTTAAAGTTGACATTGGGAGTGTTAAAGCTTTCAAAGCCAGAGCCTGAAAGCAAGAAATGTTGAATGTGCTTCTTGTCATCCTTCGCTCTTTCATCTGGCCTGCGTAGCGCTGCTTTGCAAGGGAAATGCATCTGGGCTTGGCAGACAGATCTGTACTTACTAATCAGGGTGCTGGCTGCTGGGGCTTGTTAGATTGCATGCAGCCTGACAAGAGAAACGCTGTACACTGTCACTATCATAAATATTTCTGTGTTGCATCATGGCATGCTGGCAGCTTGGATGTGCATTAGAGGTGTACAAAGCGACATGTACATATTTTGAAAATCAACTAGTCGTGTGGGTTGCCTGAAAGACTTGTCGACTAATGTGCCTTAAGGAAGCACTGAATAGTTTGTTTGGTTTTGGCTCACCTAACCTCAATTGAACAAGTTTCTTAGGGGGCATTCAAATAGAATGGGGCACAATGGATTGGAACAGAATTCAGGGGTCACATGTTTTTTTTAACTATTTTTAATATGACGAGCCGTCTTAACATTGATGGTGCAAGACGCAATAGCCAATGTCGTCCGTCTTCAAATTCAAAACCCTTATTCAACAATACATTTGCATCACTCAAAGATGTTCATGGAAGTCCCCATGTGCCAAATTTTTTGTATTAAAATATTTTAGTAAATGCTGTTTATTACTCTATATCGTTATGTTGGTGCATATACATACTGAATATGAATATGAAGATTATCGTATTTTATCAAAATGCTCGAAATTATTTAATTGCTTCTGAACACTATGTGTTCTTTACTTTTTGCCTTATCGATTCCCATAACATGTGTTTTGGGATGAGACGGTAATGTTAAATGATTCACAGAAACACTTGTGCCCACGCCAGAGAATGTTTTTTTTTTTTTTTCTAGGAGCCTGATTACACCGTCACCCTGCAGGCACTGAATTGCCCACTCATGGCTCTATGCCTGCAATTGATTTATGAGTTTTAGTGAAGTGCATTTAGTTGAGGCATCTTAAAGATTGAGTGCATCTACCATATTGACTTGTCTTGCAGTTTACTCTCAGTGAAATGGCTCTGTGCTGCTGTGCTGAGAATTCTGATTATAGTTCTATTTTTTCCTTTTCTGAGAAAATGTAGTTTCAGCAGTGGTACCTGACAGTGAGACAATAGAATTGTTGTATATGTGGGGAGAGAGGGTTTTACAAAGTTAGGTAATGGAGAATGGATTACAAGTATGAATGCTAGGAATTCCACTATGCCTGTGTTAGATCAGTAGAGAGGTGTTTCGTGCTTGCAGTGTGAGTGGATGTGTTTGTGTGTACAGTGTAATGGTGTATATTTGTGTGCATGCATGTACTTTTAGTCTTTAGGTGTACTGTGTGAAAAAAGGCTAATTTAATAATTAAACTGTATTGCATTGTATTGCATTTTAAATTAAAATTGCATCCCATGTATTGCATTTTAAAGAGGCCCCAAAAAAGTATATGTATACTGTCTCTCCATGCCTGTTTGCTGCTCAGAATGGCATGAAGTTAGCTTTAACCATAATAAAGTTCTCGCACAATTACTCTGCCTTCACCCATTGTACCTCAGGGCTCCACTAAACACATCTCTTAGCATCTGTAATTGATATTGATGTGTGGATTGAGCAAGCTCCTAAATCACCGTTTGAGAGGCGGGAGGCGCTAGGCTAGGCTAACGGCTGAGTTATTTATGAGTTGGCGGCTGTCGGCTTTAATGACGTGCTGTTTATGGAGCGCACCGTGCTAGCCTGCTGCGACAGCCCTGATGAATGGAGTTATCCTGAGCATCTGAAGTGCAGCCACAGCTCGCCATGCGCAAACTGACTCGTGCCTCTAATCTCTACATAATCACAAGCATGCTGCGCCTTCAGGGGCTTGAAGAGGCAGCCTTTGGGATCCATAAGCTCAGGTAGTGCTGAACAAGTCAAGGGGAATATTCTTCAACAGCTAGTGTTGCAGTCTCTGTGCTGCCTAGAAAAGGAAAGTGTGTCGGGACAATCTTTGATATTAAATTTACAATGCCGATGGATGGATGGTTAGAAAGTGTTGCTAGGCATTTGGTAAGAGTTTCCTAATTATAGCCAGGCTATTCACGCATTGCTATGTCATTGCTATCTTGTTTTGGGTCTAGAGATTTCTGGCTTGTTGCTATGTGGTGGCTAAATTGTTCTGGATGTTTACAAAGACATTGCTAGGAAGTTGCTAGAGTGTTTTGGCTGGTTGTAAGGGTGTTGCTAGGATGCTGCCAGTGTGTTCTGACTGGTTGCTAAGACGTTGCTATGTTGTTGATAGAGTGGTCTGGTACATGGTTGATATAGTGCTCTGACTGGTTCCAAGGGTGTTGCAAGGAGGTTGCTAGAGTGTTCTAACTGGTTGTTAAGACATTGCTACGTGGTTACTAGTGTTTTCTGGCTTGATACAGTGGTTGCTCGAGTGTTCTGGCTGGTTGCTTGGATGTTGCTAAACAGTTGCTAGAGTGTCAAACATAATAATAATCAACTTAAATAGAGTATCAAGCCAATCCAACATAATAAGCAGTTCTGTTTTCACAGTAATACCTGTCATTTTCTTTTGGCCAGATTCGAAAATAGATATTTATTTTTATTAACTTAAAAACGTTTTTGTCTGGTCATGGCTTGAAATACATTTTAAAGGAACGAAAAGAGTCATGTTTCGTTTTTGGAACCAGGAAAACTGCCAAAACCACACTCTTCATTGTCAATTCACTCTTTGGTTGTTTACATTTCCTGAAAATTATCCAAGCCCACACCTCTTGCGAGAGCCCTCCTGGTGCTACTGCTGCTGTATTGCAACCACATTTTTGGATTGCCATAAGCTCTTGTTTAACAACACTCTGTCTCATCCAAATCACCCAGTGGAAATGAACAAAAAGGCTAATTAATTTATGTGCTCAGTTGGAAGTCAGTATCGACTTTTTTTCTTTATTTAGCGGTTAATAATATCAGCTCAGCTCGGACTGAAAGACTGTCAACATGCCAAATTCATATTAAGCACTGTGTTCTCAAATTTTGCCTGCTGATATGACACATTGTGCCAATGATTTAGCAAGAATGTGTCTGATTGTGGACTGTGTGTAATTAAATCATGATCTTGCAGCCCCCATCGCACAACCCATGTGTTTTTTTTTGGACAAATCCCAGTTTGCAGACTTGTACGAAGTATTGAGTGTACATACATACTTCATTGATGATTGGAATGTTATGAATATTTACTATAATAACACAGTATGCCTCGGTGGAGGCAGGGTCCAAAATGTTGGAGGCCAAGCACCAAATGCTATTGAACGTGAGATACTAACCATTTGGTCAAAGAACTGCAAAATAACTTGCTGTTTTTTATCTGACATGAGCAATGTCTTCATTACACACATACATGGAATATTCCTCAAATTAATCCACCATAACAAAAACAGGAACAAAATAACAATTGGCCTTGGCATTTCACTGAGAGAAAGCATAAGAGTATTTTCCAAATATTGATGTACTATTTTACATGCTCAGAAGTACAGTAATTTGACATGCACTTTTCAAGGTACTGTGTTTTGTGTTCCACTAATCCTAATCTGGCATTCTATATAGGAAAGTCAGTAGGTGAATTGGGATTCAGCCTGATGGGCTAGGGAGAATGTGCAATCCATGAGGATGGAGATGGAAGTATTTAGACATGACCACTCAGTAAGTGGACAGACCTCACAAGCATCACTTAGTAGTAGTAACAAGATCATATTAAGCCCATGGCAGAATGGAAACCATATGCAGGGCACACCACATATCCTCATTTAATGGGGGCTGCGTTAATCGAATCACCTCCTGGTAATAATGTGCACTTAATTGAAAGGAATGGAAAGGAAACGCTTCTCTGGAGCTCTGTGCTTATTCCAGACTGGCCCAAGACTGAATCTTTGCCTGGGGTGACGTGCAACGGAAGGAGGGGAGGAAATGCTGATTTTTCATTATGATGCTCAAAACCATATAGTATACTTTAAAGGTAAAGGTGAATGGACCACAGAAAAGCTGTTCCATATTGTATAGCACATCTAAGAGTGTTCAGCGGGAAACACGGATATAAACATGGCGAGTGCGCACAATAGCGAAATGAATATATTTTGTACCGGGCCCAAGAATTTCTAACTGCAGCCCTGTGTATAGGAACACATTTCTGTTTTGGTGTTGATGAAGGGGTATTTGATCCCTGGTGGGGCTTTGAGAGTACATTAGACAAAAAAAAAATGGGGGGGGGGAACAGTACTGTATAAGTTTCTGGAGTGTGATAAAGATAATCAAGCATGGTATATGTCAGTGTTTTAGTGACTGTAAAAAAAGAATATCTTTAGGGCCCTTTAAAGACCCCATGAAATACCTCGACAAACGCAATTTACTTTCCTATGTTGCTATACTGTATTTCAGGAAGCTGAGGCTGAATATATATTGAATTACTTTTTTCCTATTTTGAAATGGCCAATAACCTTTAGTTTACAATTTGCCCCTTGGTATTGCTAGTTGGTGTCACGCCACAGTTTCATAATAAACCAAATATATTTGTACACTTTTTATTATCAGACCCGATTCTACGGGGGCGCTTCAGCGTGCTAAGCACCCTCAAATCAACGTTAGATAATAGACTTTCACACCTACATGCGAATGTTTCTCTGCCAGTAATCATTTATCATAGTCATGCAGCCTGTTTTATTCATTTGTGTGCTGATTGGGATGCCAAATCCTTTGCGGACACACCATTGACGAGACCCGCCTCATGACCCACTGAGCTCATAAATGGGTAATTTGAATTTGAAAGTCGAAACTTTGTTGTAACAAAAAAAAAAACATAAAACACAAAACTCAAATCAATATGTGTGTTATTTGCTTAATTTGCTCAATGCAACTTCGATGCATAATTTTTACATTTTGTTAATAAATTCAGCAGGCTTATGCATCATGAATGTGTGACCAAACCTTGCGTTTCTTGAATTCAAGCAGATGGAGGGCTATATCTGGGGCCTATAAAATGAAAATGCGAAGACCGAAAACTACTAATAAAAGTGATTTTGTTCATATATTTTACATTTGCTTTTTGAACATTGTATTTTATTCATTAATTATTTATTTGTATAGTATTATCAGTGGTATTTATTTGTAACAAGGCCGTAGTAAACACATGGAAGCACGGATCTTCTTCACTACCATGATTACATGTAACATGATTTCTATAAAACAAACATGTTTGTAATTATAAACAATAGACCTAGTCTAAATATAAATATTTATAAGTAACAAAAAATTATATTCTCTCACACCCCTAATGTAGCCTATGACAAATTTAATAGAGCTGAAGAAGTGATATGATGATATTTATTATCAATCTATTTCTGCCTAAAGTACAGTTAGCGTTGCTATTGTAATTTCAAGGGTGGTGATGTAGAGTTCTGTGGCGAATTCTCGCGCCTTGCTTCTCACTGATTCTCGCAAAACTGCGAGTTTAAGAGCTTGAGTTTAAGAGCTTTACGCTTGCCCTGCTCTGTCCATTGAGCCGTATCCATCTACAGAGACATACAGGTGCATTAGCCGAGGTTGTGCCTCTGCCTGTGTATTTGACGCTGCTTAACCTGATCCTTCAGCTGCGTCGCTAGACCTCAAAATCAGATGAACCACTGTACAAATGCTTAACAACCTGTATAACTGAGAATCAACTGACATACTCAAAGTCTAGATAAATGTTTTAATGCAAAGAGGAACTTGACGATAGATTTTATTATTATTACTGATAAACGCCCCCCCATTTGTAACCTAACGCCCCTCTCTCTACTAATTTGCTCTCAGCGCCCCCTGACATCCCCTGGCATACTTTGAACAGCCCCTGGGGAGGGAGAACCCTTGTGGTAAGTAATGTTTTGAGATTAAAACAAGTAAATGGGTCCGCTTTGCGTCAAACATTAAAAGAAGCTTGTAGAATCTGTCATTTCCGAATATTTCATTTGACTAATAAAACCGATCCCTGATGTAGAGAGTGCTAAATTGAATAATAAATTACCAATGCGTTGAAGTGTAGCCTATAGAGGGTAAAATAAAGAATTATTAATTATATCCCGCTTTTATTCACTTTTTCTAACACCTGATTGAAAAGTATTATTTGCAGACAAAAACTTCAGGCAATTGCCAAATAGTCCCACATTTCTAAATACACTTTATACACTGTATACACACATTGTGCATCATGCATTAGAATGAGTTCACTACTATCTCATGTACTTAAAGGTGGCCCCTGGCCTGTACCAAAATAAATGCACACCCCTGCTCAGTTGAATAATCTATGTAAGCTTATATTTTGTCAAATCAGATTTCCTTGAATCCCAGCGAACACACAAAATATCTGCATCAAAACTAATAAATGTGTGATTTTGCAAGTCAGTATGTACTAATTTGCAGGCGCAGCATTTTGCTGTCATTTTCAGCAACAGGTCATGCACAGATAAAACGAAGCAAAAAATGTTACAGAGCACCCCCACTATTTTCAGAAGCACCCTGAGTGATTTTGATCTTGAACCGGGCCTGTTTATTATAACATAAAAGATCTCAAACAGCCTGTTTTGAGGCGTTGATTCAGCAAAGCATCTCTCACCATTTACTCTTCCTCATGCCATCCCAGATGTGTATGACTTTAATGCAAGTGAATGGTAGTCAGACATTTTGTAGCTCCAAAAACCACATAAAGGAAACAGAAGCAATTTATAAGACTCCAGTTGTTAAATCCACATCTTCAAAAGCAATGGAATAGGTGTGGGTGAGAAACATCTCCAAATTCACTCAATCTTCACTTTTACTTTTACATCTGAAAGTCACATGTGGTGCCTGTTTAGTTTAATGTAAAGTGGAGATTAAGGGTGTGTTCACACTTGGCAGGTTTGGTTCAATTACTCGCACTCTGGTGCGATTGCTTTGTTAGTTTGGTTCATTTGAACAAGTGTGAACGCTGCTATCCGAGAACCTTGGTACGCACCAATTAAGCGGACCGAGTCCACCTGAATAGTGGGTCTCGGGCCGCTTCCAAATGAACTCTGGTGCGGTTCGACTCATATATGAACGCAGCATGGATCAAAGATGTCTAAACAGACCAATAACAGTATGTGATGTCACAAGATGCGACCAAAAAAAAAATCACGTGATTTGATAACATATAAAGAGCGGTAAAAGCGGTGTACACAAAACAAAATGAGCAAACATGTAGCAAAGGTCCAACGAGAGTCTTTCCAATATAATGGAAAAATGCACAAAAATGCTCAAGTGTTCAAAATGTTCAGTGATAGGTTAAGGGAAATTGGGTCCAAGAGCCCATTTAGCCCAGCAGCCATCATTGTTTGCAATCACTTTCATTGTTGTTGGTCCATTTTCTCAGAATATAAAGACCGCAAATTTAAAATGTGTAAACCTACAATAAGATTTTTTTAGGTACATTCGCACATAGATGGCCTCAATGCTTACAGATATAGACATTACTGCTTTCATGAGATTTCAAGTGTATATTTCCCCTGTTCTGCCACACTGATTAAAAGATTAGTTTTTTAAGAGCACCTTTTTCATTCTAACTAAAGTTGGCCCTTTGAGGCAGGCCTAAAATCAGTTTTATGCATTCTCTTATAATCTTTTAAGGTCAAAATTTTCAAATGAGAATCTGATCTTATAAAGGGCACCCTCAGCCCAGAGCCACTCTCATAGATGGGGCTCTGTTACTCTGCCTCCATGTGCTGCACGCTCATGTTACTTCCCGGGCTGTTTTAGATCGAGAGGCAAGCGGTGTGGTTTACAGTCACTGAGGGCTTTTATTGTGCTGGGTTCAGCTGACTGGGGCTTGCTGAAGGGGGGATGTGGAGGGTAACCAGTTAGTTCAAGCATCATATGCGAGGACACAAGGGGATCTAGGTTGACATTCTAGAGCACTTTGTTGTTTGAAATGTAAAACAGTATCTTTCATAGCCAGTGATTTGATATCTCTTAAAGGGGTCATGACATGAGCAATAAAGTATTCTTTGTTTTTTTTAAACATAAGTTTCATAACTCAAACTTCATCCTTTCTGCAAAAAAAAGCATTTGTTGAAACCAAGCTGTCAAAATGACTCATACTCTACTTCCTCCACATTGTGATGTCACACTGTAGGAGACATTTGCATCTGACCGCCTACACAACAACACATCAATGCCTAGTTTACCATTCGTAGCCCTGCCCTGTAGTGGTAAGCACTGAGATGGCAATGAGACAGTCAGTCAAGATCAGAGAGCCAATCATAACAATGGGCGTTTACTGTCAAACCTTAAAGGAGAAGCAGCACCAAAACAAAACCCGAGTTTTTCCCACAGCGTCAGAATGAAGGTTAAAAATTATAATGTTTTACTAATATATGACATCTAATATATTAATCTAATAAGTAAACTTCTAGAAAGATTATAGTGTCACTAGAGGTAACCATACCCAAAAAGGCTTGATGGTGGTAAGTCCACTGTTAGTCCACTAGTCCATTGATGGCAAATTAAATTGATTGTACATTATTTGGAAAGGCACACACCTGTCTATATAAGGTCTCACAGCTGAAAATCCATATCAAAGCAAAAACCAAGCCATGAGGACAAAGGAACTGCCTGCAGAGCTCAGAGACAGGATTGTGTTGAGGCACAGATCTGGGGAAGGCTATACATTTTTTTGGCTGAATTGAATATTCCCAAGAGCACAGTGGCCTCCATCATTCTTAAATGGAAGAAGTTTGGCACAATCAGGACTCCTCCTAGAGCTGGCCGCCTGGCCAAACTGAGCAATCGGGGAGAAGGGCCTTGGTAAGAAAGGTGACCAAGAACCCGATGGTCACTCTGGTTGAGCTCCAGAGATCATGTGTGGAGATGGGAGAAACTTGCAGAAGGACAACCATCACTGCAACACTCCACCGATCTGGGCTTTATGGCAGAGCGGCCAGACGGAAGCCTCTCCTCAATGCAAAAAGCACCTAAAGGACTCTCAGGCTGTGAGAAACAAGATTCTCTGGTCTGATGTAATGAAGATCGAACTGTCTGGCCTCAATTCCAAACATCATGTCTGAAGGAAAACAGGCACTGCTCATCAAGTGCGCAAGACTATCCTAACGGTGAAGCATGGTGGAGGTAGCGTCATGCTGTGGGGGTATTATTCAGAGGCAGGGAGTAGGGAACTGGTCAGGGTTGAAGGAAAGCTGAATGCAGCAAAATACATAGATATCCTTAATGAAAACCTTGTCCAGAGTGCTCTAGACCTCAGACTGGGCCGGAGGTTCACATTCCAACAGAACAATGACCCTAAGCACACAGCCAAGACAACGCAAGAGTAACTCCATGAATGTCCTTGAGTGGCCCAGCCAGAGCCTGGATTTGAACCCAATCAAACATCTCTGGAAAGACCTGAAAATGGATGTCCACTGACAGTCCCCATCTAACCTGACAGAGCTTGAGAGGATCTGCAGAGAAAAATGGCAGAAAATCCCCAAATCCAGGTGTGCAAAGCTTTTCGCATCATACCGAAAAATACTTGAGGCTTTAATCACTTCCAAAGGTGCTTCAACTAAGTACTGAGTTAAGGGTCTGAATACTTATGTCAGTGTGATATTTCAGATTTTTCTTTTTAATTAATTTAATAAGAACCAAGAACCTCAGAACCAATGTCCTGTTTCTTTTATGTTGTCCAATTTACAGGCCCATTGTTCCTCTCTATGATAAAGGAGGTTGTGCTTCCTGGCTTTTATAGTTTTCTAGCTCAGATCATGATGCACAATGGAATCTTATGCTGCCATGCCTGTCCACACAATGCATGTGTGTTGGTGTACATGAATGTGTGAAGTCCTCTCAGATGCCCATCTGGAATTCTTTTGAGCCCCTTTCCCACCTTCTCATTACATCAATTTTTTTTTTCATCCTTTACATGTTTATTATTCTCTCTGGTTATTTTTTTCTCTCCAATTTTAGATTTTCTTTTCCACAAACTAAGCACCATGGAGGAAACAGGCTCAGCAGAGAAGCCATTTGTCATAAGATAAATGAAACACTGTCAGAAGTAAAAGAGTGGCCCTTTTACTATCTTTCTCCCTCCTCTCCCTGTATTACCAAAGAGAGAAAAAAAGAGTCAGAGGGGGACAGGAAATGGAATATACAGGAGATGGGAGTGGGTGAAGGTATGAAGGAATGGGGAGGGAGCTGTTTTCACGTTGGGACCAGGGTTGGGTGATATAGCAAATATTTATGATCTAGTCTTGAAGATTTTGGTGGTAATACAAAGTTGGGCAACATCGTGAATGTTGCATTTATTGCAAGTATCACGATAAATTTAACGCACTTTATATATGGGCATTATGGCTATGTTCACACAGGCAGAAAAAATCTGATCTGCCTTAAATCTGTTTGGGTTTCTGTAGTCTGAACGGGTCAAAAATACAAACAATCAGATTTTAACAATCCTGATCAAAGGCGCATTCATAGGTGGTTTGGAATCTGATTCAAATCAGATTTTTCTTAACTAAACGGTCAGATCTGATTTCAATGTGTTTTTCCGTCATTCGTTGTGCATGACTGATTGTTTCAAGTCAAGTCAAGTCAAGTGGTTTTTATTGTCTTTCAACCATATACATAATTAGTACAGTACACAGTGAAATGAGACAACGTTCCTCCAGGACCACTGCCAAAATGATGCATAATCATCAGGTGTTGCGATGCGAAGACACCTACTGTGTTCCAAATGGCTTAAATGATGCCTTCACAGGGCACTTAGAAGGGAAAACATTAATGATGACCATGCTGTTGGATCATTACAACTTAAAAAGTGAGGTCAGAATGACCATTTATTAACAGCTTTGAAACTTCTGAAAGTGGAAGGTAATGTCTATGGGGGAATAGGCATGTAACGATACACAAATTTCACGATGCGATGTGATACAATACAAAGCCTTATGATACGATATGATAACAACAACAAAAAAACAAACAGCACCCACAAATGTTTCTCTCAAACTTATTCAAGGATTCAACATAAATGTCTTTTAAATCATAAATGACACAACAGTGTCTGACATTGGGAATGCATTTCATTTCATTTTTCATGTTTTTCTTGAGAATTTTCATCTCACTCAGTTTATATCTGTATATCACTTTTCACAATACACTTTATTTCAAAGCAGCTTTATAGAACTTCACTTGGCATGTAAACTTTACTGGCATTATTACTTGCTTATAACATGTGCGCAAGTGTTGTGCTCATACGTGTATTTTACGGATATTTCACGCATTTGACGTATATTTCAATGTCAAAATCAGAGAACAATAAGTCTCATGTAATTGTGGATTTCTTACATTGTCAGATTTTGAAGAAATCTTGCTGCCTTCTTTTCTGACAATGTTCCCCAACTCTGAGGATTGTTTTTTTCTGCAGGACAATGCTCCATGCCACACAGCCAGGTCAATCAAGGTGTGGATGGAGGACCACCAGATCAACACCCTGTCATGGCCAGCCCAATCTCCAGACCTGAACCCTATTGAAAACCTCTGGAATGTGATCAAGAGGAAAATGGATGGCCACAAGCCATCAAACAAAGCTGAGCTGCTTGAATTTTTGCACCATGAGTGGCATAAGGTCATCCAACAGCAATGTAAAAGACTGGTAGAGAGCATGCCAAGTTGCATTAAAGCTGTGATTGAAAATAAAGGTTATTCCACCAAAAAAAAAAAAAAAATCTGAATGCTTCCTAAGTTAAAACATTAGAATTGTGTTGTTTTAAAATTAATATTAACTTATTTTCTTTGCATTATTGGAGGTCTGAAAACACAACATCTCTTTTGTTATTTTGACCAGTTGTCATTTCCTGCTAATAAATGCTCTTATTGACAATATTTTGGGGGGGAATTTGGGAATAATGTTGTTAGTACTTTATAGAATAAAACTAAAATGTTAATTTTACTCAAACACATACCAATAAATAGTAAATCCAGAGAAACTGATAATTTTGCAGTGGTCTCTTAATTTATTCCAGAGCTGTATGTACTGTAGATATGTTGCTCTGTTTTTCCTGTGAGAGCTCGTATCACACAATACAATATGATATAATATTTTTTCTAGAGAGGAAGCATAGGGATGATCACTTCAGAAAGGAACGCAACGTCATGTTTGTTACAAGGATGCCAAAGGATTGTAAACCTCTTTTAAAATTCTACAGACATTGGCTTTACTCACCCAAAGAGATGCATTAAGGTGCGGTTACATACACAGGCTGCGAGACACCGCAATGGATAAGGTATTGAATGTCTCACGTAAATACGGGACACTTGAGCATTTTGAGCACCTCAACACAGGATGGGGCTCCTCTTCATGAGTCTCACTCTCTGACCCTTTTTATGCTTCAGTACCGGATGTTTCGCTACCTGCTAAAATACAGGGCAACAGGCGTTCCGTTTGGAATTGTATATGGGATGTCCGGCTAAAACGGGGGTCAGTGTAATGGGAGCCAGCTGGTACGGTATGTGTAAACCTCACTCCCATGCAAGAGGCGTGCTAGCGACTGATGCTAGAGACTATAGCCTTTAGCATCGTTGTTACCGTGCCCACCTCCCATGCCAGAGATGCCGGTTCAAATCCCATTCAGAGTGGGATGAGCAGGACCGGTTACACTTGCAGCAATAAACATTTCACATGTCACTTTTTCTTTAAGCCGGTGTCTGTGACTAATGTGCTACTACCTTCAAGAAATACACCCATTTCTAAACCCTCACTCATGGTGAACATATGCAAGTTTGCATCATTACTATGATAACTTATGTGGACATGCTAGCAAAAGTGACTGCAGTCTGAACAGAAAATATCAGATCTGTCCACATATAACTTGCAGTTTGAACCATCTAAAAAAAAGTGGGAGCAAAGCCTAAGTTTCCTTAAAAAAAGCATGTCAGTCAAGTTTCAGAGAGATGTTTTTATGCCCATGTTGCTACTGATGTTTAAAGGAATTTACTGTGATCAGCCATGACTTCCTGTTTCACAGGGGTATAAATATGATTTAACACACAAGCCAAATTCCTTTAGTCATCAATCACAGTGGGTTAGACTAAAGAATATAGTTGTGATGTGAGGCAAAAGGTTGTTGAGCTTCACAAAATGAGAAGTGTCTATAATTAAATAGCCAAAGCATTGAAAATGCCCATTTCCACAATCAGGGCAATAATTAACAAGTTCCAATCAACTGGAGATCTTAAGAATCGGCCTGGAAAAGGACGTGTGTCTATATTGTCGGTTCAATTGTCAGATGGTTCAAGTGTCCAAAGAATCTCCAAGAATCACAGCTGGAGAACTGCAGAAATTAGTTGGGTCTTGGGGTCAGAAAGTCTCAAATAAAATGTCAGACATCACCTACATCACCACAAGTTGTTTGGGAGGGTTTCAAGAAAAAAAAAAACTCTACTCTCATCCAATGACAAACTCATAGTCTTCAGTTTGCCAGAGACTACTGGAACTTCAATTGGGACCGGATTCTATGGTCAGTGAAACTTAAAAAAGCTTTTTTGCTGCAAACACCAAAGATGGGTTTGGTGCGCACAGAAATTAAGAAGTACCCAATGCCCACGGTTAAATGTGGTGCTGGGTCTGTAATTTTGTGGGGCATTCTACCAGAGGCCCTGGACATCTTGTTCGGATACATGGCATAAAAGACTCTCAAATACTAACCGATAAAAAATCTAAACCTGGCTGCCTCTGCCAGAAAGCTTACAGTCGGCTTGGTTAAATCTTCCAGCAGGACAATGATCCAAATCAAACATCAAAATCAACACAAAAATGGTTTATTGACCACAAAATTAAGGTTTTGCCATGGCCATCCCAGTCCCCTGACCTGAACCCCATAGAAAATACGTGAGATGAACTGATGAGGAGAGTCCATCAACATAGACCTCTGAATTTGAAGGATCTGGAGAGATTCCGTATGGAGGAATGGTCTCAGAAAGGAAGTGTTTTAGCTATGCAATAGATCTGAGATGATAGAAGCTTCCCTTAATAACAGCACTATCTGTTTATCAAAAAGAAGCAAAGAGTCAAACATTATTCCAAGATTCTTAACTTGCATATTGTACATTTGAAGAAAGTGGACCTAACCGGGCTTCCAGTACAGGAGAGGAAGACATGGGGCAGCCTAAAATCAACACTTCAGTTTTACCTTCATTTAACTGCAAAAAATTATTCACCATTCAACTTTTGATGTCTTTATCCCAAGGCACTTCAACAGATTCTCAAACGGGCAGTTAGTATCTGGTCCAACTGGAAGGTAAAACTGGGATTCATCAGCATAGCAGTGATAAGCAATATTATATTTCCGAAAAATTTACCCAAATTGTGGTCAATAGTGTCAAACGCAGTGTATGAGCCTGAGTCCAGACCAAGCAAGATATCATTAGTGACCTTCAACAAAGCAGACTCAGTACTGTGTAAGGATCTGAAACCAGACTGAAACATGTCTAAAATGTTAAAAGTGTTCAGGTCAGAGTGAAGATATTAATAAACGACTCTCTCCAAAAGCTTGGAAATAAAGGGCAATTTAGAAATGGTCCTTTAATTACTTAGTAGTGCCGAATCAAGATGTTTAAAACTAGCTGGAACTAGTCCATTAGCTAGAGAGCTATTAATTATAGCTGTCACACTTGGACTAATTGTCTTAATAACAGCTTTGAAAAGACGTGCAGGAAGAACATCAAACTTGCAACCTAAACATTTCATCGTTGAAATTACATGAGCTAGCTGGGATGAGACTGGTTGAAAGTGAGACAGACAGCTGGCAGGTGGAGATAGTTGTGGAAATGCCAACTTAGAAGATACAATAGTAGAATTTAGATTTTTTTTATTTGGTGAATAAAACAATATAAAAAACATTTTTTCACAGATTTCTGTGGAAGCATCGGGAAAGACATTAGTAATGTCTAAAACATGTGTTGGGTTTAAAACAGAATCAATTGTCTTAAAGCTTTGGGTCGATTTGCATTATCAGCAATTCATTTAGAAACAACTTAAATTTTGCCTCCTTTAATAATGTTTGATAATTAATTAAGCATGCCTTTAGAATATCATATGAGACCTGAAGCTTGTCCCTTTTCCACTTTTGCTTTGCTTTTCTACACTCTTGTCTGAGAGTGTGTGTGACATCATTTAGCCAAGGCTAATAGGCATCCTTTACTCTCCTTAGCTTAAGCGGGGCAAAACTGTCAAGAGTAATAGGACGTGATTTATCAAAAGCTTCAACCAAATGTTCAGTATCCGTATCATTAGAAACATTGTCTGTGTTTAGAATTAGAATTTAATTTCCACTCAGCCTTGCACACTTGGGTAGGCTAGTCAAATCTGAGCTTGGTGTTGCAGTGGGGGCATTGCATTGATCGTGGACAGATGAGAAGTCAATAGTCCATTAAAAGGCATAAAAGGCAAAAGTCCATAAAACTTCACGAGAGGTCACTTCAAATGGGAAGCATAAAATCTCCCTTAAATTACCATCAAAGAAACCGGAGAGCAGAGGCAACTGTGATTGGAGCCATATTGTGTCACATGACTCCGTGCGTCAAAATTTTAACCCTTTACCGAAAGCGCAGAGTGTCCTGAGCTCAGATCAGTCCGTTTAAATGAAATTATGCAAAGCTTATAGCGAAGACAAAACACACAGGCCACGCAGTAGGACATGTGGATATACACTCACCTAAAGGATTATTAGGAACACCTGTTCAATTTCTCATTAATGCAATTATCTAATCAACCAATCACATGGCAGTTGCTTCAATGCATTTAGGGGTGTGGTCCTGGTCAAGACAATCTCCTGAACTCCAAACTGAATGTCAGAAAGGGAAAGAAAGGTGATTTAAGCAATTTTGAGCGTGGCATGGTTGTTGGTGCCAGACGGGCCGGTCTGAGTATTTCACAATCTGCTCAGTTACTGGGATTTTCACGCACAACCATTTCTAGGGTTTACAAAGAATGGTGTGAAAAGGGAAAAACATCCAGTATGCGGCAGTCCTGTGGGCTGAAAATGTCTTGTTGATGCTAGAGGTCAGAGGAGAATGGGCCGACTGATTCAAGCTGATAGAAGAGCAACTTTGCCTGAAATAACCACTCGTTACAACCGAGGTATGCAGCAAAGCATTTGTGAAGCCACAACACGCACAACCTTGAGGCGGATGGGCTACAACAGCAGAAGACCCCACCGGGTACCACTCATCTCCACTACAAATAGGAAAAAGAGGCTACAATTTGCAAGAGCTCACCAAAATTGGACAGTTGAAGACTGGAAAAATGTTGCCTGGTCTGATGAGTCTCGATTTCTGTTGAGACATTCAGATGGTAGAGTCAGAATTTGGCATAAACAGAATCCATCATGCCTTGTTACCACTGTGCAGGCTGGTGGTGGTGGTGTAATGGTGTGGAGGATGTTTTCTTGGCACACTTTAGGCCCCTTAGTGCCAATTGGGCATCGTTTAAATGCCACGGCCTACCTGAGCATTGTTTCTGACCATGTCCATCCCTTTATGGCCACCATGGACCCATCCTCTGATGGCTACTTCCAGCAGGATAATGCACCATGTCACAAAGCTCGAATCATTTCAAATTGGTTTCTTGAACATGACAATGAGTTCACTGTACTAAAATGGCCCCCACAGTCACCAGATCTCAACCCAATAGAGCATCTTTGGGATGTGGTGGAACGGGAGCTTCGTGCCCTGGATGTGCATCCCACAAATCTCCATCAACTGCAAGATGCTATCCTATCAATATGGGCCAACATTTCTAAAGAATGCTTTCAGCACCTTGTTAAATCAATGCCACGTAGAATTAAGGCAGTTCTGAAGGCGAAAGTGGGTCAAACACAGTATTAGTATGGTGTTCCTAATAATCCTTTAGGTGAGTGTATATATACACCGATCCGCTACAATATTAAAACCACCTGCCTAATATTGTTTAGGTCCCCTGCATGCCACCAAAACAGCGCCAACCTGCGTCTCAGAATAACATTAGCATTCTGAGGTTATTTTCTTCTCACCAAAATTGTACAGAGCCGTTATATGAGTTACCGTAGACTTTGTCAGTTCAAACCTGTCTGGCCATTCTTCATTTTTTCATTTTTGTTTTTGGCACCATTCTGAGTAAATTCTAGAGACTGTTGTGTGTGAAAATCCCAGGAGTTACAGAAATACTCAAACCAGCCCATCTGGCACCAACAATCATGCAACGGTCCAAATCACTAGGATCACTTTTTTCCCCCATTCTGATGGTTGACGTGAACATTAACTAAAGCTCTTGACCTGTATCTACATGATTTTATGCTGTCACACAATTGGCTGAGTAGATAATCGCATAGATGATTATTAGTGCCAGATGGGCTGGTTTGAGTGTTTTTTGTTATTCTTTTGGATGAGAGAGGTGAACAGAGAATGGCCAGACTGGTTGGAACTGAAAAAGTCTACAGTAACTCAGATAACCGCTCTGTACAATTGTGATGAGAAGAATAGCATCTCAGAATGCTGTTGTGAGATACGGTTGGCGCTGTTTTGGTGGCACGAGGGACAGAGAAGTAAGATTTTAGTAAGTTTGGAGCAGAAGAAATAGAAATACATTTGTGTAAATTGTCAGCTTTATGCTAAGCTAAAATGCTATTTCTAGCCATTTTACACGCATGTTACCAGACACGATAATTTTTTTTATCAATAAAATTCACATTGGATCAAAATGTCAAATTTCAACACACATCCCAACCCTGTGTGTGTGTGTGTGTGTGTGTGTGTGTGTGTGTGTGTGTGTGTGTGTGTGTGTAGACAATAAGTGGTTTAAAGTGTAAATTCTAAATGGATCCTTATGGGATCATCAGTGCATCACACTATCAGCATGTAATAAACAGATAATGACTGTGGATGGTGATTATGTTTTTTTTTCCCCTCTCCTGTGTCATGTACATCTCACATTCTGATCTGCTTACACTGCCTTTACTGCTTGTGTGAATATTCACTTAGATCCTTTTTTAAGTGCCCTCCTGATAGCAGGCACAATGTAATTTAAAATGTAATTTGCAGTTTATTTATATTGTAATTCATTTTGTTGAATTGGGCATATGGCCCAATAATAATATATTTTCTAATATATTATATAATTTCATTGTACATTGTGGCCTTGCCTACATGAAGAGTTCAGTCAAAGAGAAAACAAATGCTGTCATCATTTACACTCAGGTTGTTAAAAACCTGTATGCCTGACTCTCTTACACGTAACACTGTGAATCGAGAACATCTTAAAACTGTTCACACTGCTCTTTCCCATACAGCAAAAGCTTACTTTGAACAAAAGGGCTCAAAAAGCACCATGAATGCCCATAAATCACAATCACTTTATTCTGACAACAAATATGCTTTAAGTCACAATTAGTCCATTGAGATGTAAATAAATGACAATCATTAGTGTCTGACACAGATACTGACTGTACAGATTTGGGTCATAAACTCATTGCTACCATCTTGTTACTGTCAGCTCTCTTTCTCCCCCTCTCTCTATCCCTTTTAGCTTGCATCAGGACTCATTGGCGAATGAGTGATGCTCAGGGCCTCGGTCCTTGCCAAGATGGCGAGCATCCAAAAATCTAGTAATGAATGGCTGCTTTGCATCGATATCCATCACCACAGCAGACGATTTGTCATTGCGATGTGTCACTTAGGAATAAGGACCATGTTGTCTTATTAGTGGGCTGGTGTAGTGCCTGTGACAGTGATTTAAGAAGAAGTGAAGAATTAAATATGGTTCGCAAGGCTTGATGATGGAAATTAAAGTGGGGGCAAGGTCAGTCAGGACGTTTACATGCACTTTTAAAAGTTCAATTTCAATTTCAATTTGATGTCTGACTGCAGTTGTACCAGTCCGATTTTTTGCTTGGACTTGGACTAACATACCTAGTTGTTGCGATTGTCGGCTTCGTCCAGCATGTATACACAAAGACAGAGCTATTTAATCCTTCGTTTTTGTTGTCCTCTTTTCAAATATTCGATACACATTTTCATGTATTACTTGGACAAACATATGACGACTACAGTAAGTGCAGCTGTGGCTCAGGTGGTAGAGCGGGTATTCCACTAATCGCAGGGTTGGCGGTTCGATTCCCTGCCCACACTACTCCACATGCCGAAGTGTCCTTGGGCAAGACACTGAACCCCAAGTTGCTCCCAATGGCAGGCTAGCGCCTTGCATGGCAGCTCTGCCACCATTGGTGTATAAGTGTGAGTGTGTGTGTGAGTGTGTGTGTGTGTGTGTGTGTGTGTGTGTGTGTGTGTGTGTGTGTGTGTGTGTGTGTGTGTGAGTGGGACACAGTGTAAAGTGCTTTGGTGTAACCGCTAAGGTTAAAAAAGGCGCTATATAAGTGCAGACATTTACCATTTTTGCTCAAAATAAACAAAATTAATAAGGCAAATAAAGGTAAATAATTGGCAAGATTGCGCATACAAAGACTTATGACTTATAGTCCAACTGAGAAAAATAAACAATATTATGATTTCTCCAAAGTTTAACCCCTAACCCAAACCTAAACCAAAGTGTACTCCAAGGTGTTGTGAGTAAACTTGATTTCCTTGCTGTTATACTGTGTCTTGTAGCAAACACTCAGAGTTCCCAGAGTACCCTTGGAGAGGTGACACATCTGCTGTGTGTGCTGTGGCCCTTTGAATGTGATCCTCATATATATGTTTTCATGATTAAATCGGCCTTTAACTCTGCCAGGTATAGTGTCTTTATTCATATAAAGTGTTTTCACTTTATCTCCCTTTAGAAGCAGAGAGAGAAAATGTAGTCGTCCACAATCCATGGCCTTCTCAATATTCTCTTCACACACTCTCAAGGACCTTGTTTTCTTGTCTCTTCACCAACCGTCTGGATACACACACACACACACACACACACACACACACACATTCACATACTCTCAGACACTTGATATCTTTCTCTAGCTGTTCTGACAGTATACCAAAAAAGCACAATGAAAGCATTGGTTGACCGATATATCAGTTTTACCAATTGATCAGTGCCAAAAACAATCGGTTATCTGCATAAATCTATGCCGATTGTTGCCGATATTTTTTTCTCTGTGTTCCTCTGTTGCCAAGTTACGACAGCTTGGTTCTACAATATAAAAGCAGCCTCTAGAATTGAAATTAAAATGATCACTGACACTTTATGGGGATTTGCTTCATCTAAATCTCTCATCATTGACGATATTTATCCATTTGTTTTATCCTTCAATGCATATGTTGTTATTTTGAATAAATAAACAAGTGTTCTAAATTGAAGTGAGGGCATGCTAAGAAAATTGTGACTAAATAGAAATGTGCCACATCAGCAAATACTGTACATTGTGGCTACAACTTCATATCTTTTGAATAATAATAACCCTAATTCCACATTAAATCTCATTTGGTGAAATATACATATTCAAAACCCTTCATCTGGTATATATATATATATATATATATATATATATAGGCTACAATAAACCTAATTTGGAAAATAGCCCTCTTAAGTATAGAGCACTGTAACGGAGACAAAGTCATTTCAAAATAAGAGCCTTAGTGTGTTTCAGGCTTGTTTATATTTAAAACTCTGCATTATGCACCAAATCTTTTTTTTCTGGTTATGGTTATTTTTTCTGGGATTTTGGTTGAACAATAAACTGCATCTAGGATTTTTTTTAAATGTTGGACTTTTGTGTCTGTGTCTGTGCCCATCATAGTATGGAAAGATTAAGAATTGTTTGTTTTTTTACATTCTGTAAATGGATTTTAAAAACTACCGACCTATTAATCGGTTATCAGCCTTTTCCACACACTTAACTAATAGTATCAACAAAATCCACTATCAGTCAACCTCATTATGAAAGTATCATAAAAATATTCCACAATATTTCAAGTCATCTGAAGCCATATGCTATCTTTGTGTAAGCAATAGACCAATATTTGAGTCATTATTCACTGAAAATCTTCCCCCTTTTGCTGTCTTATTGTTTTCGCCTTGCAAATTCAAGCCAAAGAACAAATACTTTGTAACTTGAGAATAATACTACTCACCTAAACAGATCCATGTAGTCCCATTATATCCATCTCAAGTCATTTGCACAAACAATCCTGAGCTCTCAAAACGTACTTGATGTTGATGCGTCCTATCATAGTTCTCCCAAATATGATCATTTAAAATGATCTCTCATCATTTACTCTCTCTTGTGTCATCTCAAACTGGTATCACTTTTGTTTTCTTCCATAGAACACAAATAAAGGTATTTTCATGGAGATATGATGTATGTTTGTCCATACAATGCAAGTGAATGGTGACCAAACTTTGATGTTCCAAAAAGTACAATGTCAGCATAAAGTGTGTGTGTGTGTGTGTGTGTGTGTGTGTGTATATATATATATATATATATATATATATATATATATATATATATATATGACTTCAGTGGTTTAATCAATGTCTTCTGAAGTGATCCAGTCGGTTTTAGGTGAGATCAACCCAAAATATAACTACTTTTTTCATTGTACATTTTGCTGTTGCAGTCTCAAGGCACGGTTATGATTTCAAGTTTGATTTCACTTCCTAGTGTTTGACACATATGAAGAGCACTAGGAAGTGTAATCAAACTTAAAATCATGATTGCCAAGAAGATACTTAATGTTTAGATCTATAGTGAAAAATTTGTTCTATTTTGGTCTGTTCTCACTCATTGGATGATCGGATCGCTTCAGAAGACATTGATTAAACCTCTGGAGTCTTATGGATTACTTTTATGCTGCCTTTATGTGCTTTTTTGAGCTTCAACATTTTGGCCACCATTCACTTGAATTATATGGACAAACATACATCATATCTCCATGAAAATATCTTTGTGTTCATGGAAAAAAGAAAGTCATACGAGTTTGGTGAACAATTCATTTAAAGCCATCTTTGTTATGAAGACCAAACAAATGCATTTAGATATGTGAAAAGGGTTTCTCACAAACAGAATTTGTTATAGAGACTTACATTTCTAAAATATGAAAAATCCTCATTGTTCTTTGCATGATGTATGGCTCCTGTTGAGTGTGAGTAATTCATGTGGCTGTGCTTTATGAGTGTGCTAAGAGATACTCTACATGCCCTTTTCTCTAACTAGGTTGTCATATGAGTAGGCTGCAAAGGCTGCCACACTAACATGTTGACATACAACATTCTCATATGCACAGTAATATTTCAAACACATTTAGGTTTAGTCTTACACCTTATCGTAACCAGGCTCAGCACGACAACTTTCGAGCATCGTGTAATTGTTCTGTTCTCAAGTAATGCTCTGCAACATGACAAAATCACATCCAATCAGAAGAAAATAACGGTTTAATATACAGTTATAGGAAGTGGGATTTTGGACCAATTAGATTTTTTTTTAAGAAGGGACTAGTGCAAATTAATTTGTAGTTATCAACATTATGCCACAAATGCTGATTGAGCTTAACTTGTACTGATCCCAAAAAATCCCTTTAAACAAGAGAAACGTTGAAACATTGTTACATCTGAGGTTAAGGAACATGAAAAAATACAGTGTAACCAATGGTTAAGATGATTATCACCTTGAAAATTAGACCACAGTCTTGTCTGAAACCATAAGCCAAGACTCAGACCAATGCAAGTTTATGTGGTTTCCAAGACCATGACCTCAAGATCACGACTCCATTTCTGGTTAGGACATGCTGTGAGATTTCATTGCTTGGTTTTATTTTTAGTGTTCCTCTAGCAACATCTTTGATTACAAAATGGTTTAAAACATCTGCAGTGTTTTACTTTTAATATGTAGAATAGTAATTGAAGGGTCATGTCCTGTCTCTAGAGACACCTGGCTGGTTGGACACAGTTGGACACTTTGCTTAAGCCTTTTCAGGGGAACATGTTCAGGAATGTGCTCGTTCGTTTTTACACAACGGGTGGAGCCAGCAATCTAGGGCATATAAACGTGATAACCTCGTGAGTGGTTGGACCGATCTCAGGGGATAGAGGATTGATTCACCCTCCCTGTGCCTCTTTTTCCTCAATTTCACTCATGGTCTCATCGCTCTCTCTGCTAGTGTCTTCTCTCATCCCTCTTTTCCATCTCTTCCTCTTAGTACAATCCCTTGCCCAAACGGAGACAGAAAACAGTGGGAATAGTAGGGAAATAGTTGACTGAGTTCTGAGTTTGTCATTATTTTTAGTTACATTTTTTCATAATCAATATATATTTGGGGGGAAAAAATAGATTTAAAAAAAAATATTGTTTCCCCCCCTACCTCTAGATAACAAAAGGGTGGAGGGGAAACATCTTCTATTCACTTTTTCTTTTTCACCATCTTGGCTTTTTCCCCCAGTCCTCCATCTCTCATTCCTTTGTCCCTTTGCCTCATTCTTTCAATCCATCGCTCTGTTTCTGTCCTCGGTTTTTCTGTTCTTTACCTCTCCAATCTTCTTCCTCCTCAAATTACCTTCTTTACCCTGTAGTAATTACTCATTCGACTCTCCCATCCTCCTTTCTTCTGTTTCTTTTTCGTGGTGGCCCTGCAGTGTGTCATGTGATCTGTCCATACCACCGCAGGCTGTTTATCATGTATTACATTAGTGGCTCTTGGTAAAGACTGGAGATCAAACACAATCATTTCAAATGCACCCTTCTGTAACAGTGTGATTTATACAAGTCGGCCATGTTTCTGAATCAGCATCCTTTGTTTTTTCTTTCCTAACAGCTAATCTAAACCCTAAATCTACAATTGGAGGGCAGTGCAGGACTTAGCTAAGGATTTTAATTTTTTTCTGCTGGCCCGGTTTTTCTTGCTCTGACACAAATTCAAAGGCTTGCAATAATAGCTGAAAATTATCAGTGGTCTACCGATATGTTTTTTTTTTTAATGGCCGATACCGATATCTATAGAGCAGGATGGAAGATTTAAATGCTGGTACACATAATGCAATTTAACAGAAGCAAATCAGATGTACACAAAAGTCTTAATTGAAACAAACCCTGTGCAATTGTTACTCAAATTGGCTTAAACTTCTTAAAATCTTTTTGTAGATTTTGTAACTGATACAAGGAAAAGTTAACGCTTGTTTTTAATGGCCAAGCGAACATGGTTATGGGTCAAGGCGAAAAAGTGCAAACTCGGCCTGGCCGATATATCGGTCTATCTCTCAAATGTATACAGCTATAATGTATAATTTTGACAGCTAAATAAATTCATAGACACTTTTGATGGAAAATAATGACATACAATGCAAAACATTACTAACGTTTTTTTTTCATTACTAGTGTATAAATCCCATCTTTCGTATGCTTCTATTACTATCACAACCAGGTTAAATCAGCAGAATTTGCAAGAGTATTGTTCAATGCACAAGAGAATGTCAAATTTGTATTTTTTTTAATTTTTTTTAGGTAAAACTATTTTGATGTATGAGAGTTTTTTTTGTTTGTTTGTTTTTCGTTTGTTTACAGAACTTTCATTTTCTCTATAAGGCCAGTGTTGCATTGGATAAAAAACAAAAAAACAAGAAAGCTTTCATACATTTATATTTTACATATGTTATTATTTTTTCCCTGGAAAACATATCGTTTTTATAGTTCAGATAAAGTGTCTAGACATGATGGTTAGTCCCATGCCATTTCAAATCATGATATTGATAACTAAATCATGGTGTAATTTCTGTGACATTAAATTATGACCTGCTTCTCTCCATCTGTCCTCGTATGTCTTTTAGAAGAGTGGGAGAAATGGAGGGGGATGGAGGGGTTAAGGGCGACCATGCATAGGATGATTAATGAGCTCTTGGCATGGCCATGGAAACAGAGTAGAACATAAATACATACATTGCTCCTTTATGTGCAATATAGGGTAATACAGTATATTGCAACACACACACATGTATACACAGGTAAGAGCAAACATTCTGGATGACAAGTTGCTCCTTAAAGGGATAGTTCACCCAAAAATGGTGATTTACTCACAGTTGCTAAAACAAGATTGATCAGAAATGCTTTTAAGTTGGGGCTTAGGTTTTAGTGTATTTACAGACAAAAATCCTTTTTAAGTTTGAAACCCTGGTGTTCTGTTTCAGCAGTATTGTTTTTGAAAGTATGTGGTTATGGAGAGCGTTTTTATAGTATTTATTATTTTAATTTTTTTAAAGACACCATTTTGGTTGGAGGAAAATGCCATTCCATTGTAAATGAGCGGCGTAAATGTAGCAAAAATATGTATTAGTGTAGACGTGGTCTTCGTTTGTGCAGGTACATTTTTGGGATGTGATTTATGGAATGAGGTTTTAGGCTTCTAGGCTGCATGAGGGATGGTTTCATGATGCAATTTTAGGGAATGAGGTTTCAGGGAAAAGATTAAGTATTGAGGCTGTTGAGTGTGGAGTGAATGACGATGAATGGTTTCATGCATTTGTCAAACTCGTGTTCTGACTGAGCTGTGATCAGATTTTGGCAGTAACCCGGTAGCTGTATTGCAAGCATTCTGTTACTCTGTTTTACCTGTCTGTCCTTTGATCTGTTCATCTTTTCTTCTCCTTATCTCTATCACTCATTCACTTTAAGATTTTTTTTCTTGACTTTTACATTTGATCTTTCTTGTCTTAGTCTTCTCTCTTGCGATGTGCTTTCTTTGCTGCTCTCTTGCTCTCTCTCTCTCTCCGATGTATTGTGAAGCTTCCAGCAGTGTAGATTGATTTCCTTCAGCGTTAAGCTTTCTATTTGCCTGTCAGTGGAGCTGAACGTGTCTCTCGTCAGCCCATGTGTGTTAAATTCCCGTCAGAGGAGCTTGAGCTCTTCACTGTGTGCTGTTTAAGGATTTAAGAGTCTTTCTCAGAGAAATGATAAGCTGCTATTAAACAACATAGATACTGCAGCCATTTATTTTTGGGTTGTTAAGCTTAATTAAAACATTGAAAAAAAGCAGAGTGTGTTTATAAACTGTGAGTATTCAGTGTTTATTATACAGTATATCTGAGTTCTCATGAGTCATATGAAGAATATCATAGTTTTCGTTCAGCTCATTAGCTCAAGATGCTGTAGAGAGCTTGTCTGGCTGTGTGTGTGTGCGTATGTGCATGCGTGCGTGCGTGCCTCTGTGTGTGTGTGTGTGTATGCATGTGTGTGAAGTGATGAGGGAGTAACAAGAGACGTGTATGATTGTTGGGGTGCGACTTGTGTTTGACATTGGAAAACAGGTGCAAACAGGTCTCGTGTGTATATATATATATATATATAACACATATGTGTGTGCGTGTGTGTGTGTGTGTGTGTGTGTGTGTGTGCTCTCATATCACTCTCATCAGCTGCCTGTGTCAGAGCTATGTAGTTTACAGCACACACACACACACACACACACACACACACACACACACATACACTATACTGTACACTCACGCATGCACTTGAAAGAGTGGCTCAGCTAAACTGCTGAGTTGGGACTCGGGGAGGTTTGTGGAGGGTAGTGAGACATTAAGAGCTGTTTAAAAGGAGAGAGAGAGAGAGAGAGAGAGAGAGAGAGAGAGAGAGAGAGAGAGAGAGAGAGAGAGAGATGGAGCTGAGGGAATATGGGCTGAGAGTGCCGCTCAATGAGGGAGAAAGTGAGAGAGAGCTTACTGCCTTATGACAGTGAGAGTGGCTCTGTTTGGGCTGTTCTGACTGCTGGCTTTGATCTTATTGAGCTACTGTGCTTTGCCGTTGTGCAGATGAGAGCAGCTTACAAAGTCCCTGTTAAACTCTGCTTACCATCTGTATGTTGACAGAGTGACACAGGCCGAAGGCTTTTCATGAACACAATTGTTGGCTCTTATTTCTAGACGCTGTACTTCCTTTTTTCTTTTCTTCATAACTACAGTAGAGGTAGGAAAGTCAGGAAATTATGTGGAGAATTTTGCAAGTTGGAACCGAGCTAGTGTTTTTAATAGTGTTGAGAGAGTTACTGAAAATATATATTTTTTCAGACATCTCCCCCCATAGGTTTTCACCTAATTCTTTTTAATTTAACCAAAAAAATAAATAATGTAATTTGCTTCCCTTTATTTTCCATCCCTTTCTTTTACTTTAATTTCCTTTCCATCTCGTCGTGTCCCTTTCCTTTCAGTCCCTTTCCTTTCTGTCCCTTCCCTTTCCTTTAATTTCCTTTCCATCCCTTTCCGACCCGTCACTTTCCTTTCCATACCTTTCTTTCCCTTCCCTTCCCTTCCCTTTATTATTCCTTGCCTTTATTTTCTATCCCTTTCCATCTCGTCATGTCCCTTTCCTTTCCGTCCTTTTCCGTCCCTTCCGTCTCTTTATTTTCCATCCCTTTCCTTTACTTTCATTTCCTTTCTGTCTCGTCATGTCCCTTTCTGTCCCTTTCCTTCCCTTGCCTTTCCTTTCCATCTCTTTACTTTCCATCTCTTTCCTTTCCATCTCTTTCCTTTCCATCCCTTTATTTTCCATCCCTTCCCTTTATTTTCCATCCCTTTCCATATCGTCATGTCCCTTTCCTTCCCATCTCTTTCCGTTCCTTTCCTTTCTGCCCCTTCCTTTTCCATCGTTTTCCTTCACTTTCTGTCCCTTTTCTTTCCTATTTAAATAATTTCAACATTCCACATCTTTAAAACAACCACATGTATCATATTATATAAAATGTGTTTTCCTATGAGCATAGCAAATCAATTAAATATGGTATGTATTTAGCATGTTTAAGTGTTTATAATTGCACTCCTGGGTTTTGTGTTGCATACATGCATGTTTGTGGATCTGTCCTATGCATGAATCAAATAAATATTCAAACGTACATTCAATGGGCCATGTTTTCAGCCCTGTTGCCTGTCAAAGGCATGTAACAGTCTAAAGCAGGTAGGTATCCATCTCACTCTTAGTTTTTTTGAGCAGTCTCATAAACTCTGCACTCGTCAGTATGGTGTGTACAGCCCCTGGCTATTTTCCTCACTCTGCACACACACATCCAGCAGGATTCTCTCTGATCATCTGCTGACAGACAACATCTGCTCTGGTTGCCGAGGAGTCGTGCTGTAAGTTGATCTATGCTGAGTGTGGGTGGGACATATTTCAGCAGAGAAGTTAAACATGATTTCTGTATTGATTTCTCTCAGGCTGAAGATTTTATTGTGTGTTTATGTTCCCAATGCCCATCTCTCTCCATTCCCCAATAATAACATTGTAAGTTTGTGTGGGCGGGAACTTGTGTGTTGGGTTTTGATTGCTAGTATACTAGGGGTGGGAATCTGCAGGGATCTGAATGCATTATTATATTGATATATTTTGTGTGTGTGTGTGTGTGTGTGTGTGTGGATATGACTGTGATTTTTTTATGTTTAGTGTATAATATTCAGAAGCAAGTTTTTTTTTTCTCATTCATCCTCATTGGACTTTGGTGCTTTGCATGACAAGTGCTGAATGCTTTACTTCATTGTAGAGCCAAGTAGTGTAGATTATAGGCATGTCATTGTCTGTAAAACATTTAAAAAGAAGTTCTGAAATGTGCATTTAATTTCTTTTTATGGGGTTAGCCTCTTATTGTTTGTCAGCTAAAGTAGAGAATGACAGGGAATTATTTGGAAAGCCTTAAACCTGCATCACCTATGAGAGCGCCATGGCTCAATGTGTCAGGTGAACATCTGATGTGCAATCTGTTGTGCCACGGCCCCAAACTGTATGAATAAGATATATTAATTGTTACCCCTTGTAATTCTCACTAAGTTAAGACACTCAGGGGTTAAGTGTTAAAAGAATTTTAAGATGTTTACTGGTGTCAGGGAACAAAGAGTGTGAATTTTTAAAGCTGTGTATTTAATGTAGTGTCTCTCACTTTAATCTTGCTAAAGTGAGATCACAGAATCACACAGTGTGTTCAGGTGATTTGTCTGTGTAAACTGTGCTTGAAGTGTTAAGTCAAGTCAGTTTAATTTGTTTTTGTGCTTTTCACAACACATACAGTTTAAAAGCAGTTTTACAGAAAATAGTGCTTGAATGACTCCAGTGAGCGAGCCAAAGGTGTTTGTAATTTAGTAGGTATGTCATAAAATTTCACAAAACATCGAATTTTGATCGACACATTATTTCCTTGATACGTTTTTATGGCATTGATATATTAACATTATCCAACATTTAAATTAGAAGCCTATATGGTGTTCTTTCCAATTAATCATCAGTTGGCCTTCTGTTTATTGTAGTATAGCGTAATAGCTTTGGGAGACCACAAGGGGGTGATTATAACATTTACTGTACTTGAAAGGATAGTTTGCCCAAAAATAAAAATGATTTTATAATTTACTCACCCTCATGCCACACCAGATCTGTATGACTTTCTTTATTCTGCAGAACACAGTTTGTTTTTAGAAGAATATTTCAGCTCTGTAGGTCCATACAATACAAGTGAATGGTGATCAGACCTTTGTAGTTCCAAAATCCACATAAAAGAAGAAGTATTCCATATGACTCCAGTGTTTAAATCCAGTGTGTGGGTGAGAAACAGAATAATATGTATGTCCTTTTTTACTCTAAATCTCCACTTTAACTTTAACTTTCAAATGTGGAAGTGAAACTTAACAGGCACCAATGGGACATTTAGAAAGTGAAAAGTGAAGATTTAGAGTAAAAAAGGACTTGCATTTTTGTCTGTTTCTCACCCACACATATTATATTGCTTTTGAAAATATTGATTTAATCACTGGAGTATTATGGATTGTTTCCTTTATGTGATTATTTGAGATACAAAGGTCTGATCACCATTCACTTGTATTATATGGACCTACAGAGCTGAGATATTCTTCTAAAAATCTTTGTTTGTGTTTTGCTGATGAAAAAGTCATACACATCAGGGATGGCATGATGGTGAGTAAATTATTTGAGAATTTGTATATTTGGGTGAACTGGTTGAAGATTAAATGGTTTTATTGTTATTATCATTATTATTTATATTTAATATAATTATAATTACATGTAAGCGATTTCAAAAAAACAAGTGTACTGAATATCAGCACTCTGTGATTGAGCTGTAGCAGCCTTGTGCCAAAGGTAATCAGATTTTTTTTCATTCATTTTTTTTCGTTTTGTGAAGCTCACTTATGAAACCAAATAATGTTTTTTAATTGTTTTGTTAAATACAATTGTATTTGTGGATTAAGCTTTATGTATTAATTTTATTGAACACTGTTTTGTTTATGACATTTAATCATAACTTAAAACATGGAATCCAGAAAATGGAAATGGAAAATGCTAAATTTGCAAATGCAAGACAATATGCTGTTCTTTTAATTAAATCCATTTCTTTTTCTATTTGCATTTGCTTACTCATAGTTGTCTCTGCATGTTAAGCTGGGAGAGGAGAAAGTAATTTTACATAAATAAATCACACACATCAGCTTTATGTTGAGAGAATGACCAAGAAGACAAGGCAGGTTACTCATTGTCTTCCTCTTGACATCTGTTGCCTGTCCACCTGTCTTTATATGTCTCTTTCCCCCTTTCACTCTCTTTCACCATTTCCTGTACATTCCTGGATTCTTCCTAGCTTGGCTTGAATTTAAGCATTTGCATTGTGTGTGTGTGTGTGTGTGTGCGTGCGTGCATGTGTCTGTCAGAATAATTGATTTGGTTTATTAAGAGTCCTGAGAGAGGGAAACTGTTCCACATAATGAAGAATGAGAGCGCTTTCATCTGTCATTAATGATATTTTTCTACATTAGTGTTGCTAATTGAAAAGAAACACATTTACTGGGATTCAAAACTACAGTGTGTTGTGTAAATATGTGCGTGTCTGTGTAAATATACCATACTTTTAATTTTTCCCAGTTGAAAATTGCCAAGCTTTCATATGCATTTCAGTTAAAAAAAAAGTCATATTTGTATGCCAGTAATAAAATTAAAGTCATTACATTAGATCATAGATTAATCACATTAATGCTTAATAGATTAAAATGCAAAATAGAAGTATATTAGCAAGTGGTCTTAGACTTTGGACCACAATGGGTTTCTTGTTGGGGGGGGGGGTGTTTTTTTTTCTCCATTTGCATTTTCATAGAATACATTAGACTACAGCATAAATAAATAAATAAATGAAATCAGTTCTGCCATCCTATCCCATCCAATTCTGCATATTATTATACATTTTTATTAACAGCTGCAGAAATAGCAGACCGGTCTCCAAGAGACTGGGGTCGCGATCCAAGTATGAGGATCAGTGCTGGACAATCATTGTTGTAATTGCTTGTGTTGCACTCAAAGGCTTTTTTAAATCATTTAGAAAAAGAAACAAAAAAAAAAACGTAATTAGCATAATTCCAGTTGAAGTCAAGTTTACATACACTTAGGTTGAAGTAATTAAAACTCATTTTTTAACAACTCTACAGATAATGTTAACAAACTATTGTTTAGGCGAGTCGTTTAGGACATCTACTTTGTGCATTACATGAGTAATTTTTCCAACAATTGTTACAGACAGATTGTTTAACTTTTAATTGACTTTATCACAATTCCATTGGGTCAGACGTTTATGCACACTAAGTTAACTGTGCCTTTAAGCAGCTTGGAAAATTCCAGAAAATGATGTCAAGCCATTAGACCATTAGCCAATTAGCTTCTGATAGGAGGCGTACTGAACTGGAGGTGTACCTGTGGATGTATTTTAAGGCCTACCTTCAAACTCAGTGCCTCTTTGCTTGACATCATGGAAAATCAAAAGAAATCAGCCAAGACCTCAGAAAACAATTGTGGACCGCCACAAGTCTTGTTCATCTTTGGGAGCAATTTCCAAACGCCTGAAGGTACCACGTTCATCTGTACAAACAATAGTATGCAAGTATAAACACCATGGGACCTTGCAGCCATCATGCTGCTCAGTGAGGAGATGCATTCTGTCTCCTAGAGATGAACGTAGTTTGTGGCGATAAGTGCAAATCAATCCCAGAACAACAGCAAAGGACCTTGTGAAGATGCTGGAGGAAACAGGTAGACAAGTATCTATATCCACAGTAAAACGAGTCCTATACCAACATAACATGAAAGGCTGCTCAGCAAGGAAGAATCCACTGCTCCAAAACTGCCATAAAAAAGCCAGACTACAGTTTGCAAGTGCACACGGGGACAAAGATCTTACTTTTTGGAGAAATATCCTCTAGTCTAATGAAACAGAAATGTAAACGTTTGTCCATAATGACCGTCGTTATCTTTGGAAGAAAAAGGGTGAGGCTTGCAAGATGAAGAACACCATCCCAACTGTGAAGCATGGGGTATCATAATGTTGTGGGGGTGCTTTGCTGCAGGAGGGACTGGTGCACTTCAAAAAATAGATGGGATCATGAGTAAGGAAACTTATGTGTATGTATTGAAGTAACATCTCAAGACATCAACCAGGAAGTTAAAGCTCGGTCGCAAATGGGGCTTCCAAATTGACAGTGACCCCAAGCATACCTCCAAAGTTGTGGCAAAATGGCTTAAGGACAACAAAGTCAAGGTATTGGAGTGGCCATCACAAAGCCCTGACCATAATCCGATAGGAAATTTGTGGGCAGAACTGAAAAAGTGTGTGTGAGTAACGAGGCCTAAAATCCTGACTCATTTACACCAGTTCTGTCTGGAGAAATGGGCCAAAATTCTTGCAATTTATTGCGAGAAGCTTGTGGAAAGCTCCCAAAAAGTTTAACCCAAGTTAAACTATTTAAAGGCAATGCTACCAAATACTAACAAAGTGCATGTAAACTTCTGACCCTCTGGGAATGTGATGAAAGAAATAATAGCTGAAATAAATAATTCTCTGTACTTTTATCCTGACATTTCACATTCTTAAAATAAAGTAGTGATCCTGAATGACCTGAGACAGGCAATGTTTTCTACGATTAAATGTCAGGACTTGCTAAATCTGAGTTTAAATGTATTGGGCTAAGGTGTTTGTAAACATCTTACTTCAACTGCAGATGTGCCTCAAAACGAGCTGCTTGTAGACAACTGAAGCGAGTCGTGTTTTGAGAAATGTTTTCAGTCAATTAAAGATTAATTTGTTGCTCTAATGTTGGCAATTAAAGTGTTCGTTTTCTGGCTGTTATGTTTATTCTCATAGCAGCACTTTGGCCTTTAAGCTGGGTTACTCCTAGTTTATTTGCATTAATGTGAATGAATAGCTCATTTTGAGAGGTTTTTCAAATCCTAACCCTAACTATGAGCAATATAAAAAGGGAAGATTGCCTTAACAAGCTCCACTGATGTCACTGAGAGAGATGACACCTGCCTTTCTACACATTATAACTAACATAGAGACATAATAATGAGGTGCACCATATTTGGGCACATCCTCTAAGACAGGGGTTAATTTGCCATTATTACTGCCATTAGCTGCTCACCTTTGGCCTAGATATCTCAGGCAGACTCGTTCTCTGCTGAGAGGTCCTTTCATACGATATCTTACATGACTGTATTATGCTTCTAATGACATGAAATGTGATCTAGTCCAAATGCTCCAGTCCGATGTCAGGGTATTAAATGATGCAGGTGGTGTGGCGTGTAATAACTTCATCGGGTGCCCGCATAGAACCTCTGAAAAAGATAAATAAATGTGAAGAACTGTGCATGAGAGAAAGTGAGAGAGAGAAACAGTTTGTCTTAGTGTGTATGTGTGGCCGCTATAATGTAAAGATTGTCAACATTAAAGTGTCCAAACCTCCGCTTCACTGGTTCGTAATTGATTCCCAGTGGCAAGACAGTCTGTCACTCAGTTGGTCTGACAGCTAGTGCAGAACAATATACCCTATAGCTACATAATGTATTATTGTATAGCACTTTTCTCTTTTATCAAGATTTTTTTGATCTGTTACATTGCTATTCATTTTTGGAGCATTCATATTCTTCTGACAAACCAAACTTGGACTGCAGTTTTTAGGTTTCATAATCCTGCACACTGCCACTACCTTGCAGAATTCTTCTTAAAAGCAACATTTTGGTGAATGTCCTTCAGTCATACATGGGTAATACACATTTATAATATTGGATAAATATAAAACATTTCTGATTAATTGCGATCTTAATTCGAACAATCTGATATCAGTTCTTAAAATCCCAATATTTTTGCGTAACCCTCAATGCAAGTAAATCACTTGCAACTTTGGCCAAATTTTACGCCTTGTGACTAAAAATATTTGTGATTAGCCACTGGCTGGTAAATGTTCAGATTTCACTCGTAAGTGATTGAGTAGTACAGTCGCGAGTTTGTTCAGGCTGATACCAATATTGTGCCACTCACCTTATATTGTCAATAGATCACTGTTTTAGTTAAGAATTATGCTTTTAAAAAGTACAAAGAGTTACTAAAGCTTTTTTTTGTTCTAACAATAAATAATTTCTATTGAACATGGATTGGATCTGTTAAACACATGACAGGCAAAGTTACTTGCCCAGGCACACTGTTTTGGTAATTCTGTCAGTCGGGCTTTGGCTCTGCTCTTCTGCGGCGATGAATCTGATGGTTTGAATACCACCGGTGTAACAATGGTTACAGGTGATCAGCTTATCAGAGCGAATGTCACTAACAACAACAAAACTCGACCCCCTACCCTAAAAAAAAATTATAAATAAAAAAAAAAAGATGGATATCTGAGAAATATGTCTTAATAGCAGGCAAGAAGCACATCTTCCGCTGTTGTTTTGACTTGTTGAAAACAATTGTTTTAAAATATATAGCATTACAAAAGTCAGGCAACAATGACATTAGACATTATGATTGTTAGTCAAATCGCTAGCAGGCAAATAGACCAAGGTAGTAACATGGTTTAAAGATTGTTACCAGCATGAAAACATTTTTTTCCCATTGCCCTTCCTCGAAAATGAAATTGAAAGCATTGCAGTACCCCAAGCCATAGTTAAATGCCCCATTTGTGTGGCTAACGCTATCTAACGAATCTCCGCACTAAGAGACGGCCCAATAAAACGGTCCAGACCTGTGTCTTAATTTTATTAGTCAAATAAAATATCTTACCTGTTGAGCGAGAAAAAGTCCATCTCTGGGTTGGTTTTAAATCCTTTCTCTGAGTTGTTGCCACCTGTGAAAATGTCAAGCCGATGTTGTTTTGGGTTTTATTACAGGCTCTGTTGCTTTCACTTTTTTGCTTGCAGACTCTTCTCAGTTCGAGGTTTCATTGTTTTGAAAATGGTTGATTCCCAAGAAGATTACTACCTTTTTAAGTGATCTATGGTCAGTATTGCTCATGTGTTGTGTTCACAAGCTGTCAACTTAAATTTACCACCACGCTTATCACAGCACATTTACCCGCACTGTAGTATCTAGCTGGACCTTCTTTTTTTACTTACGGATGTGACATAAACGCGCACGGATGACTGGAAGTAAGCAATTCACAGCCAAATCCATCCCGAAAGCACTAAAATATAAATCATCATTTTATGCTTACTGTAGTGAATCAGGGCAAGGCAAATACATGGTTTGGAAGATGGAGTTAATTTTTAGCAAATAAAATCAATCGTACATATTGTAGCTTTAAAGGGAGCCACACTAAAAGACCAGTAGAAGATAAACATATTTTAAAAGATTAAAAAAATAACGAAATATGATAACATGATGATTGATAAGAAAAACAAGTTTATTTTGGACTTATAATGTCGTCCAGTGCTAGAGGGCGCTGCTTGCTTGCACAGCACTGACTGAAGCACTGAATGCAGACTATGTTTTGAAACATAGCCTTTTAAGGTTTAGTAAACGCCCAAGGCCATATTGCGATTTCACTCTTGGTTCAATCAATCATACAGCATTAATGAGTATTATGTTGATGTCTTTGAAGTAAAAGTTTTCTGGTTTCAAAGCATTTAGATGGTTTCCCTCATCATCCCTCAAGTGCCGCTTTCACAAATGTCATGTCAGTTTATGGTGGTTTAACATGAGAAGGAGAAAGAATAAAAATTTTCTTAGGAGTTCCAACTCTTCCCAATATTGTGGCTATTATTGTTTGTGGATTGTACATTTAAATTCAGAGTTTTTACAAAGTGTGTTACCAATGAATTATAAATAAACTTTTTTTTTTTTTTTTTACATTGGCATTTTCATGCTTATAACTGATGCTTTTAATTTGGTCAATAATTGGTCGATAAATATTTGCAGCCAATATGTCGGCACATTCCTAATAGTAACAATATAAAACATGCAATTTCAAGACATTATATTTATTGATGGCATACATGGAAATTGTACATTTAAAAAAAAAAAAAAAACAATGACAAAAATAACTAATAATAAGTAAAGATTTGTAAAAGTGTACAAATTTGTAATGTACTAAGTTAGATGGTCCCTTGCATAGTTAACAATCTTGTATAATAATGTTGTTTTTTTCATATGTAAGCAGGTTATCCATAAAACAACAGTGTAAAATTGTGTTTTGAACTTAAGGTGTCGCCTTTTTAATGACTCATAATGGCAGTTTCACACTTAAACAAACATGCAGGCCCGTGCTTCTAATGGAGCAGCAGACAGATGGTCTATTACAGCCATCTAAAGGAGCAGCTTCAACAGAAGAAGGCCACTCTCCACTAGATGGAAGCCAATTAGCCGCTTACAGATCACTTCATTGTGAAGTTCATCTAGTGTTGTTAAGAGGCATAATTGCTCTAGTGGAAGAGAGACAGAGATAGACAGAAAGTGAGAGAGAGAAAGGAGTTGTCGGGAAATGTTTTAATCAGATGATGCTCTTCAGGCATCGAGGGAAAGGTTGGATGGGTTTGTTTTTGTAATGGATGGCAGAATTCACGGCATAACAACTGGTTGTTTCTGTCTTACGTTCTTCAGAATGATCTGTCAGCCGTGACATGTAAGAAAAATGTGCCATTTGTTTATTTACTTACACATTATGGGTGGAAGTGGAGTGTGTTTATAGCCGGGTACCTGAGTGTTAATTGTGAGACTGAAACCTAATCAAACAAAAACGAGAACACTTTAATTATCCAAATAATAACCCTTTAACGTAATTGACTCTGTGTGTGTTTATACACTCACAGTCTCTCCAAACCTCTCATTAGCAGTTATTGACTTGTCTGTAGCTGCAGATGTGGGTTTGACACCTGTCCAAACATACCAGCTGTCCGTCCTCTTGGATTCCAGTATAGTTCTGTTGAGAAATCTGCTACGTCATTGCTTTTGAACTTTAGATGCTGTGAGAGATGTGTCTGGGAATATGCACAAGATACGAATGGATTTGGATGGACTGAGATTTATTGCAGATGATATTCAGAGGAACTCTGGAGCATTTTAGCAAAGTCCTTTTAGTTGCAGGTCAGTTCTGCTAGGGTCATCGCATTCTTGCATGAACGCAAGCCACTGGGAACAAGCTTCTTTCATAGCGCTCATTAATATCATAAGCCCTTTCGACATTTAATCATGCTGGATATGAATTATATAGGTTTTCACTAGTTAAAATGCTAATTCTTGATATCAGTAATGGCATTACTATTATCTGTAACTGCATATTCACTTGTAGAATTTCGTAATGATCCCGTATTCAGACAGTTTCAGATATAATTAATTTCTTACTAGTTGAAATTCCAAATACACATCAGCTATGTACGTCTTACTAGTAAAAAATATAATTCTTAATATCAATAACATTGTTATTAGTGTAAATGCCCATTCCGATATCAACAATGGATTTATTTATATTTTCTTTTCTTTAAAGGGGGACCTATTATGCAAAATTCACTTTTACATGGTGTTTGTACATAAATGTGAGTCAGCGGTGTGTGTGTGTGCACAAACATCCTACAATGTTAAAAGTCCACCCACTCCTCTTTCTTATATTTCTATTAATCAAAAACAATGTGTCAAAATGAATGGTTGTCATTTCTGCTCTAAAGTGATGTCATGTTAGAGCAGGCCCCGCTAAAAATCCTTCTCTGAGTGATCTTCACACAGTCCGCCATTTTTTTCCGCACTAGAGCAGATACAGTTAGAAGAATAATGTCTCAGCTTCGTAAGTGTCATAAGTGTTCTGTCGTTGGCTGTAAAAGTGAACATAAGAGTCTTCATGTACTCCCGGCATCAGAGCCACTGAAGACGCAGTGGACAAGCAAGACTGGTAATCTGGCATACCGGGCATTTTCGCGGTGGGCTGAAGCACTTTGGGGCCGATCAGGGGCGGATTGGCCATAGGGAGAACCGAGAGGATTGGTGGGTCTGCCGCGAAATGGTCTGAATGGGCCGCGATAAGCTAAAATGCAGAACGGACAACAAAACGGCACCGCAGAAAAGGACAGCGATCGAACACCCCCCACCCCCGCTCAACTTTTTGGCCAGTTGCTATGTAAAATCTCGAGACTATTTCTCTTACCAGTCCAGCCTTGCCTGAACTCCGGTATTTACGCTGTCAGTCATATAAGTTCTGATTTGTTGTTGCTGTAGTATCCGAAGCACGAGCTGTAAAGGCACAGCCCTCTTCCGGAAAGGGGGCGGGGAGCAGCAGCTCATTTGCATTTAAAAAGACACACACGAAATCAGCGTGTTTTTGATTCCACCCAAAAAGAGGCATTTATAACATGGAACAATAAATTATCAGTGGGGTAGTTTGAGATGAAACTTCACAGACACATTCTGGGGACAACTGAGACATCTTGTAAAAAGGGGCGTAATAGGTCTCATTTAATGTTCTTTAATGTTATTTTAACAAGAAAGACTTTTGAGATATTTGTAATCACTCTTTGTAATATACTCGTTATTGTATATCTTAAATCCACTTCCAAAAATCTGAAATAACAAATCTAACATGCTAAAATTAAATTATAGATATTAAAATTTACATTTTAATTAGTAAGGACATGGCTATGTTTATTTGGAATTTCAACTAGTAAGAAATTAAAGTGAATGACTGATCATTTAAAAATTCTATAGTGAAAATGCAGTACCAGAATTATTTATAATAATAATAATAATAATAATAATAATAATAATAATAATATAATATTATTTTTATTATTATTAATATTATTTTATCTTTGTTATTACTGTTTTTTATAGGGATGCACCGAAATGAAAATTCTGGGCCGAAACCGAAACCGAAAATCCAGAATGCACTTGGCCGAAAACCGAAACCGAAATTTTTACCTATTTAAAAAAAATAAAAAATGTTGTGTATAATTGTATTAATTTGATAGTTTTTCATTAATTTCATGAATTTAATTAATCTGAATTGAAAAACTACAAACCAATAAAATAAATCACACTTTTATTGAAAGTAGCACAACAAAACTGGACAAAAAATATACTAAAACTATATTAAATATTATTCTTCTTTCAGTTCTGTAAAAATCTAATTTTACAGATTTTATTAACAATTATCCAAATAATGTAAAGTTTTAGAAAACTATTATATGCAAAACAAGAGTCAAGTAATGAACTTAGCTAGCATCTTTCAAAAAGTTTAAATATGCAACAGTAATTTTAATTAAAACAAAAGGCAGAACACAGAATGGCCTCTATTCCACTGATCTATATATAACTATAATATATAATTATATATATAGATCAGTGCTATATTCTGTTTATGTAAACGTATGTACACTTTAAGTGAAAATGATTGTGCAAAACAGCAGTAATTGAACTAAATCCAACCTCAACTGTAAACGACAGATATATCCTCAAGTGAAGAACAAGTGTAATGTAATTGCTATACACATCATATTGGACCGCTTTCTATTTAACTACAAGTGACAGGTTTCTCTTCAAGAACAAAAGTTGCTAAACTTTCTGACAGTCTCTCCTTTCAGAAAGCTCATCAAGAACATGAGATGCTGCACTGAACAGTCTCTCACTCTCTGTGCTGGTTCTTGGGCAGATATACCTGTGCGCAATCCGCGCAAGCAAAGGAAAGCGGTGTTTGTTTATGCGCCAGTAGTCAAGGGGATTGTCGCTTCTGGCGTAGTTCAGATAAATACGTCTCAAGTTGTGGTGTAGCTGCGCTAGTTGTGACATTTTTCTGTAGAATCTCTTGCTGTATTCTAGATATATATATATATTGAAAGTTCTGCTGAATAAATACTGCAGATCGCAAATTTGATGTCCTTATCAGAAACTTTGAAGAATTTCCACACCGCTGACATGATCGGCCTTTGTTTGGTAGCGCCGTTGTGGAATTATCTAACAGCTGTGATAAGGGCTACATCGATCCAGATTGAAATCTGAGCACTGAGGGGCGGAGCGAGGAGGTATATATTTTCGGCTCATATTTTCGGCCTTTTTTCTCTTTCGGCCGAAAACCGAAAGTGCCGAAAGTGCCATTTTCGGCCGAAAATTTTCGGTGCATCCCTAGTTTTTTACTAGTTAAAAAAATAAATAAATAAATAAATAATAATAATAATATATATATATATATATATATATATATATATATATATATATATATATATATATATATATATATAAATGGGTATTTCCCACAAGTAATGGCATACGTTTTTTTTTTTATTAAAAAGTTACCATTTAAAAGTGAAAAACTAATTACTGACAGCAAAAATAGCATTTTCACCAGTAGTAATTCCATTGCTGAAATAATAAAAATTGAATTATAGATATTAATAAAGCATATCCTGCACATTATTAAATGTTGAAAGGGCTTGTGATACATTAACGCACAACAAATTAAAAAAACTTTCACAGAAAATTACTTACATTTTGTGCTGTTTCTCATTAAAACCTATCATATGGCTTCAGAACACATGGAGTATGATGCACTTGCTGCATTAACTACTATTATGAAACTTTTGGGTCCCTTTTTAAGCCATAAATTTAGGCACTATCCCCTGCCATCAGCACCATGCCACTGCCAAAAGACATACCATAATATTCATTAAAACATCTGCTTTTTGTGATCTCCATAAGAAAGAAAGCCATACAGATTTGGAATTACATACAGTTGTCTCTCCCAAACTTTGCTTTGTGCACGTTGCCAAAGAGCCTGTCTGTGGGCAAAACAGAGAAGATTGCAGACGGATGTTTGAAAAGGAATTCAGACTTTCAAGTCACTTTAATATCAAGTTTTGGAAGAGACTGTTATGCTTGTCAGTATGTTTAATACATTAGAGAAAAGCTTTCACTTTGTGTATATCTAATCTGTGTTCTGAGCTATCATACTTGCTTGTTTGTTGGATTTGTTCACTCAAAAAACTCTATTATTATTATTGTAGAAGCTGGCTCATGCCAACTACAGTGATTACTACAGTCATGCTGGGATTTCATGGAGTCTCTGTGTGCATTCAGAGCACTTTAGTCACTCACTAAAGATGACGGTACATTTCCAGAGAATGTTCTCGTTTATGTGTCGCCTCTCACTTGTGTGGGATTCTCTCATTTCAACTCTAATTAGCACAGAGGGAGAGTGAGAGGCTTCACGTAACATTGTTAGCTTAAAGCCCCACAGGACTACTCTGGAGCAGGTGGCCTGTTACACAGCCAACGAGAAGGTTGGAGTTTATGTGTGTGTGTATGCGTGTGTATGCGTGTGTGTGCATGTGGTTGTGTGTGGTTGTGTGGTTGTTTGTGTGCCTACCAGTGCCTACCAGTGTTAGGGAGTAACTAACTACAGTAGCAACACTATTTACTTGGTTAAATTGTTAAGAGTTTTTAAACTAGCTTAAATAGTTTTTCCAGTATTAAGCTATTTTTCCCAACAAGTATCTATCTCATATGTAGCGTTGGGAACTATTGTGAATTGGTTCGTTCAGACATTTCATGTAAATGAAACTGATTCAAATAAATGATTCACTAATTAATTTGAGTTCCTACACAATCCCTATAGGCCTACATCTTTGACTCAATTATATAAATCAGGGTATTTTCTAGTTTAAAAGTTGTATTTTTGTGTAAATTTATTTGTTACGGTAAATGTATGTATTGCTATCACCTCAGTTGAAATCCAAATTATTTTTTTGTGCCAGAACAGACCTTATTCAGAAATAAATTTTTTGATGGCAATGAAAACTGTGAGGGATAGACTTAAAGTCTCTTTAATGTCATGCACTGTATAAAGCTATATAAAGGTCCTAGATCACATCTAGTTTTACAGCTTGTGCTTTCAGGTGATTGGTGTCTACTGAATTATTTAGGAAAGATGCTTCTTCCTTCATTGTTTGGTCCGCAGAACAATCAAAACCAGTTTAAAGGGGTCATGGCATGCCTTTTTATTATTTTAATAAAAAATCTTTTAATAATATTAGTGAATTATTATTATTTTTTTGGTCATATATTTGTAAAGCATGATAATTTTCTACCCCCATACTGACATAAAACGCTTGGTTTTGACGCTGCTTCTCCTTTAAGACTTGACTGTAAACGCCCACTGTTGTTATTGGCTCTCTGCTTTTGACTGACCTGCTCTCTTATTGCCATCTTACTGATGAATGATTAATCGTTGCAATAATCAACCGAATAGTTGACTAATCGGTCTTATAATCGTTAGATTAATCGATTATCAAAATAATCGTTAGTTGCAACCCTAATAACTTGAAATGGAGCAAACCACTTTTTCCCACTTTTTCCCCCCCAAAGTTTTTGTTTAGGTGTTGTCGGTCATTGTTTAACCACTTTAACTTGGCAAAGTACAGTGTCAATGTAGCTTTCCCAACACTGGTGCATACAGTGGAAATGGAACACCTTTGTGCTGTATAGTCATAATGATGGAATGGCAACTTAATACAGTTCTGGAATTAGTAGAATTGGAACTGTATATGTTTCGCTGAATGTTTTAGACATACAGTTGGCCTGAGATTAGATTTGATCCAGCTGTCTGTTGGGAACAGCTTTGCAGTCAGTGGCAGAATGTTTTGTCTCAAAACAATGGAAATAAATACTTTGTGACATGTTAAACTCTGTAACATCAAAATGACAATTCAATTTCAGTGCCACAGGTCAGAACATGAATTATCATGCACATTTGGTAAATAAACCCACGTGGTGTGTTTGAACTTTGAGCGGTACATCTGTTATTCATAATGCAAACCATATTTATTGTAAATACAAATGTAAATCTGTTGCCTGTAAGTCACTATATGTGTTACATTTTATTTTTTTAATTATTTGACAGCAAGTAAGAGTTAATATGCAACAGTTCATACCATTGCAAGTATTTTTATGTAAAAAAAAATCAATAAAATAACAATATTAATATTTCAGCCAACCCTACTATCATCTGTTATGGGATAGACTGAGAAGTGCTCTACAAACTAACTTTGAAATTGCTTATAGTTATAGTTGCCGAGTCAGATAAAACCTTTTGTTGTATGACTTTAAAATTATAATATTACTAAAGCGCACAAAGTGTAGCACAGGTATAGAACATGAATACATTGTAACAAAACAAAAAAAGAATACAAATTGTTGTTAGTGGAACCAAACACTAAAAGAAGTATGGATACATTAAGGGGTCCTGATACAGGGCAAGATAATATAAGGACTATGAGGTCTTTGTCTCTTTCTGTGACTGCTGCTGGCTAGACTTCATCAGCAAAATTTAATGATCTGCTTCCTCTACCTTGTTGCTAGGCAACATTGGTTGTTCAGCACATGGGGCTCAAGCCATGGAATCCCACAAGAGGGCTGGCATGAGGTAATCAAAAAGGTGTATAAGTGTATGTGTGTGTGATGTATTTTATGTGAAATGGCAAATTGCTCTACAAATAATGGAATGTACATAAAAATCATGGCCACCCTTGGTGTCCATGTTAGATTTCTTTCTTTTTACAGTATCTTGGTTAGATTCTTTGTGTCAGTGAAAGCTTGTTGCTGCCCATTATTGAGATATATGACTAAGAAAGAGTTTCTGTTGTACTATGCAGAGGAAAATTGTGTGTTAGGACACTGAGGTAATGTTAGCACTAACTGCTCCTCTGTTGCAGGGCCTAGGGAGTGAGAAACTGTTCTTGTTCAGATGTTATCAGGCAAACTCAGACAGCAAAGAATAGCACAGCACAGCACTGCAGCAATTAGAATCTAGACTGCCAGAGAGAAAAAGCCAGGAGAGTGAGTGAGAAATAGAGACAAGCAGCAAAATACAGAGTGTGGAAGATAAAGATTGAGCTTCTAAGAGATAGCAGGTGACTTTGACTGAGATGAGGGCTGTGAAACTTGGGTGTGTCTCAATCAGCTCCCTAGTTTAGTAGTCAGGGCACTGATCAGGTAGTCGGCCATTTTTAGGGCTGTGTCATTCGCAAAAACGTTCCAGTGTACTGAAACTTCTCAATGAACAAATCTCAAAATGCACCGTAAAAACTAGGGAGCATCGTTGCTCACTATATTCCCTTACCAGAAACGTTCATCATTCCTTCTGAAGTCTCTCAAGTCATTAGATGTCGAGCACAAGTGCAAAACTATGAAGTCCAAGCCTTAATTTCTCTTTAAAAGAGATGCTGTTTGTAATGTCTTTCATTCATAATTACCATGATAGTGAGTTGTTAAAAGAAGGTTTAAAATACACTACTATATATTTTTATTTCTTTATGCCATTTATCTGTTACAATAACACTGTACGTTTGAATATCTACAACAAAAATTAACGATAGTGTCATTTATTCAGTGGTGGTGCTGATTAATATCAGCTGCACTTCAATGTGAGATCTTGTCAAAGGGTTAGTTCACACCAAAATATTAATTATCCTATTATTTACTCATCCTCAAGCCATGCTAGGTGTATATGACTTTCTTCTTTCAGCCAAACACAATCGTTATATAAAAAAATATCCTGCCTCTTCCAAGCTTTATAATAGGATTGAATGGTACCTTAGATTTTGAAGCCCAAAAAAACACATCCATCCATCAAAAAAGTAATCCATATGGCTCCAGGGGGTAAGTAAAGGCTTTCTGAAGTGAAGCTATGTGTTGTTGTTAGAAAAATATCTATATTTATAACTTTATAAACTATAATCACTGGCTTCTGGTTACGGCTGTCCGCGCATTCACAAGAGAGTCGAGTTCTGGCGTATGATGTAGGCGTAGCGTATTAGAAAATCACTTGCTATTATATCAAACACAGTTGAAAGCTATTTGATTTGGTAAATTAAGCTTAACATTGTCTTTGTTTTTGAGTTGCAACAGTATGGAATAGACTGGCATGTCTTAAGATCAATATTAGGTCAAAAATGGCCAAAAAAAGACAGCTTTCTCTAGAAACTTGTCAGTCAAACATTGTTTTGCGGAATGAAGGCAATACAATGCTTGTAACTGCCAAAAAACTGAAGATCTCATACAAAGGTGTACACTACAGTCTTCAAAGACAAAGGACAACTGGCTCTAACAAGGACAGAAAGAGATGTTGAAGTTCAGATGTACAACTAAACAAGAGGATAAGTACTTCTGAGTCTCTAGTTTGAGAAATATATGCCTCACATGTCCTCAGCTGACAGCTTCATTGAATTCTACCCGCTCAACACCAGTTTCATGTACAACAGTAAAGAGAAGACTCGGGTGCAGGCCTTATGGGAAGAGTTGCAAAAAAAAAGACACTTTTGAAACAGAAAAACAAAAAGAAAAGGTTTGAGTGGGCAAAGAAACACAGACATTGGACAACAGATAATTGGAAAAGAGTGTTATGGATCTTAACCCCATTGAGATTTTGTGGGATCAGTTAGACTGTAAGGTGTGTGAGAAGTGCCCGACAAGACAGCCACATCCATGGCGAGTGCTACAGGAAGTGTGGAGTGAAATTTCACCTGAGTATTTGGACAAACTGACAGCTAGAATGTCAAGGATCTGCAAAACTGTCATTGCTGCATGTTGAGGATGTTTTGAAGAGAACTCTTTGAAGTAGTTTAAGAAGTTCTGAATATTTGTGAACATTTCTGAACACACACAGAGAGAGAGAGAAGCAGCGCATCCTCCGTTGCTCTAACATGATGTTTTCGAATTAGCAACGAAGGCTTGAGCTGTATTAATGCTAGATACACTTGATCAGTACAACAGTTTCTATATTATCTGAGGTATCTGTGGGAAAAACCCTCAAGGACACACATATGCGTAACGCACACACTTAAGTCCCAAACATACTCGTGAGAGAAAATCATGTCAGCGCACTCCTGCATCTCAGTGGGGATGAAAAATGTGTTAGGTTTATAATGGGAATATGCCGATTTTGAAGCGATGTTACTTCTGACAAGAGCTGCCACAAAAAAGGTAATCCCAGAAACGATCTCTGTCATTTTCTGAGTTTCTCTCTTTTGATCCCTCAAATACAAGCTCTCACAAACACACAAACTTTTTACTCCAGTAAGTCCTCGAGTAAAGCAGCACAAGCCTCCGTTGCTAGTTTTAACGTGACATTTGCGAATTAGCAACGAAGGCTCCAACTCTATTAAAGCAAGACGCATTTTGAATATGTTGCATAAGTAGTTCCACTCACAAGAGCGTTTTAGGGATGAAAACCAGAAAATGTTTTGAGATAAAACCCTGAACGATGTCTAAAGGTGTGGTAAATATGGTATAAGTGGAATAATTGATTCCGGACCATTGAATTGTTTAAAAAAGAATGCACACCCGAGATGCGCTGCGCGTCGTGACCGCATTACCACCTGCATTATTAATAAACAATTCAACAGTCCGTCATCAATTATTCCTTACCTATTTGCTCTTTTTTTAACAGTATTTGCACTGGTATTTGTTTAATCGTCATTGTGGTTTGTGGATGTTTAGGACCTTGCACACCTGGTTTGCAACTTCATTTAAAACTCATGTAAGTCTCTGTTGCTGATACTTTAAGCTTACTAATTACATTTACAACAACAAATGTTTGACCAAAAACAACAACAACAACAACAACTACAAAAAATGCAGTGGTACACATTAAGTTGCATCAACATAATTAATATGATGACTGAAAAACGTTTTTCTAGTAGATGTGACTAAATAAATGTAGGTTCGTAAAACAAGACTTGATCAAGTGCATTGTTTTTTGAGAGTAGCTCAGGAGGTTTTGAAACACACCTAAGACATGTCTGGTGTGAGGTCTGAAGTATTTCAACATTTCTCATTTCTCACACCCTCCCAGACAATTCACTGCAGACAATAACTGAGACTTTTCTGGAGACACATAAACAGTGTAAACAATGACCACAACATAAAGGAAAGATGGAGAGTGTCAAACACATTCCTGATGGGCTGCTTATTAGAAAAAGGAGCTATTGAATCAACATCAGCACACAAACTTAAAAACTAATCTAGTGTGTTTAGTGTAGTATTAGAATGTGTAATGATCCACAACACTCCTGAGGTGCTAACTGTGGATTAATGCCCATCCCATGAGTTACTGTTTAGAGAGAGAGAGAGAGAGCGAGAGAGCAGTAGGTTAAAAGGGTATACTGATAGAGAGCGTGTAATAGCTTTCACAGCTTTCATGTTGGACCTTTATACTCTTACCTTGTTTTATATTCTGTGTCTCACTGTAATGTTCTGTGTGCACTTGTTTCTCCTTTCACCAAAAAAATGTAATTCCTTGTGAGAACACTAGATTCTGCAAATAATTCTGTTTCTGATCAGTTGGGAGCAGAGCTCACCTTCAGAAGCTTTTGTAACTGTGTGTGTGTGTGTGTGTGTGTGCTAGCCCATGGATGAAGAATCAGGTCTCTTGTCAGAGTAAATGGACAAGCCCTCACTGAGAACATTGTTGATATTTAAGCCTTACTCATCACTAGAATACAACATTGCAACTTTTGCCTCCGTATAAAATGTACCATTATAAGTTATCTTGGATGCCTAATTCTAATGTTGTATGAAGTTTGTATTAAAGCACACAGTAGATTTATCACTGTTCAAATGCAGTTGTGATCGTAATGGACTGCGAATCTGAGTTTATTTGACCTATTTCATTGTACAAAGCTTAATAATGCTCTTTTATGTGAAGGCTTATGATTATAAAGGCAATTACAGCCATTGGAATATACCTGATGTAAACCCACTGCGGTGCTTAGGCATAGAGTTGGGTGCAAACATGAAAGCTGTGAATAATTATTCAGACCATTCTGAACTCATCAGTAAAAAAGCTATAACATTTTATTTTTATTATCCCAAGAGCCATTTTTCAGTTTTCCCTTATTTTTCATTCTGATGTTGAAAAACTGTCTACAGCCAGCTGTTGAAGAAGTGTTTTATCCCGTTGAATTAAATGACTTTGATAATCATGTTAATTGAATTATCTTGAGCTAAATTCAGACATTGCTCTCTGACCAATTAATAATGTTTCTTGTGTCAATTTAATTAAAATATTTTGCCCTCTCATAACATAAAAGGCAACTCTCATTAAGCAACCTGTTGTGCGGGCTTTGATGTGCTCGAGTTGGTCTTTGATGCTTCTCATCCTACGGTGTGATCTTATTGCTTTCAATGACACTAGAGCACTTGGGTTATCATTTAGTACATAAATCACCAATCTGAACAATTTGTGGCTTTATAATAATCTGCTAAAGAGATCCAAAGAACATTTCTGAAAAATTACAAGTAACAATATCCGTAACATTTGTTGTTGGTTCTAGAATGTTCTTGATGAGGTTCTAGAATGAGGATTTCTTGTGCAGTGCTGTTGGTTCTAGATTGTCCTGGGTTCTATAAAGTCAGTTTTGTGGGGAATGCACAGTACTTCCCAGATGTCTGAATAGAAACATAATGCTATTAAGGGAACACTTCAGAATCAATACAATCTTTGTAATCATTGTTTTTGTTCCAGAATGTTCTAGAATTTTCTAGAATGTGAGTTCTCTCTCAGGTTTGTGAAGAAACTGTGGTGCCACCAAGATCTCTTTGGAGCCATAGTATGCTGTTAAAGAAAAACTTCAGTAGAATCTCTGCTTTGGTTCTAGAATTTTTCTTTGTTGGTCTTTATCAGAAAATATGGTACCGCCTGGATATCTTTGGAGCAATGGCATTATATTATACTGAAGAGTAGTAAGGAAACACTTAAATGATCTATAATCTCTGTATAATCTCTGAAACGTGGTACCGCCCAGATCTCTTTGAAGCAATTACATGCTGTACTCTGGAACTTCATAAACTCTGGAACCATAGTTTTTTTGCCTCTAAAATGTTCTAGAATGTGGGCTCTCTATCAGTCTTGTGGAGTAAATATGTTACCACCAGATGTCTTAGGAGCAATGGCATGATTTTAAGGGAATACTTATGTCCAATGTCTGGAACAGTTTATATACTTAAATGTTCTAGAATGTCCGTTCTCTATAAAGCAGTCCCTCCAGGATTCTTGCAAATGCAACCAATCTCTGCATTATTTGCATTTTATTTTTAAATTTCTGTACATTTTCAAAACATGAAGTACATCTGGGGGAATCCCATCGCTTTCCTTCATGTTTGACTGTGCAAAACAAATGCTTGAAAAGCCTGCAGCAGTCACAACATATCCAAATGCACAGCTGCCGTTGTATCATCTCCACAGTAACAGTGTAAGTGTCTCTGCCTCGTCTTCTCCAAGTTACACGTTCACTATCAAAATCCTTGTCTAAACTTTCACGAGACCGCAGACAGCACACATAGGCTACATCACAGCTAGTGTTTGATCTTCACTCTGAGTGCTACAAATGAGACAAACTCGCATTTATACAAAGAAACTCTAACTTTCACTTAAAAACCAAACAAAAATATTAGTTGTGTAGTAAAATGTGATTTGAAGTGCTTCAAACAATAGGCTAAGAATCTGAAAATAACAATATATGCTGAACACTTATATGCTGAAAATAAATGTTCATAAATGTATTTTACTGATATAAAAAGGTCACATATACCGTATACATTCAATGTAATAATTGCAACAGTCCTAATTATTGTATGATATTTCTTGTGCATTGTGTTAATACAAAATGCTAACTGCATATTCAGTTATTGTGCACAATTTTTTTTTGCATGTAATTGCATTTACGATTTAATTAAAACAATTACAGAGGTATATAATGATGGTTCCTGAGTTTTTAATGCAAAACACCCCCCCTCAACAAATTTAGTCATTATGGGCCTCAAAAATCAGGAAAAAGTGCCACAAAATCCTGGTGGGACTGATAAAGGCCTGAGTATACTTTGGTTTTCCGTGTTGCTTATCGCTCTGCTTAACAAAGTGTGACACATTTCATATCAGCGTAGTCATATTCCTCAAGAAACGTCTGTGCGCATCATCGCTGCATGCGCTAGCCATTGTCTGTACTAAAAGAGTATTTCAAAGCAGCTGTAGTGGGCATGTGTCGAATGCATTCATATTTGCTCGCGGTCAGAATAATATTCTCAGAAAGGCAAAGCAGTTGGGTAACTTGATTCCAGAAAATGAAGTTACCCAGGCCTTATGTGGAGAAAATACAGTACTGCCCAGATCTCTGAGAAGTGATGGCATACTATTACAGGAACCCTCCATCCAGTGTGTGGAACTGTTACTGTTAGTTCTAGAATAGTGGTTCTTAGTCTTGCAAATAAAATATATTATCGCTCAAATCTCTGAGGAATGAATTTGTACTATTAAAGGAACTCTCCAGTCCAATGTCTATGACTCTAGCTGTTGATTCAAGAATGTTCTTGAAAGATTCTCTATCAGCCTTGTGGAGAAAATATGGTAATGCCCAGATCTCGGAGTAACCACATTCTATTTAAAGATGCTCAAACTCAGTGTCTTTAACTGTTGCTTTTAGTTTTTCAAGATTCTAGAATGATTCTCTATCAGTCTTGTTGAGAAAATGTGTAGCTTTGTTGATCACCCAGATTTCTGAGGAGCGACAGCATGCTATTACAGGAGCTCTCTAGCCCAGTGTCTGAAACTGTTGCTATTGGTTTTTCAAAGTTGTAGAATGTTTCTTGATCAATCCTGTGAAGAAAATACGGTACTGTCCAGATCTGTGAAGAGTAAGCGCATGCGCATAAAGAAGCGTCTGTTACAATGAATCTGCACAATCTGCCCAAGCTTGAATGACCTACTTCCCCCGACAGTCGCTGACTGCTTCATTCGTTCATTTGTATATTTGTTCCCTCGCCACTCCCTCCAACTGTCAGCGATTGAGGTCCATTACTTTGGCGGAAGGAGGTAGTGGGCTTCAAAGCACGAGCCCCTCTTCCTTCCTGTCATGGTGATTGATTTCAGAACAAGATGTTTGCCTTTCATGCCGTGCATGCATGACCTCTCCTGTCCATATGGGGTCTTAATTTCCGCTTCCCTCTAAAGATTCACACTCTTTGATAGGCCTAGCCTTTAATTAAATACATCTTTGAACCAGCACTTATCATTCTTAGAGCTGCTTATTGAGTTGAGCTAATGAAATATTCTCTTTTATGAGTGCTGGTTCATGGAGGGATGCTTGACCCCCCCAAAAAATTTACTTTAGACACACCAAATGCTCTTTGTCTTCAGTGTTGTTTAAAATTAAACCAATATTAGGAGTATCTATTGAGACTGACCTACTGTGACCCCACTGACTCTCCCAATGCTCCTCAATACCCGTCCATTCCTTGTTTCATTGGAAATAAATTACTGCTTTATGTCAAAGTTGATACTTGGTCATGAAAGCCTATTGCTTTTTGCACAGTCTCAGAGCAACACTTTATATAGTGTGCTTTCCAGTTATTGTAGTTTTTATTTATGTATTTATATTGTGGTCAAAGAAGTCATATCTTTCCTTAGGGTCAGAGATAATAAAACAAAGAGGCCATGAACATAATCTCTCTCTCTATCTCACAAAAGCCCATGTAGTTACGCTTGGCAGGGGAACTGATCCTTGGAGTATTTCTGCTGTAGAACAGGGCTGTAATCAGGGAATGGGATCCAAGTGCATGTCTCCCATGCTACTCTCTTTCTCTCTCATTTACTTCTGGGTAAAGGCAGTGCAAGTTTTCCTGTTTGCCTAGTAGGCATCCACTGCATCTGCAGGACAGTGTGTGCTGCCCACGTATGTGTCATTAATGAATCATTTACGTGAACATGACAACATTTTTGCAATTAAAAATGTTCATGCTGTATATCACGTTTGGCTGCAGCATTTTGTTACTTTCCACCTCTGAAAATAAGTATTTATAAAGTCATAATCAGCCATTTAAGTCATGATTTGAGTGAAAGTGAATAAAACACACAATTGTTTTAACACCTCTAGTGTTCATTTCTCCTGGAAACTGTAGGGAATTTTACCTGGAGATACGCATAACACTTTTTTCAAATATTTAGAGTCACGTTTTCACTATGAGACCTGGTTGTTCATGAGTGCGGTGTAGATTTTGAATGGATAGTTCATCCAAAAATAAAATGTATCTCAATTTACTCACCCTAATATTCCAAAGTTTTTTTTTCTGCACAAAAAAAGAGATGTCATAGAGATTGGAAACCTCAGTCACAATTGACTTTCATTACTGCATCTTTTTTTCTTCTTCATACAATTAAAGTGAACGGTCAATCGGCCTCTGTTTGTGTTCTACAAGGTTGAGAACAAAGCGGTACTGTTTAATGTTGTTTGTCTGCTAGACTATTTCTGACTGTGACGTTAATCTGTCTGTCTGCTCTCTAAATACATATTTCCCGAAGCAAAAGACAAACTTCTTAAAAGCAAGGCAGCAAAGTAAACTCCAGGGAGATATGTGAATGTGATTTTGTGGGTAGGCGGATGGGCTGTTCTGGTGGTATCCAGAATTTACCTCTGAAATTCCTTTGGGTAATGGCACAAAAATATACAAATAAAAGTACAACTTTTTTTTAAATGGAAACCTTTTTGTTTTCACCCTTTGTCTCAACAAAAAGCAGAATTCAGTCTTTATCTGGTTTGTCTCTCAACTTTCTAAGCTAGATTTAAGATAGATTAGCTGTTCGTCCAGCTGGTCTTCCAGCCTGACCAGCTGAAAAATGCCCCAAACCCATTTATAACCAACAAACAGATCAGCATAACCAAGCTGCATACACCAGCTATAATCACCAAACCAGTTTAGGTTTTAACCCAGCTAGTGCTGGTTTAAGCAGTTTTTGTTGTTTTTCACTGCAGGGATTTGAGATTTTCTTTCACTCTTTCAAGCAAAAGTGATCCAATCTACCAGAAGAGGATAAGGGACCCTGTACAGAATGTCAAAGCTATCAATATTTGCCATACAGACTCCTACTTGCAAAGGAAAGTCTACTGTTTTCCTACTCATAGAGTAGAGAAGCCTTTACAAAAAAGGGCTTAATGTTTTTTCCAAGGCTAGACTCAGATGAGCAAACCTAATCAAACATACCGTCAGATGTTTTCCCAGAGTGAGCAGTGCAGTTTTTTAAACTGCGTTCTAAGATTTCTAGTTTCTCCCCTGCAAGCTTTGAAGCATCACATGTTGTTATATTTAATTTATTCTGAAACATTCACATTAGGGCCAGATGTGCCTTCATATGGATAAATTAACTTTGCCATGTTGCCGATAGATCATTGTAGTTCCCGCAGAAGAAAATCCCACAAAATTAAGCCCATCCGTTGACTTGTGTCCCAGACCAACCTTGGCTGTAGTTCAACATAGGCTCAACAGAGCACTCGATTCCAGAACGTTTCTAGTGATCATGGAAGTGATTGCAGTGTAAAGGCATTCAAGGTCACACTCAGAATACTTTATTAACTCACTTTCCATACCCTCAATAATATCTAGCAGTTTTTATTTTATTTGACCTATTTAACTGTACAAAGCTTAATGATACTCTTTTATTTGAAGGCTTGTGATTATAAAGGCAATTAAAACCATTGGAATATACCTGATGTAAACCCACTGCAGTGCTTAGGTATAGGGTGGGAACCAGTCTCTAAAGTGTGCTGTTATTGCTTATAGTACATTCTTGTGGCTCTTTTATATGAAATCTTTGGAAATCTTTTTTTGGAAAGCCACAATGGAATACTAGCACATAGCTTACTGCATACTGCACAGTACTGTTCATGCAGTATAGTGTACTATGTTTTACATTTTGGCTGGCTCTGTAGCGCTATCAAAATAGCAATGTTGACTCAACCATTCACGTGAGTTTGGGGCATAGTTCTCCATTACGGGGGGAGTTTTCAAGAAACCTGTTTGAAAACCGTTATTATTTTTGCAATTCCACTCAATGTTACTGGCATGTAAATTACCCACTTCACCTTTAAGAGCAGGTTGTCCTCCTGAGCAGTAACACATCAACTACGCCTTTATTTTTGAGTTGGAACGATTGTGATCTTTGAACAGAGACATACAGCATGAATGGAGGTTGTTCTGCAGAAATACCCAGAGTGCTCTATCAGAGCTGAAGACTTGATGGCTGGTTATCAGCCTGTCTTATCTTCCAGTCCTGACATGCTCTGTCTGCTCACCCGAGAGTTCTTTTGATGTATCTGACTTCAAGAACATGAAAAAGGCTATTAAACATGTAATGTCTCTGAAGCATGTAATCTGATTTAGTACATCATTTTAACATGATGGATATGCCCAAAAGACTGATGAGGGCTGACAGTAGAGTTGCACACAAAAACATGCACAGAAGAAGGGTTCTACATTAAGTTTGCATCAGATACATGAAAACACATGTATGACTTTACATTTGGTAACAGTTTTAATCACCTGGAGGCACAGAATAAACACACAAGTGTATGTGTTAGGGTTTGTTCATGTTTAATTTTTCCAGACTAGTCACGCATATCTGCTGTCTATTAAACTGATGGCTTTTTATGCTGCTGTCTGAATTAGAGAGGCCATTCATAAGAGCCATCACATTTATCACACACCATCATTAATCGCACACACACACTCACGCACAGCTTTAAATGAGGAGAGACTAAGAGGAGCTGTCATTTAAGAAAAATGGCTAGCTCTTGAAATAAGATAAAAAGTCTTCTACATCTCTGAAGTTTGATATGAAAGCATTGGCACTGTAGAATGGCGTACGGTCATTACTTTCACATTAGAAACAGTACATTGCTGTCCATCATTTTGTAGCTGGTCTGCTGCCTCTTTTGTTTTTTTAACAGAAGTATTTGAATGATTTATATTGAAGTCAGTTGAGTAAAGTAGCATAGATTGATACTGAACCGGCTGAACTGATCCGAACTGAACTAAGCTGAATTAAAATGTGTTGATTTATGAAATGGGGCTGAGCAATTGAAATGATTTTAATGCGTCTTTGTTTTTTTTTAGCTACTAACATTTTGTGTCTTTAGATTCATTTTCAGATTCTTCTCTGTATTGTGACTTGGGAATACAGCATGAGGGCAGAAGGACAGTGCTATTTTAAGGGTGTTTCTAATTGACTACAGTACAGTAGCAAAATCAGCATTAGAGTTGGAAGGTTTTATTCATTTTGGTGAAGCAGTACAAACTGTCGGTTTTAATAAATCAATATAATACTATGATTCAATAAATTGTTTTGCTTCACAACTCTTTGGAAGTGTGTGTGTATATATATATATTTGTTTTCATTTTGGTGTTAGATAAGTCATTATTTTTGTTCCATTTTTCTAGCATGCCGGAAATTGAGCAAGGTTATTACGGTATTAAATAGTTAAAAAAATCTTTGCTCAGTTTTCCTGGAAGAGAAATCTATATATGTACATGTACTGTATGCTATTTATTTCTCTTTTGTTTTCTTTTATTTCTTTTTTGCAACTTTTAGGTTTACAATAGCATAAAATGGCTTCAAAGCTAATAGACATGGACTACAATCCACCAAACTCCATTTTGAGATTTGGACTATGTAGACTATGATATTATTGTATCCACCCATCTGATTCAGTTTATAAATCAGAAAAGTCATGTCGGAGACTAAGATAATGTACACTGATGAATCATGATTTATTGTTGTCTTTTATCAAGTTTTTACGGGTTATCCAGAATCCAGAATTGAATTTTTGACATTCTTTTCCCTTTGCAGAAGGACATGACTCTGAAGCCCCATGAACGGAGGCAGAACCAGGCAGGACCGCTGCGCAAGAAGAAGCCCAGTAGAGGTCTGAATGGTCTGAACTTCGACCTGCACAAGAACCGGTCCAAACACATCAACCACCAGCACCATCACTCTGACCAGGAGAACAACCCTCATCTGGCCCACACACACGGCAAGAAGAAGAAAAAATTGCAGAAGACGCACAGACCGGTGAGTCCAATAACCAATGTGATTCATCTCAACAAGATGCTGTGTTGTTTCAGTATTTTTTATGCATTTCCTTAACAAAATGAAATCATCATTAGCTTGTATAGTCTCAAAAGCTGTGTATATCGCCAGTCTGTCTTAACGACAGAAAAGAACACCAATCAAACTCAATTAAGGTGGTGCTCGTTTAAATCAAGTAGTTGTCGATGATCGTTAGCCATCTCTGTGGCAGTGGAAGACTTATTTCTGATCTAATCGGAGGAGTTAATTAATATGACATCTGGTTTTAGAGAAAGCCTGGTGGTTCGTTGGCTCTTTCAGTGTGATAAAGGTGTGGACTGATTTACAAAAGTGCCGCAGGGAATAACAGAGACTGTGTCCTCCAAGATTAGACGTGTAAAGACGCTCTTGATTAATTCTGTCATTAAGGATGATCAAAAAGAGGACGGCTTTGCCTTTTTTGGAAGTGTTTTATAGTGCTAATTAATTTAGCCACTCTTGTTATTGTTGCTGCGAGGTGTTGCTCTCTTGCTCTTTGTGTGTGTGTGTCATTGTGACATCCCCTTGTTATTACTAATGAGTATTTATGGCATGTTTACACAGAGGAATTGCCACAACTGAGCAAGTAATCAGATGGCCACACACTACATTGCACACACACCCACAATGAGCTGTACACTTAAACGCGTTCAGAGGCATGCACACATAGTGCACACACTTTCCCCATAGATGGAAGCTGAAGACAGGAAGGGTACAGATATAATTTGTTCTCGTTAGAAAGAGTCTCTCTCGTTCATCATGTGTAATCCACCTGTGGCTGAATTAAAGGCAGACATATCATTTCTCCTGGAAGAGTCTGGGGGAAATGATGGCTAGGACACTTTTTTATCAAACACCAAAGCAATGACCATAAACTTGAGTTACGCTGGATGGTGGGGAATTAAATTCTGCTTCTTCTTTATTTTGTCCTTTTTCAAGCACTGGTGTTAGTATGACATCTGAAAGTCATGTGTCCACATACTGTCTTGCACATGTGTCATACATATAAGTGTTTCATGGCTACATACAACTAGTTTCCATCACAAAGTTGAGGATCAATAAGCTGCTTGAGGCTCTGTGTTGCTGTTTACATCAGTATGTTTACATGTGCAGTTATAATTAAGCAGTTTTCTGCATAGTAAAGCAACAGTCTTCTTTTTTCCTACACCTTGCATTTTGTGTGTATGTGTGTGTGTGTGTGTGTGTGTGTGTGAGTGTGAGTGTGAGTGAATGAGGGGGTCTTTTCAAATGTGTGTCTGTACGTGGGTTTGAAGTTCCAGCAGATGGGTCTCAATGTTTCCTGCTGAGTGCAACTCAGTTGACAGCTTGACTCACCTTTATCTCTCACATATGGCACATATGATCCAGAGGAGCACTCATTCCATGTACTGTACGGTCTTGAAAAAAATGACTATTTACTAGGGATGGCCAATTTGAAGTAATTTTGTAGTTGAGGACTCTAACTGACTAAAAGCTAACTTAAACTATGCTTTTCTTTTGGAAAAAAATAATAAAAATCAATGTACAAAAAATGTGCATAAATAAAAATGAGAGTAAAAAATATTTGAACACACCTGGAGATTACACGCACCGAGCTCTTTATTAGGAACATCTGCACACCTACTTATTCATATCTAATCAGCCAATCATGTGGCAGCAGTGCAATGCTTGAAATCATGTAGATACGAGTCAGGAGCGTCAGTTAACGTTCACATCAACCATCGGAATGGTGAAAATAAAATGTGATTTCGACCATGGGATTATAGTTGTTGCCAGATGGGCTGGATTAAACATTTCTGTAACTGCTGATTTCCTGAGATTTCCAAGCACAACAATCCTTAGAATTTACTTAAAAAAGATCTAGTGAGCGGCAGTTCTATGAATGAAAATACCTTGTTGATGAGAGAGGTCAACAGAGAATGGACAGACTGGTTCGAGCTGACAGAAAGTCTATGTTTACTCAGATAACCCCTCTGCACAATTGTAGTGAGCAGAATAGTATCTCAGAATGCACAACATGTCGAACCTTCAGGTGAATGGGCTACATCAGCAGAAGACCACGTTGGGCACTTAATTTGGACCATAGTGTTTCTAATAAACAGACTATTTTTACTCTTTCCAATACTGACTGCATTAGGGCAACATTGTATATAAACTCTTGAGTCTACATAAAGGCTTTCACATGTTTATCATTTCATGTTATTATTGAGAAAATCAAGCAATGAATGTTTGCTTTTTGTAAAATACCCTCTGCCCCTTTTGGGAGATTTAATACACTTACTCACATACCTGTCTGATAAGCCTCTGACCTTCTCGTACCACTTCACATTTACTTACCACCATAAAAAACAGATCCTAGGCCGTTGGTATATATGACTCTAACATTGAATACCAATTAAGTAGAATTCAATACGAATCAAAATATTAAAAATAAAATAACAAATAAAAAACTAAATAAAAGTATTGCCACACTTGTTGAAAGCACAGACCAAAGATGGCATGATATAACTTTTTCACACCCAACACCTAGACGGCACACATCCTATATTTTGATTGCCCCTTTTAGGACATAACTTTTAGTTATCCTACTGGTATTAGTAGACACCTAGCCAGACTGGCAGTGGCTGTCTAGACTCTCCCCGTTCTGTAAATGTAATCACAGATTCACACACAGCAGACATTTGTAAATATACATATAAAACAGCAGTGAGTTCAGATGCCTGACATTACCTCCCTCTGATAACACCTGGAAAACAGTCTGGAAAAAGAAAACACTGTGCGATGTTCGACACTATTCAAGTTCTTACAGCCGGTTATGACAGAGACATATGACCGGGCGTCTCTCTTAACCAGGCTGTAATTAGAGGATGCAGGAAGGTGGTGTGTTTAGGAATATTCATTAAGACAGCTGCCACAACCGTTATGACAGTTGTGTACGGTTGATGTCAAAGTGGCATGATTTTTAAAGGTGTTTGTTGTCTGGATTTAATAACGAAACACATTTTAGCATGATAACAATTTTGCTGAGATAGTGACAAAGCAGAGGATTGTAGATTATTGTAGGTTTGGGATTTTTTCACTATAAAAAGTCAAAAGTAACATGATACTGTAATGGTTTTTGTACCATGTACTACCATGGTATTCTTTCAAGTACATTGGAGTACATGTCATTTGCATGGTATTTGAATATGGTAATCATTCTGTACCATGGTATTTGTCATAATAATATATTATTTCATCGCTGTCTGGTGAAAATAACATATCTCCAAAAAAATTATCCTTCAAGAGCATGGAAAAACTATTTTTCTCATAAACAATCTTACAAAATGAATCGAAAATAACATAATTAACCACCTTTAGCACCATAAACATTTGTTGGAATTTTGATAGCGAACGTGGACATGCCCGGTTTTCTTATCATGGGTTCCAATGGCGCATGTTCAGTTACAGACTCGAGTCAAACTGTTCATGTTCCCAGAACTCAGTTGGTAGGTTATCGATCACTAGAGAATTTATTTCTGGATATAATCTGAGCTTTCACTTACTGTTTTAGATTGAAATCAGTTTTATGACTAGAGTTTCTTGTGTTCGGCTGTAGAGTGGACTGTTCCATTTCGAGTCCAACGCATAAATTGTGAACACAGAATTAACTTCCACTCACATTTTCACGAAGATGGAAATCTGCCAAACCGTATATGGCTGGTATAGTCAACTTTTTAAAGCCACCTGACATTGTGCATGCATGAATGGCTTTGGTTGTCACAGAACCAGCATGATGTAGACAATCTCTTCACCACACTTCAGCCGGATAGCTGAGGTAAATTAGTTGATGCTCTTCAAAACACAATGGCGGGACTTAGATGGTTTTGACGGACACTTCTCAAGGCCAGTGGAGATACATTGTTAAACAGATAGCCTGAATAAATCTTTTCATTGGTCATTTGGATGCACAGTTCAAACAGTAGGAAGAGGTCATTTGGCGTGTTCCATCTATGGTAAAATGTCAAAATTTCCAAAAGTGGAGATGCGTGTTTTATATCAGACCACAATGATTTATTACCGTCTGAGACCTATATCATTGTACCATGGTACCAGCACATTAGCTACTTTTAATAATGCAAATAGTGAATAGAGGACTGGAAAAGATGGGGAGGAAATAGAAGCAGGATATGTTGCGACACAGATTCGAACTCATATTGCTCAACTGTGCGGCACAATATGACCAAGATTCTGACGAGGTTAGCATAGTTGTCATGCTGCTGTGAATATATCTGTGCATGTGTACTGTCGTGTTTGTGTGTGTTGCATTAAGTATGTGTGTGTAAATGTAAAGTGTTTTTTTGTGTCAGAATATGCAGACGTGTGTGTGTGTCTGACAGCAGTGCAAAATGTGAGGCCTATCTGGCCAGACACACTCATGTACTCTCTGTCTCTCTCTGGCCTTGCCCCTGGGAGCTCTGTTCAGTTGTTTCTGTGGAGATACATACACAGTATGACACTGCCGAAGAGAACAGAGGGCGATATTGTTTTGATCAGTATGTCCTCTTATTTACACACAACCATGTTGGTGTGTGTGTTTGTGCGTGTGTGCGTGCATGCGTGCGTGCGTGCGTGTGTGTGTCCGTGCATGACTCCGAGTCATGAGTGTCTAGAAGAGGCTTGTACACTTAGTTGCTCATATCACTTGTAGTGTCCACTCAAACTCAAAAACATTTTAAAGGCACACAACACTCTCGGTCCTGCTTTTACAGGAAACATCTTAGTGTTGCCAGAACAAACCTAGCAGAAAGCTGTAAGATATATGAGACAATAAGAGACTGATGGATGCTCTCCCTCACTCTCTCTTTGTCCTGCACTCTCAAGGTTTACACAGTTCACATCCAGAGGGTTCACTTATGCCTCCATCAAAGAACAGACACAAAGACATTGTTTACACCTGGTATTAAGATGCGTCTCAGGTGATCCAGTTACATGTGGTCAGGTGAAACACATGGCTGTTTGCAGCTGGTCACTTAAATGCGTCTTCTGTGACCACTTATGTTTGGATTTCAAAGGGAGTTCCTTTAATACTCAGGTTATAAATGTGAATTGTGAAGTTGGTTGGCCATTTGCATGTAATTATTGGTCTGTGGTATTTACTTTTTGAATGTTATCAATGAAAACTATTATAGCGTTACCAAATCAGTATTTTCACTGCTAATAATAATATTAGAACACATGTAATTATAACATAATATATGTATCATGCCTAAGAATATATTATATGGTGTTATGCAATATGAATCTTCAGCGTAATGCTGAAGATTCCCGACACAACCAAACACAACCCGACACAACCAAAGTGAGACATCTCCAAAAAGTATGTGTTAATACTCAAATAAATGCACAGAGTATTATGTATATTCCTTTGCCAATTGTTTAAAGACTACATGGGAACCATTGTTTCCCAGAGAATTTCATACAAAATGCAGAAATTGTTTGTTTTATATTGACTATTTACAATTAATCCATATAAATTGCATATAAGTATTTGTGCATTTCAGTATTTTACTGAATAAAAGAGAAACATTACAGATCACTATCGCACTGTTTTTTCAAGTAACCTGTCAATGTCAATAGAGTACAGTGGATGCACGGCTATGGCAGATACCTCTACTATTCAAATCAATGGTGCAAAAGATCAATGTTGATTGGACAAGAGACTCTAAACAAGTAATTTTGGGTCCCGCATGGACTGCGTGCTTGAGTGGGACTTCGTAACAAACGTTCAATCATTGAATGTTGTGTTAGAAAGCTTATGAAATATCAAAACATAGTTGTCGAGTGCAATATTCAGTGGCTTGGAAATATATGCACAGTTATTTAATCAATCTGCCATAACTTGGGCTGTCGATTTAATTGGGTGCAATTACACTCAGGTTTGTTTGACAGTAGCGACAAAGATGAGAACCTGTAGCTGGATGAAGCGCAATTCAGAATTCAGGGATTTTGAGAAATGTTTTTCTGAGTTTCCAACTAGTTTTAACTTGACACAGCGATCTTAAAATGCTGTGCTCATGATGCGACACAACCAAAGTGAGACATCTCCAAAAGCGTTCGTGGATTCTGTAGACTGTAGGCCAATGTGCAATAATATGGAAATAACAACATATTGCCTTCTAAAGCATCTTTATGGATTATTGTCATATCAATGCTTTACTTGATACTCTGTCACAATAATGTAATGCATTTTAATTATCTGAATTATTAGATGTATGATAAATATTATATTTATAATTATTTATGTATAGCTATTTATAATTATTTAATCAATATCAATTTAATTATTGTTAGTTGAGGGCCTATTTCAGCATATATTTATTTATGCAACTAATTCAATTAAATAATCAGAATATGATGTAAAACAATTTATCAATTGACAGCCCTAGATGTAGCACATTTATTGCCGTTTTCATAATTGGATATTTTGCTCACTTTGTTGCAAAATTCTGAACAGCTTTGAGAGCATCATTGCAGACACCAAAAATATGATGTCCTTCCTCACTTTTTTTAAAGCACCAGCTGCCACTGGTATAGGCCTACAACTGGTATAGGCCTATATATACATAAATAACACACAGGGGTAAGTAGGAGTCTGTGAACAATGCCCATTATAATTCAGAGTTTTTTTGTGGGACTTTTATAGGAGCCTACTTACTCACTTATTATTATTATTATTATTATTATTATTATTATTATTATTATTTTCAAGAAATGAAATTTGCCTTAACGCTGTCTGTATGTGACAGCTACGCATACACACAGCCAGTGATAATGGGGCTATGTAATGGCAATGCAACTTCTTGTCAGCCCCCAGCTTTTCCTTTTCCTCTGAGTCTGAATGCTGTTTGACAAGACTTGGCCATGATGTGCCCCATCACAGTGCAGTTTTAATTTCCCCTCCTTTTCCTGTCTGTCCTGTCTCTCTCCCTATCTGTGTTTAGAAGGGATGGAATTAGCTCCTACTCGACTCGCCATGTATTACAACGTCTCGGCTTGACAGGATTGGGTGAAGCGTTAACCTCACAGACAAGCTTGTTAAGCATTGTTGCACTGGTGACTGGGCTAAAGACAGGATAATAGACACCCTGCCTGCCACCCATCAGTCATGTCGGGGGTGGCCAGACCATCTGCTGAAATTAAGAAACATCCTTTTACATGTTTGGATTGTTATACCTGGGATAGTTTCTGTCTGTCAAAACAGCTGTGCAGCAAGTGTTAATTCTGCACACTCTCATAAATACAGCACTTAAATGACAGCGTTACTAAAAGTGTATGTCAATCAAACCAACCCACTTAACAAACATCAAAAGGTAAAAGCCCACCAGGCAGAGATATTCACAAACACACAAATCATACCCCCTTAAGTGCAACAATGTAATGTCATTCCAATCTTGCTTTGTTCCAGATCATGTTGTGGACAGGTGTAATGACAATTACCCATTAAAGAGACTCTTAGCAAATGTAAATAGCTCCCTGTGGTTATTTGGAAAGTGGTGTATAACCCTGAGCTTGCCTTCTCCACTTGTAGTAATGTACCACTAGACTGGGACCATCAAGGGTAATAATGCTGGTTCCTCAGTGTCTGTCTTGAACTGCAGAGTAATTGAGAGTAAAAGGAGCCTTAGGGTACGTTTACACGACAACGATGTACTAAATATGGAAATGTTTTTCCTTCGCGTTTTTGAAACGTTTCAACGTCGTCAAAATGATCCCTGTTCACATGGATCTGCGAAAACAACTAAAAATACTATACAGTATTATGCATGCTAGGCTAGTAATTGGCGATGTAACTTTGTAAAGAAACACTACGCGCCTGCGCACATAAGCTTTCTTCCACAGAGCGGTGATTAGAAATAATGAAGGTGGCGAAAGCATCGAGAAATCTTGTCTGGACTGACGATGAGGTTGCTTTATTACTACAAGTGACCCTGGACTATAAAGCACGCCACCTTTTTAAAGACTCAGTTGGTGATCTCATGTTGGTCTGTTCGTCCTGGAGGTAAGGACGAAGTTCTCGAAGTTCATGCCTATAGACTGAACACGTAATATGCGAGAGCGTGACGTCATAACTTTCACGATTTCCTGTTTTTGTATGTTTACAGGGAGACGCTAACAGCATCATTTTCAAAAACTTGCACTTTGAAACCCATTTTCCAAAGTTTGTGTTTTCAGGCCCAAAACGCCGTTGTCATGTAAACGAATAGCCAAAACGCTTAAAATGTTTTCCATTTTTAGTTGATAAGGTTGTTGTGTAACCAGCCCATTAGTGTGGATGTCTGTACAAATATTAATTAAATTCTCCATGCTCTTTATATGGCCAAGAAAACCAAAGGCGAAACATTTCATACTGTAAAATCTAGCAAAAATCATCATCAGATGGTAGCTGCTATTAAGTTTTATCTACTGTAACTGGTTCAAGCTGGGCCATTTTTTGTCAAAGCTAGTCCAAAGTGGTTCAAGCTGGTCTAGATGCTTAATCATAGGGAGGACCAGATGGTGTAATCTCTACACTTCCTAATATTTTAATTGCTTTCTTTAATCCACACTTTCTAATTAATTTGTTAAATTAAATAAGTTGTTGCTTTATTCTAGTATGTTGCTGCATACAATATCTAGCCTTGGTGGTCTAAAGATGCCTTCTACATTCTGTTTGGGGTCATTTTGAATGCATGCAAGTTTGACTGCACTAGCCCTGAGACTGATCATGCTGTTTGGTGTAACATGTTGAAACTGAGTTTGGCTGCTGATAGAGAAAAACATGGATCTTGTTATCTATGTGTAGGGAACACAGAGTGTGCTATTAATGTCTGTGATTGGTCATCAAAACCAGAGAATATAGAGCAGTGTGCTTTAACAATATTTTTAGTAGTGAGGGATTTTACTGAGTATACTGTATTATCTTTAGATTTTATAGTGGAGGAATCTCTCAAAGTATTTGTAATGTGAGCATGTTTTGCATAGTAGGTAGGATATTACCGTAATCCTATGCATGTATCCAACAATGGGGTGGACTGCTCTTACCTATTACCATAAGAGTTAACAAAGCTAGAAATTGACTGTTACATTCTAAAATAAAAAACACGTTATTGTTTACATTGGCTTCAAATGAGGAAAAAAATATTTTAATACTGTTTCTTGGATGCAATAACCAACCGAAATTGATTGATAATGGAAATAATCGACAATGAATTTCATGATCGATTAGTTGGATAATTGCGGGAAGCACAGAGAAGCTGTGTCAGTTGACAAGTTGAAATGGAAAAAAACAGGACCCAAGTTGTTCAGCGCATGAGAGCACTTAATAAACACTTCAAAGAAGATCATAATAAGCATAATAGGTTTACTGTGGAGCGGTTAATGCTTCAGGTGCGTTGACGGAGCGATTGTGCTGTTTGATGTGCTTAAGAGTTGTTTCTCTCCAGCGCATAACTTACATTTTACTGATAATTTTATGTTTTATAATGTATACATGTTATGAATTAAAAATCAGGTGCATATTTCCACGTATTTTGCAAAACTGTTTGTTTTCACCACATGCGAGTCTCCATTAAACTTCACTGAGCATTGAGCATGTGAGCACGCACATCCACATTAATCAAACCATTCACAATGGAAAAAGGGAGTGCCATCATTTTGATTAAACTTGTGCAACATCATACCTCGACTTCAGATTCAATAATCAATTGTGCAGCTCTCATGTACAGTGAGGAAAATAAGTATTTGAACACCCTGCTATTTTGCAAGTTCTCCCACTTCGAAATCATGGAGGGGTCTGAAATTGTCATCGTAGGTGCATGTCCACTGTGAGAGACATAATCTAAAAAAAAAATCCAGAAATCACAATGTATGATTTTTTAACTATTTATTTGTATGATACAGCTGCAAATAAGTATTTGAACACCTGAGAAAATCAATGTTAATATTTGGTACAGTAGCCTTTGTTTGCAATTACAGAGGTCAAACGTTTCCTGTAGTTTTTCACCAGGTTTGCACACACTGCAGGAGGGATTTTGGCCCACTCCTCCACACAGATCTTCTCTAGATCAATAAGGTTTCTGGGCTGTCGCTGAGAAACACGGAGTTTGAGCTCCCTCCAAAGATTCTCTACTGGGTTTAGGTCTGGAGACTGGCTAGGCCACGCCAGAACCTTGATATGCTTCTTACAGAGCCACTCCTTGGTTATCCTGGCTGTCTGCTTCGGGTCATTGTCATGTTGGAAGACCCAGCCTCGACCCATCTTCAATACTCTAACAGAGGGAAGGAGGTTGTTCCCCAAAATCTCGCAATACATGGCCCCGGTCATCCTCTCCTTAATACAGTGCAGTCGCCCTGTCCCATGTGCAGAAAAACACCCCCAAAGCATGATGCTACCACCCCCATGCTTCACAGTAGGGATGGTGTTCTTGGGATGGTACTCATCATTCTTCTTCCTCCAAACATGGTTAGTGGAATTATGACCAAAAATTTCTATTTTGGTCTCATCTGACCACATGACTTTCTCCCATGACTCCTCTGGATCATCCAAATGGTCATTGGCAAACTTAAGACAGGCCTTGACATGTGCTGGTTTAAGCAGGGGAACCTTCCGTGCCATGCATGATTTCAAACCATGACGTCTTAGTGTATTACCAACAGTAACCTTGGAAACGGTGGTCCCAGCTCTTTTCAGGTCATTGACCAGCTCCTCCCGTGTAGTTCTGGGCTGATTTCTCACCTTTCTTAGGATCATTGAGACCCCACGAGGTGAGATCTTGCATGGAGCCCCAGTCCGAGGGAGATTGACAGTCATGTTTAGCTTCTTCCATTTTCTAATGATTGCTCCAACAGTGGACCTTTTTTCACCAAGCTGCTTGGCAATTACCCCGTAGCCCTTTCCAGCCTTGTGGAGGTGTACAATTTTGTCTCTAGTGTCTTTGGACAGCTCTTTGGTCTTGGCCATGTTAGTAGTTGGATTCTTACTGATTGTATGGGGTGGACAGGTGTCTTTATGCAGCTAACGACCTCAAACAGGTGCATCTAATTTAGGATAATAAATGGAGTGGAGGTGGACATTTTAAAGGCAGACTAACAGGTCTTTGAGGGTCAGAATTCTAGCTGATAGACAGGTGTTCAAATACTTATTTGCAGCTGTATCATACAAATAAATAGTTAAAAAATCATACATTGTGATTTCTGGATTTTATTTTTTAGATTATGTCTCTCACAGTGGACATGCACCTACGATGACAATTTCAGACCCCTCCATGATTTCCAAGTGGGAGAACTTGCAAAATAGCAGGGTGTTCAAATACTTATTTTCCTCACTGTATATCACACCGATGTCTCAGAGGTCAAAGTGTTCCAGATTTGAAAGTGTTTTAGATGGTTTCTCCTCCTCATGTCAGCACATAATATGAGCAACGATGCTAATATCAGCCCCAGAGAGAATTTGCACTGCATTTAGAGATAACTGTACTATATTAAACTGTGTAAAAAGCTAAATAAGATTTATAATAATTATAAAGGTCCTGATATTTGATAGTCCTCCTGATAATGCCAAATGTAATGTCTGATTTCACCACTAAATTTATACCATGGCAAACATAGTTTTACTAGATTAACACACACAGTTTTAAAAAGAAGAGTTTAGGCACTTCTTTTAGGCTCTTACATGTAAAAGCACCAGGAGGTGTTGGGTTCCAGGTTGACTTGTAAAAACGCACTATTGATCAGGTAAACTTGCAAGGGTTCTTCGAGGTAATGTGAAGTGAGAGTGGCTTTGAGCGGACAGAGGAGATTGGGAACCATGCTGAGCAAAATAGAATTGAAAGAGGAAGGAGGAGGTGGAGAAAAGAGAGCTTAATGGTAAGAACAGATGGGGTGATATTTCATGTCCAGTACACACAGCACACAGAGAAACATAAATTCCAGCCTGTAGTGAAGATGGAGCCTCCTGAAGGGAAGCTTTTCTGAGGTTCAGGCTCTTTCTCTGTGCATTTTGAATAGCTCCTAGGAGAGATTATCTTCTAGCGATGATAAAGGAGCAGCTCTCAACACTAACATCCTGACTTCACATATGAATAGAGCAACTGGAATATTACAAGAAAAACTGGTTTCCACTTTCCACAGAGCAGCAAAGAGCAGCTTTTACTGATTCTAAACTGAATGGAACAGCAAGCCCTCACCATGGCCTACTTACTATTAGTAATCAGATGCACCGATAACCTGCTAGGCATTATTGCCTGCCGCGCCTCCACCAGTGCCTTCAGTCGTCCAGATACAGTCATCAACCAGGAGCCACCCATCACAGATGTTTCGCCCCATTAATCCTGGAACATCTCTTGGTGGTGGGGCAGCAACCCCCTCAGCTGGACACTGGATCCTTTCCATTGCTTCTGGTTCTTGTATCCCCTTGAAACATTCCTCCTTTATAGGACATATTATGCAGCCAGGGTTTGGTACTTCCTCCCCCATGAGGAGTTCTACCATACGTCAAAGGGCTCTTCTCTGTTAGAAAAGACAAGCTATCAGACTACGCCTACCTTCCGTCCAGTGCCTATCCTTAAACCAATCTCCCAATAGATTAATTAGGAGAGTAATGTGAGAGGCGAGCCGTGAGACTATATCAGTCGCCCTTCAAATGCCTAGCTTGGAATGGTTTCACTCCCCCACTCAATCCCTCTCCAGAAACCCCGAGGTAAGGACCGAGGGGGTCACTGGAAGTAATTGCTCTCCACCCCTTTTCCTCTCCCACAAACTACCTTACCACATATCACAAATGTTCCCCATTCCTATTTTCTCCCCTTTTCTCCTATTTTGGCACCCCACTTTTCATCCTTCCTTAATCATAAAGAGCTTCTTCATGAATGCAACGACTCAACGAGTTTTACAGCCTAGTGTCTGACCAATGTATACTTTGGGCTTTAGCACAGGCCAAACATTTATCTCTCCTGCGGGCCGCCTATTTAGGAACCCTGTTCTAATCAATCAAGTTCAAGTTTCCGTTTGATTTATTTGATCAGAATTCAGTATGCAATTATAGATTTGCAATGGCGGGTCATAGTTTATCAAATGAGAGTTTCTTCATCACAGATGAGTGGATGTTTGAATATATGAGAAGAAAAACTATTTGTAGACTTACGAATATGGCCCAAAACACTACTTTGTGAAAAGATGTATTGGTTGGTGTAATTTGTCCTCTGTTTTATTCATCCCCCCCACCTATGTTAGTAGTGGAGTTTCAGAATAGCATAGATTTGTTATGGGGTAGTAAAAAGTGATTCGAATATTCTGAAGACATCCTCTCATAGATTGTGTATCACTTGTACTTATATCAGAGGGCTCAAATGACAGTAACACACATCTGCCTAGCCCAGACAATGCCAAAGTCTCTTCCAAGGCAAGTCAGTCCACTAGATGGCCATCTTTGAAATGCTCCCAGGCAGCTATTTTCTATGGATATAAGTGGCGTACTGTAAATATACAGCTCCTATCTACTTGAATGGAGAAAGACTTAAGTCTGTAAAATGGCTGGGTCAAGATTACACTCAAAAAACATATTTCAAATAAGCAGTTCAATCTGACAACGGTGGGATCATACGTTGTGCTTCTTTAGCTCAGATAATGAAAAAAAAAAAGCAAACATTTTTTTGCCTAGTCCAGCTAATGTGCATGCATCTTCTCAAGTTGACTGATAGGTGATGCCTGTATTTAAAAGGTGATTGGCTCTTTTACCTGTAAGGTGGGATTTTCTTTTCAACTTCCACCATTTTGTGGCCAAGTTCTCCCATTCATTTTAAAACAAGTGGTCTTGGGCTAGTCTTTGACAAAGCCCTGTTGTAAACTGTTTGATAACAGTCAATAACCACTTGTCTGACTGCCACCTATATATGTCAGCAGCCTTCCCCTACCCCACTGCAACATCAGCAAGTCAAGTGAGTAAACAGTTTGTTGGAAGTGTAACAGAGACACAGATGTCATAGGTGACATTTGTTTTGATGTTACTACTCTTCGTTACAGCTCCAGGGCTTATGTTCAGTAGAGTTACACATAAGAGCGTATTTCATTTTAAACGTTCTATATTTTTATATGTCGATACTTAAAAAGAGGATTTCTTTGCTGACATTTGATGAAGAGAATAGAATCAAACATGTGGTTTACACTGAATAATAACTTGGTAAGTAACTAGCACACATATTATGTATATGCAAATGATGTAACTGATCAGAAGGTCATGCACATTAAACTATGAATTTCGATGTTCATTAACAATCTGTTAAACATTATAGAATGCAATTATGTCTGTTCATGTTTTTAATGAAAGTGCCACCAGCAGTCTTTTTAATTTATATCTTAATTGTCATTGAATTGCCCTGAAGTAAGATTTTATAGGAGCATTATATTGTGTACTACAGCGTATGGGCAAAGTTCGACCTTCTCAACTTTGGTTATTTTTCCCCAAAAACATTTTTTAATATTGTGAGTTCCAAACATTTAACCGCAAACAGTTTTCTGGTAAAGCAAAGTATTATATTTCATAACTCTATGCACATGCTTTAAAACATTGGGCAAATAGGAGATTGGCCTTTTTGACTCTACCTCCTAGAAGTCACTGGCACACATCTTAAGGAAGAGGTTGCAAGTGTTTAACATTCATTATACATTCGCATTTAAAATCATTCATTTTAAAAATGTCATTATAATACTGCATTGGACTTCCTCACTGTGGACCATCATTATGAATATACAGATACATATACATGTTTAATTTAAGAGAGCAAAGGCTTCACCTTTGTCAATGGGAGAGAGTTATTAAAGATGGTTTGAGAGGAGGATGTGTAGATCTCCCTCTGTACACTATAGCCTAAAGCCACCCCGGTCTGAGAGCTGTTGGCCACTCACTATCAATTCTGATTTATTTCTGTTTGTTTTCTCCTGCCGGCCAGTAACTCTCATATTGTGTTCATGATACTGTCTCACTCTCAGCTGTTTCTGGCATGAGGGAGGGAGGAAGGAGGTTGGGGGGGAGGGGGGGTGTTCTTTGTACTGCCAATATTGCTCCTAAACTGAGACTACAGACAATTCAGCAGGTGGTATCCAAGAAATGTGCTCATAAACACAAGGGCAGCAACACTCTTAAGCATGCAGGGACACATAAACAGTAGACTGGAGAGACAGACATAGAGGTGGAAATATCTTCATTTTCTTGAGTATTTTGTTGACAGAAAGGACTGCAACATCTCCAAACAGATGTTTAGTACTTTCACTTTGACCTCCTGCTTATCTGAATCAGAACAACAAATCTATTGAGTTGGCATATGTGTGATATAACAGAAAGGCGATGCTTTGGCCCCCTCTGGTGTCCTGATTGAAGAACATCCTAGTCAAGATTTTTGTATGATTTTTGTATCTTACCTGATTCTGTTTGTATTAAACACAACAGTTCTTAAATTATCTTTCTTTCTTTCTTTCTTTCTTTCTTTCTTTCTTTCTTTCTTTCTTTCTTTCTTTCTTTCACTTCTTTTGTCCATTCCTTCTTATCTTCCTTCTTTCCTCCATCCTCGTATCCTTCTTTTGTCAGTTCCTTCTTAATTACTTGCTTTCTTCCTTTTTTCTTTCTTTCTTTTGGTCATTCCTTCCATCCACCCTCATCTCTTTTGTTGATTCCTTAATTTCCTTCCTTCCCTCCTTCTTCGTATCCTTCTTTTGTCAATTCCTTCTTAATTTTCTTAATTTCTTGCCTTCTTTCTTTCTTTCTTTCTTTTGCTCATTCCTTCCTTTCTCCCTCATCTCTTTTGTTGGTTTCTTAATTTCCTTAATTTCTTTCTTTCTTTCTTTCTTTTGCTCATTCCTTCCATCCTTCCTTCCTTCCCTCTTTTGTTGGTTCCTCAATTTCCTTCCTTCCCTCCTACCTCGTATCCTCCTTTTGTCAGTTCCTTCTTAAATTTCCCTTCTTTCTTAATTCCTTTGCTTCCTTTCCTCCATTCTTCCTTATTTATTTCATTCCTCTGTTTCTTCATTCCTTCTACCAATCATTTGTTCGTTTTCGTTTTGGTAATCTGGCATACCGGGCATTTTCCCGGTGGGCCGACTCACTTAGGGGGCTGATCACGGACGGACTGACCATCGGGAGAACCGAGCGTGCCGGTGGGTCGGCCACGAAACATGCCGAATGGGCCGCGATAAGCAACAATGTGCCGCCGCGTTATGCAGAACGGACCATAAAACGGTGGCGCGATATGGAGAAAAGGACAGCGAACCCTATCCTTTTTAGCTAGTTTGAAAACTTTTACCTTTCTGCATGTACGTGTCTGGTGGCTCTCAGCGAATTATGGTAAACCGTGCACCTGTCTTTGCTGTTTGTTAGAAGAGTAAAGCCAGGGAAAAAGCAGTCCTAAAAAGTGGAATATGTGATCATGCTCCATAGCGCACCACACTCGTGGCATCGCTAAAAGACGGCATTGGGAAAAGATGGATCTGTTTTGTACCAAATTGGGAAAAGAAACCATAAACACCCCAGCAGGCACACAATGGTACGGTTTTGTGTCAAGGACTCTTCAGCCCAATGGTGGAAAAGGAGCATTTGTCTTCTTCTTCCCTGAGAGACAGGCTCTTCCCTGCACCAAAAATGCTCATGTATGAAAAGCCGGCAGCCTGACAGCAGCAAGTACAGTGTGTGTGTGTGTGTGTGAGTGTGTAGTTGTGCAGTTCATTGAGGATGTTTATATTGGAGTGATCTGGCAAGTGAGAGAGAACAGTGCTCTGTACCTCCTTTCTCAACCTTTTCAGCTCCCCTCTCCACCACATGGCCTGTGGCGTCACTCCCAGCTCCTTCCCACCTTCATTTCTGCACCATTCACTCTCCCTGATGCATTCACCCTGTGGATGCTGCACATGTAGTTCACAGGTCCGAATTGATCGTTCTGTGATAGAGGCCAGCCATGCTCAGGCTGTTTTGCAGTGATTGCAGTGGCTAAGGTCTCTTGTAATGACATGCACTCTGTTTCTCAGAAGGCTCATGTTTTTAATGCAGCAACAGAGGTTGCTTCCTGCAAAATGATTTTGTGTCCATTTTGATAAGGAGAGAGCTTTCAGTGTGAGATGTTATTTAGCAGAGTGAATGATTCCTTTGGTTTATTATTGCTAAGGCAAGTATCATAGTAGAGATGACTTTATTTATCTGTTTAGTTATAAATCTTCATTAGTTGTGTTTGTATATAATTATTTATGTGTATTTAGCTTCTTTCACGTTGGATCATAATTTCTTTTTTTCCAGTCTGACCTTTGATATTAGGGCAAAAATCATATTCTTGATCATATTTTTTTGTATTGTTTTCCTGTAAAAATATCTAAAAATCCTTAAAACAAGATCAGTTTGATTTCTCTTGTTTTAGAAACAACACTGCATAAGATATTTAGGTTTTTCAGAGATTGTATACGTATATATGTGTATTTTGTCTTATTGTACTGTCAGAGTTTTTATAGTCAAAACAAGTGAAAAAAATCTACCAGTGCTGAAGAAGTAATCCAAAGTATTTAGAATACATTACTGACCTTGAGTAATTTATACATTACAGATTACATTTTACAGCATGTATTCTGTAATCTGTAGTGGAATACATTTCAAAAGTAACCTTCCCAACCCTGTGTACTGTATAAATAATTGAAACTTGCAGTAATTATGAATGCTGTTCAATAAAATGGACCTCTTCATTCTGCAGTGTTTCTTAGCCGAAACTATTAATATTGTCTTAGGTTTGGCCACTCTGCACAGCAAGTCCCATTTTCTTCCCTCAGCTTGTTTTGGACAGTAGACGTATTGCTTTGTGCTTAGTCCTGGCAACAAAATCCCATAATATGTGGGCAGGACAGAATTGTGGCCTGAGTCGGTATGCCTTAAGAGCTTGTGTGGTTTTGGGCTAAGCTGACTGGAATTGTCTTTACCTTTGGCTCTCATGGCAGCCGTTATTATTACTGTTATACATTTTGGTCTTTGGGCTCCATTGACTGACAATTTGCTTGGTGGTTTGGTTACTGTACATGTAATTTACTTGGCCCATCGCACCCTGTATTTGATCCAAGACAGTCGGCCCTAGCTGTACAGCTGGCTTGACAAGTGGCCAGCTCCTTTAGCTCAAACTGTTTAGACTGAACAGGCAAACTGCCATGTTGTGTAGGACTTCACCTCAGGGTTAACACATTTCCTTTTTGTTGTATCGCTGTTTTCATCGTCTCAGGTTGGCATACAGTATCTCTTGGTATTTACTTTCTTTCAAGAACTATTTTAATGGTTGAGGTATTAGGACTGAACCTTGTTATCGTTCTTTATCTTTTCATTAAACACGCATCATGATCAGCAACTACGGGCCCTGAAAATGTTTTGAGCACATCCGCTCATCTTATGGAATCATAAATCACTCTTTAGAGTTTGGTTGTTCAACCAAATTCAACTTTTTGAGTTTGATACAGCTTTCATTACCTGACAGCAGTGCTAACATTGTCCATTGGGACCCAAACACTTGAATAATGTTTTGTACTTGAATGAAAATGTTCCTATTATGTTTATGTCATGTTATGTTTTTTTCACTTGTGTATCTTTGGTATGCTCTTTAGTTTTCATTTTCACAGCTGTCCTTCAGATCTACAGCCTGGAAATGAATCCCTTAACGGTGGGGACATTTTTATCCAGGAAATATGGTAGTTATTTCAATGATTCACACGTAGAAGCCAATTGTAAGACAAATGTGTTTTTGTTTTTCGGTTTTATAAATATTACATGTTTTTTTTTTTTGTTGTTGTTGTTGTTTTTCAGAACATGACCCCATGCCACCTCAAATTAATTAATTGTTGAAGTGGTTTATGTGAAATATAACAACAGTGTCTCAATACAGAACAACATTTCAATACAGAATTTCTTATTCAGTGTGGAAGATGCCTGTAGATTGCTATTATCAGTTTAGATTGTTGTTATTTACATACAACAATTGCTAATGCCAAGATAATTTTTGCTTATGTCCTGGTTTTCATCATAACCAAGTTCATCCACTTCAGAGTCACTCACACATACACGCAGAAGATACCATTAAAACTTGTAAGGCAGCACATGTGGTTATCGTTTTCAAAGACCGCCTGTGGCTTGATGCATTAGCTTTTAATCAGTCACTCGGGGTCACGCTTTTCAAGCTTTTACCCATTTGCTTGAAGCCCAGTTAGCTGCCAATTGAACTCTGTTGACCCCTGATAAATGTTTTAATGGGGTCAGAGGTCCAAGGAAATCCGACTATCACTTTCATAACAAAGCAGATTGGTTGTGACCCTGGCTCATTTTGACACAAACACACACACACACACACACACACACACACACACACACACACACACACACACACACACACACACACACACACACACACTAGAGGTCTGTACAAGCTTTATTATAAAACCTGAACCATACCCGAGGCCGTGTGTGTGGCCCGACCCAAAAGATACCATCAGATTTTAAGCCTGAACCCGACCCACACCCGATATCGCTCACTAACAAGCAGTCCTAACAAGCAGTCCTAACAAGTACTGTTGCAATAGGCTGTTTTCTATGTTTATATGCATAGGCAACATTCGGAACAGTAATGAAACAGTTATCATACACAGTTTTAACAAGGCACGGCAGCCCCTTAGTACACTAGAGCAGAAGGGAATTTTTTTTGTTGAAACTTCACTTGGTGCAGAACAATCTGGAATATATGAAACAATGCAACAGTTCCCTCTATGCATCCTGAACTTGTTCGGATGGTTGAATCTTTGTAACACCTGTGCTAAAATCAATCTAGACGCAGCACAAAGAATGAAACGAAGCGCAGGTGTCTCAACATGCTTTTTAAGTTCTTTTTAACTTGACATGGTGTTTAAAATGTGGGGAAGATGCTGTAGAAAAAGACTTAGTGAAAATGACATTCGTCCAGCATGTGTTTAAATAGGAAAACAGTGGAAAACAAAACAGATGCATGCAAAAACACGTTTGGTGTGAACATTCCCCAACTAGCGTCTGTGAGTGAGAGCGTGTGTGCGAAACAAGTTCGGTAAGTCTGTTTATTTTTTCATTCATTACAAACCCAAACCCGAAGTCCTACTTGAAAAACTAAAACCCATTGGGTTCTTAGTCATGTACTGAGCCTGGGTTGGGTTGCAGTTGTATACATCCACTTAAAAAAAACAGTCAGAGTATCATATCTCTTGTTATGAAATAACTGACATCAGAATGTAGCACAGTGGGCAGTATAATAAAGAATCTTATATCACTTTTTTTTTTTTTTTTTATAGTATCGATATCACAATAGTTATTTTTGCTGGAATTTCAGAACAAAAAGAAAAAAGAAAGAAAAAAATTACATCACACTAAGTACTTTATCTTAATTTATTATTTCACATTTTTATTTGGAACTTGATGGACACAAAACAAAAGATACGATTATTCATAACTTCACATCATGTCACGTTTGAGTTAAAACAAAACTCAAAAAGTAAACCTAATATTATAAAACAGATCCAACTCTGATTGGATGAGTCACATTTAAAGCTGTTGTAAAATAGCCAATATACACATACCTGTGATTGCACGTCAAAGTGGGAATTTGTGACATTGCTATTTTATTTTTGCATTTCTCCATGGGTCTGTTCTAAAACTTAGGCAGCTGATCTAGCCTCATAGGCCTTTATCACAGGCCACGTGTTGTCACATCTGGCTCCGAAAAGTATAGCATTTTCAAACATCTGCCCATAGATTTGTCTTTGGACTACAGCAAGTTTTTATAAATAAATGAAACTAACTTAGATGCACTTGGTAGAAAACATCAACCGTATAAATTATTTATTTGGCGTAACACAGCACTTCACATGTCAACATCCACTTTTATGTAGTGTCTGAACAAGGCGACAAAATCTTCCCGGTTCATGGCGAGCTGTGCGCTGTTCAGGTTTCTCCCAGAGAATGAATGTGCTCAACTCAAGTCTAAAGAGATGGCGTTTAAGAAAGAAAGCGAATTGGAACGCTGTACACAGTAGGCAACTCTGTGTATTATTCAAATAGCAATCCTCGATCGCAGCGCACGATAGACTCGACCCGCAACTGATTTCAAGACACGTGACTAGACAGGAATGATACTCTAATGTGTACTCTAAATATACATAACACACACACATTTTATATACAATAGTCAGTTATTTTAAACAATTTATATTGAGACTTTTTAGGATTAAATTGATAATAAGTGTATTTATAATCAAAATGGTTCTCGCTTCGTATGCCGTCGTGAAAGTATTTTTCCACCAAGCTCATCGCAGTGCTTTCTGGGATTGCCTTCCTGGGGAAAGATACTGTACATATGATGCTATCTTAGAATGGGGTATCTTAGGAGGCAGCAAAATGTATATACCCACCTTTTGGAACAGCCTTTGCGTCGGGGGCACACCCATAGTGCCTTAAAATGCTAGACACTAGGGTTTGGAACAGACCCCATGTGTCATTTTCACATGTAAATACCATAGCAGCCATACCCACTAATAGCGACACAAACACTGTATATCTACCACTCAGTGAAACAGTTCATCATCTGAAAAGCATCTCATTTGATTTTAAGTGTAATGTTTGTGTCATCTGTTAGATCTCATATATAAAGTGGATTCACGTACAGTTTAAATGGTAAACATACTAGCACCTGACAGAGAAGGTTTAAGTGGTATTCAATCTATTATTCATTGTTATTTGTTTATCTGTGTGTTTGTGACCTACATGATACTTGTCTTTATGTTTTGGTGTTTGTGTGTGTGTTGTTTGGGACCTGTGGCAAACACGCAATCCTCTTGCCTCTTCTGGGTCAGGTCCTTACTGCTTTATGCTGTGCTCCATTGTTTTTTTTGTCATCTGCCAGCAATTACGCTCGTTTATCTTCCGTTCCTCTCTTTCATCTGATTCCTTGCTCACTAAAGACTCACCAGCTGGGCTGCAGCACAGGGCAGGAGGTGTGCGTGCAAAGCATGGGCTGTGGCACCCCGTTTCGTGTTAGGAGAAATGAGTAGCGCGATCTGTGGAGAGGATTTGGCATTGGCCCCTACGTCTGAAAGTCATTGTATGGTGGAATTGTTCCCTTCTCTGTGTCTCGGGCGGTCTTATCTCCATCCAAGTCTCCTGCTGCCTGGAGAGCAGAAATGAGCTCCATACGCAGGCCTGTCACTGTTCATATAACCTGCAGTATATTAAACCACTTGTGTGACTATAAAGTTTGGTAACATCTGCCAAACATTTGCCTAACCTCTCTAAGAGGTGTACATAATGTACCCTGTGTTGATGGCACCGCGTTTCCCCAAGCTGTGAACACATGGATGTTTTTTGTCTTTTAGACTTCAGTCAGAGCAGACACCATGTTTAATTTGATGTCAAGAAAAAAAGAGGCTGTGAGGGTCAGAAGTACATTTCATACAGTACACCATACTGTTGTGTACCACATCTAGATTATTCATATATTTTTTGTTTCAAATAGTTTTACCGTCTAGCTGTTTTTAAATACGAGATTGTATATTAAATAAATGCATTTCAGTATACTGTTTTTATATTCTCCCTACCAAGCACCTTAAAACAATATGACATATTTTCCTCACAGTAAATATGGCTGTGGCAGGACGGCGGGCGGGGCCGGGTCGTGATCCTACACACCCGGTCCCGTATTAGGCTAATTATGCATCCGTGGGGTTTAAAGGCTGACTGCAGAGGGCCGTGCGGGAGAGAGAGATCGTTAGCGGACATGTCCGTCGTGTGTTTGTGTTGTCTTTTAAGTTTTCCATTAAACTATGATTTATATCGTCAAGCCGGTTCTCGCCTCCTCCTTGCCCATCCTTTTAACTGTTTTACATTGGTGCCGAAACCCGAGAAATGTAAAACAAGGCTTGCAGAAGTGCTCTGAACAGAATGTATTCACACACTTGTACTGCATACCATCTCTGCATCATATCATTATCAGACTAATAGCTGGTACGGTACATCTGAAAGGTAATTTCTGGACATTTCTGACTTGTTTTCTTTGCAGTTTATTCACCATCACTCTTAAAATCATTAAACTCTTATAATGTTAGAAAGATTACTAGAGTGGCACATACATGTTTACACACATGGAAAAGCAAACGTTATCACTATTATTGTCATTTTAAATAACTTGTTTCACACCGTTTGTGCTACAGACATGAAAGATAATCATGTGGAGAGAAAAGGTGTGTGTAACACGTTTCCAGTGAGGAAGGGACGGAAACAGCAAGCGGGTTCAGGTAAGGTTGTTTGTTTTATTTTTACACACAAATATTACACTAATATAACAGCAGGCTTCTTGGCCTTCGTGTCCGGCTCTCCTTGGGCTCTGTTGCTGCTGCTTTTTATGCCACTCTCCTCAAGCTACTGCAATGAGAGACAGGTGTTAGACATAATTTAGCTCAGGTGTGAGCGCCCTTACCGCTTTTTCTCCCGGACGGGCGCTTGACCACGCCCCCGCCCCCGCTGCCACAGTGTGCTATTTCTTAAGTGATCGGAATTATGGTTTTCACCTTGTGGACGCTAAAACAGTCAAAACATTTCCTTAGACTTGCATTGATAAGTCCTTTCTTGGGACAAGAATTTCATAGGCTACTTTTCCACCATCGGGCCGAAGAGTTCTCGTCGCAACACCATACCGTTCCGTGCCGATCCGGCCCATTTGGCATGGTTACACTTTCTTTTTCCACAGTGGTGTGGTAAAAGCAATACGGTGTATGGCACCGTACACAAACATGCAGAAAGGTAAAAGTTAAGGCGAGAGGTTTACAGTCATGTACTTAGGGCTAGTGTATGCCACCGAACACGAACATGCAGAAAGGTAAAAATGAAGGCGAGAGGTTTACCGTCATGTACCGAGTGCTATTGTATGCCACCAAATACGAACATGCAGAAAGGTAAAAATTAAGGCAAGAGGTTTACAGTCATGTACCGAGTGCTAGTGTATGCCACCGAACACGAACATAAAGAAAGGTAAAAGTTAAGGCGAGAGGTTTACAGTCATGTACTGAGGGTGAGTTTATGCCTCCAAACACGAGTTTTAAAGAGCTAGTAATCTACTTGTGTAGAAAATGTATGTAGGCTAAAATACTAGTTAAACCATCATCATAAAATCATGAAAATACACTAACCATACACTTTTCTTATTCATTACCTTCTCATAGGCGTACTTGGCAAGCGAGAAACAATTAAAAATGCTATAAATTACCTTGGCATTAGCAAACTGACAATCGTGAGTCACCAGCATGGTTGAGCACGGTTACCTAACCATGCTGAGAATTGTTGAGAATGGACTGTTATCGTGCTGTGCCGAGCCGTGCTTAAATGGAAGTACTTAAGCTACTGTAACTGATCCATACCACTCCATTCGGCCCAATGGTGAAAAAGTGGCTATAGAGACTTGAGGTTGAACTCTTGATGTGGACCGGTAAACAACCACCTAGCAATGACCCAGGACACCCAATAAACCCCATAGCAACCACCCAGAACACCCTACCGACCACGTAGTACTCGTAAAAAAGAAACAAAACAAAAAACACTTAGAACACATTAGCAACTGCATAGCAACAGCTGGCATTGTGGCAATGAGTTTTGCATAGGCAAGCAGCACTCACGTTTTCTTCAAATCTAGTTTTATACAGTACCGTATTTTCCAGAATATAATTCTAGTTTTTTTCATCATCTGAAAGGTCCTGTGGTTTACAGTCTGAAGCGACCTACGTATATACATACTGTAATTTTTTGGCAATATAAGACACTGCACAATAAAACACGTATGCTTACAAACATATGAAAAAAATAGTCATAGAGATAGTTTACACAATTACTTGCAGCAAATACTCCCAATTAAAATACGGCATGATACGATATGATATGTAGATGCTGAAGTAATCTTCACGCTGGTCTGACATGCTGCTGAACGGCTAAAAGGAAGTCGAGCATTTGCCCCCTTGTCCTAGTGCCTGCCGCATGCAACCTCTGTCAGTGCGACTTATTCACAGATGCGACCTATCTCTTTTTTTCTTCTCGCAACAACACAATTTTGACCTGATGCAATATTCAGGTGCGACTTTTTCCGGAAATTACTGTATGTTATACAAATACTAGCAAGTTAAAGGGATAGTTCACCCAAAAATTACAATTCTCTCCTTATTTACTCACCCTCATGCCATCCCAGATGTGTATGACTTTCTTTGTTCTACAGAACATAAATTATGATTTTTAGAAGAATATTTCTGCTCTGTAGGTCCACAGCAAGTGAATGGGTGCCAAAATGTTGACGCTCAAAAAAGCCCATTAAGACATCATAAAAATAATCTATGTGACTCCACAGTTTTAATTCATATTTTCAGAAGTAAAATGATAGGTGTGGGTGAGAAACCTATATTTATGTATTTTTGCAGCCCAGTAGGGGCATAAATAATGTAAACCCCCAAAAACAAAGTGATATATCTATGATGTGAAAGTGATCTGTTTCTCACCCACACCTATCATATCGCTTCTGAAGACACTGATTCAACCACTGGAGTCTTATGGATTACTTTTATGCTGACTGAGGTGATTTTGGAAGCACTTTTTTTGTCTTTTTTCTTTTCTCTTTTAAAGTGGCTGGCAGCTGGTTTAGTAGATCATTTGAGCGATTTGGAGGGGCTGTAACGTGTAGCTCAGGGGATCAGCCGCAGGTTGGCCTGTCATCCTGTTAGCATGCCCTAGGCAGGGCCTTTAGTGTCTGGCAGCCTGTCTCTCACAGGTACACTGAACTGTTGACTCCCGGAGCTGCAGCAGTGAGCTCACAGCTGAGAATGTGACTTGCTGCTGGTCCACCGAGCCGCTTACCCTACAGCACATAAGAGACTCTGGATGTGTGTATATGTCTGCGTATGTATAAGTGTATCAGTGGCCACGTACAAACTGCAGCTAAATATAGTTGTCAGTTGTCAGTTAACTCCACAAAATTCAGGCGGTGAAAACTGCATTTTTATAAATTCATGCAGTTTGTACAGAACAGAACTGAACAACTATTTGTTAATGATGCGATCAGTTGCATGTGTGAGCAGTCTCTCTCTCCCTATTGTTTCTCTTATCAGCCCTGTGTTCTCGGGGTAACCCGTACATTATAGTCCAGTGTGTGTACGCTGTTTAATAGCAGCCACTTAGATGCACACGAACATAACACAGCAATTCTGTCAACAGCAGCTGTGTTGAGGAGAGGGGCGTGGCCGGGCCGTGAGGGTGCATGGCCGGCGCTGAATCAGCTGATCAGCGGTAGAGCGAGATAAAGGGGAGCCAGAGACACCAGTTCGAGAGAGAGAGAGAGAGAGAGAGAGAGAGCGGCTGTGCTACATGTGTGTGTGTGTTTGTTTATGTTTGTTTTATGTTGAGTTTTACATAAAACTTTTTGTTGACTGTTCAGCTGTTCCCGCCTCCTCCTTTCCCATAACTGTTACAGCAGCTAACTAACATTGTCGGATGATAATAAATCTTGGGTGGATAATCACTTTCCTCAAAAATAGCGAACACTATGGGCTAAGCTGGTGATACACTGGGAAAATGAATCAGTGGGGTTGTAATTGTAACAAAAACGAGAGAATATTTTCAACAAATGAATCTATGTTTGTTAATTTACTTTGATATTTTAAATAACCTTAATATCATTAGTAAAATATTCAATCTTGTATTATCTTGAGTAATCTGTACAAATTTTTATAGGCGTGTTGATTTTCAATATAGTATTTAAGTTACATTTACTTAAAAGACTTGACTGTTGAAATTGAGTGATGCAATTTGGTTTAAACAGCAGGAAACTTGTCTCTACAGTGGACTATGTCATGAGATACATGCCGTTTTAGCCTATTAAGTTGTGCTTATTACTGTAAAAGTCTTAATTTTGTGTGTGCATTCATAACTCATGTTCAGAGGCTTACGGGTATCGAGGCAGATCCTAGGTGAAATGTCCACTGTGTGGCATTAAAAGCGAGTTAAATGTTCTTCCAAACAGATGAGAATTTTAAGGTTAATACTCAATTGAGTTTTAAATGAACAAAACTGACCTCCCTACCCTAATTCTTAAACCCAAACCTAACTGATAATGTCTGTGGCAGTGGGGGCGTGGTCGAGCGCCCTTTCTGCTTTCTCTCACCGGACTGGCGCTCGACCACGCACCAACTACCACAGTGTCATGAAATCAAATGTGACAAAAAATGCAATTGCTGAAGCAACCACGTCATGGTTTATGGTGCCTCTGACACTTTCGCCTCACGTTTTGATTTGCATGCTCGGCTGGACTTTGCCGAGCATGCAAAATCAGCCCTGAGGAAAGTTTGTGTCCTAAATCTGCTTAATTTTTCCCCGTTTGTTGCTACATTTGTGGATGTTGAACCCAGACCACCTTTCTGTTATTTATTTCAGCATTCTGTAGTACACATGCACACAAACAACCACTTTGCTCATAAAAAGCATATTTATTTGAGTTTGTTTTAGAGAATGGTTTGCTATACATGGAGAACGAGAATTGATTTAGTGACTAGAAGTATTTAGGAGGCTTTTCCTCTAATACTGAACTCTGAGCTCTCCAATATGACCAGAGTGTTTGTGTTTGTTTTGTTGTTTCATTTACAGGAGTTTTTTTCTTTTGCGCTGTTTCATTAACTGATTGGCTTGTTTAATTTGTAGTAATATTGGATTTGGCAGCATGTCTGAGATTGATATGGTTATCTGCCAATTTGAGCTCATTCTGTTGATAGTTGGCATGTGTTTGGATCCAGATTTAGTTTTGACATAATTATTACACTGGGTTTTTCAGTTTTTAAAATCACACATAAAATGGAATCATTGGCTTAATGGATTTTAGGCCAAAAATACGATGGATGGATGGATGGGTGGATGGATAGATTTTTTTGGTGTGATGTTGCTTCAGTAAATAGACTTATCGCTTTCATCATTCACCACATAATTGTGCACGATGTAATGTATTGCTTTTATTTTCCTGGTTTGCTGGTCTAAACTGGTTTTGGCTGGTCTCAGCTGGTTTTAGATGTTCTCCCAACATGTATCGAATCCATACGTATTTCTTGATTTCACACACACTTATCGATTCACTTTTGATGGGATTTGATTCGATTCTGGTTCACTTGGGTACATTTAATTTGCAATGTCCATTTTTTTAACAGATATAATAATTTAAATTAGAAATAAAAGATCCATTTTACGATTTTAAGAATCAATAACAGTATTGTTCAAATGAAGTGAAGCCCTTTCTGAGAAATGCCCAAATCCCTTCTAAAATTAACCAACTGACCAGCAAACCACCGTAGGCTGTTTTAAGGTGTTTTTTGAGCATGTTAGACAAATGCAATTGTGTGAGAAAGATGTTTAGTTGGACTGGGAGATTGACTGCTGAGACTAGACACTGTGTTATACATCAGAGAGATAGACAGATGGGCAGAACGTGGCAGAAGATAAAGGGCGCAGGAGAGTGTGATATTGCTGTAAATTATATAGGAGGACCAGAAAAAATAAATAAAATGAAACAAACACAAAAGTATGGTAGTAGAATGCAGCAGCAAAGTAACCCAATGATTAATTCAGAGACTTTCAAGCATATATATATTTTTAAGAGGCTTGTCAAGTTGTCAAAAAAAACGTAAAGGACAGAAAACAGATTGTGAGACGAACAGAGCGGGGAACGAGAGCCTGAACAGAGAGGCTGCATGTCCTCCAGCTCTCTGGCATGTGCCATCGCCGATGAACACAGCTGAAGCTCATTGGAAGAGCTGGGCTGACATCCTGCCAACAGAAAGAGAGAGAGAGAGACAAGCAGAAAGCAAAGTGTGAGAGAGAGAGAGAGTGAGCAAGCTAGCGAGCCGTACAGAAACAAGCCCAAACAGACATCAGCGAATGAGCTGTGGTACAGCAGACCGGCTGCTGCAGCATTTGTTCAGACCTCCATTCTCGGACTTTCTACAGTAATCCTGGACCTCTCATCCCGTCTGATCCGCACCACTCGCCCCAGGCACACTACACACTCTGGGCCAATAGTGGACACAATGATTAAGTCCAGCTGGTTCTATGTCAAGTTCAAATATAACGAGAAGGTGAGTCTATACAATGTTTGCTGTTGTCTTTTAAACTGGAATCTTAACACTTTCGTTGTCCTTTGGTGTAGTGTTTAACCAGGTTAATAACCCTATATCTGTTCAGAGACACTCCTGGTATGTAATTTTAAGCCTACTACTGATCTGTTGATAGCAGTGATGACAGTGTATTGATAGCTGAGAGTGTGTCTGCGCGTGTGTGTGCCTGTTTGAAATCTCTATCATGCATTTTGTATTAGTAATTCAGGCGTTTTGATGCATTGAATTTTTCATCAGAGCTTGACTCTGCTTCTAAGGTTTTAAGTTTTCATTTAAACAGTTGTTTTGCACATATAAGAGCTGCCTTTATGCACTGCATGTGCACAGGAATATGAAAGAGCTTCTGCAATTTCATTATTGTAGATATTTGTGTTATCAGAGAGATATCTGCTGAGACTGATCTATATGGTAATGTTAATGATGATTTGATGCATCTTTGTGTGTGTGTGTTTGACAGAATACGGTCATGCCCCTGTCCTGACCGGTCCACTGCGTTAAAGTTTAATGGATGCTGTTATTCTATTCTTGAGTCACGGAGAAAGAGAGACAGTGAGAGATGTTATTACCCTGTGAAAAATAAAACATGAGCCCAGTTTGGATGTTTTGTCTAAAGGGAACACACAGGCATTGGTTACACAGAAATGAAGTGGTCATTGTGGAAGACAAATATCCATTCATTTTTTCATTGGTTTGTAGCACCTAAAATTGCTTAAATTGCAAAACTTAATGAAGGGTAATGTGTCCTCATGATCGGCACTGTGAAAAATAAACTGATCATGTTACCCAGAGATGTATTACACTGTCCTGAAGGTCAAAGAGTGATGATCGTACTCTAATTGTTAATGAGTTCAGTTGTCTACACAAAGGTTGCAGGGTTAATTCCTGTGTAGGGGCAACCTAGGAACTGGAGAACTGATGCAGAATATCACACTCCTGCTGATTGTTCTACGACGATTGTTTCTGGACGTTTATATGCTGTAAATATCAGCTGTAGACTCATATTATCATCCAATGTTTTGCCATTTCGAGATTATAAGCATCGGCCATTGATTGGCTTTGATTTTGCTCTCCTTTCATTGATTAAATCTTGCAAAAATTGGCATTATATCAGCTACCTTGCTCTCTAAATATCGACATTGGCACTAAAAGACTCACAACTGACAACAATAGATATGTGCACATATTTTCAAAATTTTACATTTAAAGAAAGTATATTTTTTTAAATATTCCAAATATTGCTAAGTGTAGAATCACTTCAATTCATTTGAAACTAAATTGCTTTGCCATTTACTGTACTTCATTGTGTAATGAAAAGTTTTTATTAAAAATAATTTGTTATATATTTGAATTGTGTAAATCTTAAAAATAAGAAAAAAAATTTTTTTTTAATGTTGTGTAGCTCTTCAATAGGGTTGCAGGGACTGAAATACAACAAATAAATGGGCTAAATAACTATATTGCACAAAAGTATCATAATCTTCAGAGACCTATAGTGCAAAAATTGCCTCCAAGAAATAAGTCGACCATCCTGATCCTTCCATATTGACTGACCACTAATTACTGTAAAGTGGACTGCACACCAGATGAAGCACCACGCCGCATCGCATCACACGTAGGACAAAGCACAGGTATCGCACATCGAACACTTTACATAAAGTCCAAAATAAATAAATTCCCTGTTGCTGTTTATTGTGCAACCAAAATCCCAACAATAACCATAAAGCAAAAATATAAGACTTGGTTAATGCAGTACTTTTAACTGTAAAAATACCTGAAATACACTAGGACTCTTATTTTGTGTTACCGGCAAAACATTCTCTCTCACGTTCATCTTCAATGTATTACAATATAACCACTACAAAGTAAATATTGTAATATAGGATAATAAAAACTGGATTAGAAGTTATTCATCAACAGTAGATCATCATTCATCAATAGTAGATCATCAGCGATCTGTTAATAAAACCAGACTTTTACCCTTTTCTCGCACACCCCATTCCACCATGCTGCATATGCAAGCGCTGCTAACCGGAGAAACTTGAGAAGCAATCTCAATAACGATGATCCGAATCCGTCCGAAAGATGATTTAACTGTCAAAGTTAAATAAAATATAATGAATCACCAAATATAATGAATAAAGAACACTTACTCGAACTGTACATCTCAAGAGATCTCCTGCAGCACAATAAAATATAAATGAACTCCAGCCACACAAATGCAAATTTTCCAATATTCCTCCTCCTTTGAAGTGTAAAGTCTCAAGCCACCGATATATCGGTTGACCTCTAGTACATTCACAGAGAACATTGGTTTCAAGGACACTGTCATCTGCCACTTGCATCTGGTGTGCGACCCCCTTAAGTGTAACTAATTCTTTAGTTTTTTAGGTTGTGCAGTTGATGTCTTGTATGAAAACGTGTTGCTCATCACCAAAATAGGTGTGATTATTGAGAGCTGGATGTATCTGTCAAACATCAGTGAACTGGGGAATATCAAACCTCAGTGACTGTCAGAGAGAGTTAAGTGCTGTCCATTTTCCTTGACAGTGTCAATCCCATATCACTGTGCTTAAGTCATTCACTTGGGCCTTCTATTTATCTACCTCTCTCCCTCCTACTTTCAACACATCTTTCTTTCTCCCCCTCTCAGCCCAATGCTCAAGTGTGCTCTTGTGACTTGTGAAGTGATATAATTTAGCATGGCATCTAACAGGGCTCATAACTCAATGTGTGAGTGTTAGACTGACAGAGAGAGGGAAAGAGTTTGAAATGAAAGAGACATGGGGTACATACTCTGGACAGTAGAGCAGATGAGGGAAGGGAACCATGACAACCACCTGACTGCTCAGCTCCCTAGTGTGCGAAAGAGGAGATGGGGAGATTTCTTTTGATTCAGATGATGAAATGAGTGCGAGAGGGTGAAGTGTACAAATATTCACTTCACGGTTGGTTAACAGAGCAATGGATGAGGAGACAGAGAGAGGAACTGAAACAATTGAGCAGCAATACAGACTAGTGAATGACTAATTGAGCTTTGAATGAGTCAGAGATGTGAGGTTATAATTTGTTCAGAGTTGCTGGATTGTGTCCAGTGTGGGAATTTTGTCTGAGTATCTCTTCTTTTGTTAGATTTCCAATAATAGACTAATTTCATAGATATGGTCAAGCTCCGAAAATGACAAATAAGCACCAATAAATGAAGTCCATATGGCATATGCATTGCACTGCACAATCATTTCTTAATCAATATTGTAGTCTTGTTTTCTACAAACAAGATACATTTACTTAAGAAGCAAAAATACTTTTTGAGGGAAAATATTTTTCGTTTCGTTAATGATAGTTAACTACATTAGTGAACTAACAATGAACAGTACTCTTTTCAGCACTTATTATGCTTAAGGTAAAAAGTTTTACATGTTAGTCAGTGCACTATAAACTAATACTATGAACTTGTTAATTAACATTAAATAAATAAATACTGTAAAAATATATATGTTTCATTGTTAGTTCATGGTGCCTGTTGCATTAGCTAGTGTTAACAGATACAGTTGAAGTCAGAAATTTACATACACTTAAACAAATTTTTTAACCACTCCACAGATTTCATATTAGCTAACTATAGTTTTGGCAAGTCGTTTTGGACATCTACTTTGTGCATGACATGAGTCATTTTTCCAGCAATTGTTTACAGACAGATTGTTTCACTTTTAATTGACTATATCACAATTCCAGTGGGTCCAAAGTTTACACTAATTTAACTGTGCCTTTAAGCAGCTTGGAAAACTCTTTAGACAATTAGCCAATTAGGTTCTGATAGGCTAATTAGAATCAATTGGAGGTGTACCTATGGATGTATTTTAAGGCCTACCTTCAAACTCAATGCCTCATTGCTTCCCATCATGGGAAAATCAAAAGAAATCAGCCAAGACCTCAGAAAAAGAAATTGTGGACCTCCACAAGTCTGGATCAACCTTGGGAGCAATTTCCAAATGAAGGTACCACGTTCATTTGTACCAACAATAGTACGAAAGTATAAACACCATGGGACCATGCAGCCATCATATCGCACAGGAAGGAGACACATTCTTTCTCCTAGAGATGAACATCATTTGGTGCAAAAATGCAAATCAATCCCAAAACAACAGCAAAGGACCTTGTGAAGATGCTGGAGGAAACAGGTAGACAAGTATCTATATCCACAGTAAAACGAGTCCTATATCAACATAACATGAAAGGCTGCTCAGCAAGGAAGAAGCCACTACTCCAAAACTGCCATAAAAAAGCCAGACTACAGTTTGCAAGTGCACATGGGGACAAAGATTTAACTTTTTGGAGAAATGTCCTCTGGTCTGATGAAACAAAAATGTAACATTTTGGCCATAATGACCATTGTTATGTTTGGAGGAAAAGGGTGAGGCTTGCAAGCTTAAGAACACCGTCCCAACCGTGAAGCATTTGGGTGTCAGCATCATGTTGTGGGGGTGCTTTGCTAAAGGAGAGACTGGTGCTCTTCACAAAATAGGTGGCATCATGAGGAAGGAAAATTATGTGAATATATTGAAGCAACATCTCAAGACATCAGCCAGGAAGTTAAAGATCAGTCGCAAATGGGCCTTCCAAATGGACAATTACCCCAAGCATACCTCCAAAGTTGTGGCAAAACAGCTTAAGTACAAAAAGTTAAGGTATCGGAGTGGCCATCACAAAGCTCTACTATTATCCTGGCATTTTACATTCTTAAAATAAAGTAGTGACCAAAGACAGACAATGTCAGAACTTGAGAATAAATTTAAAATGTATTTCCTAAGGTGTATGTAAACATCTGACTTCAACTGTATAACCTTATTGTAAAGTGGTTTTGAATTATAATATTTTGTAATAATAATGTAATATTTATAATTTTTTATTAATGTAATAAATGTTTGTTTTTTTAATGGTTTTTAATTTTGTTCATGATACATCATGATGGCACCGTGGATGGCCGTCTCGGTGTGGAGCGCTCCTATTCTTTTGTTGTTTTTGTTTGTTTATCCTGTGTTTAGTAATCTTTTTCCAGTCAGTTTTACCAGGGACGAACTGCTGAACATTCAGCAGCATATACCAGATAATCTTTTCCCGTTTTTTGAATATTTGGACGCTTTGCTGGACATAGTCGGAGGCGCAGCTTTGCTGTTCAAGAGATGCAGGCGAGGGAGACAAGCAGGCACGCTTATTTAGCTCAGTCAGCATGGCATTCCAACAGTGCTGCCGAGCATTCATCTTGCAAATCTCTGCTCTCTTCCTAACAAAACGGATGAGCTACATCTCCTCACCTGTTAAAACATGGAATTTTTCAACCTCTGCTGTCTTATGCTTCACAGAAACGTGGCTGAGTGAAGCCATTCCAGACAGCGCATTACATCTGCCAGGCTTTCAGCTGATTGCGTCGCAGATTTTACGGGAAAAACGAGAGTCAGTGGAATATACTTTTACATCAATGAAAGTTTGTGTACTGATGTAGCAATGTTAAAGAAGATATGTCTGTCCTAATTTGGAAGCACTCGTTATTAATTCTAATTCTTTCCACGTGCCGCTGGAATTTTCTTTGTTTATTCTGGTGAGTATATCACGCCAAACGCATGCGTGAGTGCCGTACTGCAACAGCTGGCTGATCAAATTCCAGACACGGAACAACAATACTCTGATTTTAACAAAGCAAACCTCACACGTGAACTGCCCAAATACAAATAGCACATTGCATGCTCCACCAGAGATAAAATATACTGGACCATTGCTACACAACAGTAAACGATACAAATCGCTCTGTCCGTAGAGGAGCCTTGGGACTCTCAGATCACTGTCTGGTTCCTACCTACAAACAGAAACTAAAATCAGCTAACCCTGTAGTAAAGACTGTAAAGAGTGGACCAAGGAACCAGAGCTGGAACTATAAGCCTGCTTTGACTGCGCTGATTGGAGTTTTTTTGAGGATACAGCCACCGACCTGGATGAGCTCACAGATACTGTGACATCATATATCAGTTTCTGTGAGGATATATGCATTCCTACTAGGACTTATTTAACATTTAACAATGACAAAACATGGTTAACAGAAGAACTTAGACCAAAGAGGATGCTTACGGAGGTAGGGATAAAGTATTGTAGAATCAGGCTAGGAACACACTGAATAAGGAAATCATAGTGGCTAAAAGAAGATAACTTGGTTTTCAGCTTCTCAGTGTTTCATCTAATGACCCTGCATCAGTGTAGAGTGGCATGAAACAAATTACAAATTGTAGGACCCCCAACCTTGAAAGACCAACAGCTGGTTGACGACCTGAATGTGTTCTACTGTAGACTTGAAAAGCCCGATATCACAATCCACACCCACACTTACCTTCACATTACGCAAACACAAACACCTCCTGCAACCCCCCTCCTCCCCCTCCTGCTACTCAACCTGCACTTAAGATCTGTGAAGAGGAGGTGTGCCATGTCTTCCAGAAACAAAAGACAAGGAAAGCACAGGGCCCAGATGGTGTTTCGCCCACGTGTCTTAGATCATGTGCTAACCAGCTGTCCCCCATCTTCACACTGATTTTCAATAGATCACTGGAGCAGTGTGAAGTCCCATGCTGCTTCCAACGGTCAATCATCATTCCTGTCCCAAAGAATCAAAAAATCACAGAACCACACGAAGGACATCATATCCTGCAACATCAGGACAAACCAGGGACATACGCAAGGATCCTTTTTGTGGACTTAAGCTCGGCTTTCAACACCATCATCCCAGCTATTATCCGGACTAAAGTACACCAGCTCTCTGTTCCCATGTCTGTCTGTCAATGGATTACCAGCTTTCTGATGGACAGGCAGCAGCTTGTGAGACAGGGAAAATTAATTTCCAGCACCTTTACGATCAGCACTGGTGCCCACCAGGGATGTGTGCTCTCCCCACTACTATTCTACCTCTACACCAATGACTGCATCGCCAAGGACCACTCTGTTAAGCTCCTGAAGTTTGCAGAAGATACCACTGTCATTGGCCTCATCTGAGATGATGATGAGTCTGCATACAGAATGGAGGTTAAATGGCTGGCTGTCTGGTACAGTCAAAACAACTTGGAACTGAACACACTCAAAACGGCTGAGAAAACTGCTCAAAACTGTCAAAACGTCTGAGGAAAAAGGCTGGAAAATCCCTCTGGACCCCACTCACCCTGCCCTCTACCTTTTTGAACTGTTGCCTTCTGGCCGACGCTTCAGAGCTCTGAGCACCAGAACCGTCAGGCACATGAACAGTTTTTTCCCCCTCAGGCTTTCTATCTCATGAACATTTAAAACTGCCCCATTGAGAAATAACTATGTGCAATTCACAGTCTATTCTTTTGACATTTATCCAACACATCCAACCTCTTCTGCCTGTTGCATTCCCTTGCACTGCATATAATTTTGTTTTTGATATGATTTTGATTTGTATTCAGTTTTGTACTATGTATGTATGTATGTATGTATGTGTGTGTGTGTGTGTGTGTGTGTGTGTGTGTGTGTGTGTGTGTGTGTGTGTGTGTGTGTGTGTGTGTGTGTGTGTGTGTATTAGGGCTGTCAATCGATTAAAAATGTTAATAAAATTAATTACATGGTGTCCCGATTAATTAATCGTGTTTAATCGCATATACAAATATTTGCTGAGAAATCCCCTCATATAACAATAATTAAATATATAATGATGAAATTATTATACATGGTCATCTTTAAATATTAAATATATATTTATATATATATATATATATATATATATATATATATATATATATATATATATATATATATAAAAACAAATTCAGATAATTAAAATGCATTACATTCTTGTAGCAGAAGAGTTAATCATTGATAAGAAAATACAAAAGCGGTTTTGGAATACAATGTGTTGTTTACTACCATATTATTGATCATAAGTCAATCATTGGCATACAGTTCACAGCAATCCATTTCGCAAGTGAATTTGTCAATCAATTTAAGATTTATTATGAGGCTAAGGACCAGTCACACCTGCATCAGACATGCTTGTGTAGTGTCTCGGTTGTGTTGCGTCATAAACATAAATGTTTATGTCACTGTGTCAAGTTAAATATCTAATACTTAGAACACATCTTGAGATCTCTTTGTTCGAATTTGCGCTCCATCAAGTGTTTTGAACGCAAGATCGTAACGCGTGTTTGTGTTGTTGCTGCTGAAGGTTGTTTTGTTCACTGTATAAACTGCATGTTGCCCATACAGCTGAGGTTTCACTTACTGCCCTCTGGAGTAAACAGGTGGTACCTCAAGCTTGCATTTCTCAGGAATCTTACTTATTACGGTCCGGGGGCATTGCGATTAATTGTGTAAATTTTTTAACGCGTTATTTTTTATAAAATTAATCGCATGGAATTAAAGCAAAGCCTAATATATATATATATATATATATATATATATATATATATATATATATATATATATATATATATATATATATATATATATTCATATATGAAGTTTTCTCTATTATTTTTGTACAAAATGCCCTTTGTATACATCAAACTCACATTGCTTCATAAGCACAAAGAAAACATAGCTTTCTATATGGCCATTTACACCTGCGATACCATTTATTGTGTGGATGTTTGTGTTCCAGAGCATTTTCACTGCTGTCAGACTGCTCAGATCAAAATTGTTTGACTGATGGCAGTCCTTCAAGCTCTGCTCTGAAAACAGAGTAACTATACAGCTGCAGGTTCAAACCTTTTAACCTGAGGGCCACTGATATCCCCCCTTCTGAGATGCTTGGGCAAAAGACAGGCTCTGCTGTATATACAAAAGAGAAGACATAGTAGAACTATTTACTTTCCTTTAAACAAATAGAAAAACAAAAAGATATTGCTGTTTTAGTTGTGGGCTGGAAAATAGAGAATTATAAACGACGCTAACAGAGAAGCATGCAGAGATAATTTTAGTGATTATGCCTACTTTTATTCTACCCCAGATCTATGAACATCTCATTGCTCTGCTGTTGATAGAAGCAGTGTTGGGCTGGTTTAATTATGATGGGTGGTCTGCTTCTAATGAAGGTGCTTTCCGTCTGGGTGGTAGCTTTGATTTGAAGGCCACACTCTGTGTGTCTGGGTGTGTTGGCATGCATGTTTAATAGCATGTTTGTGTGAATGCGTTTGTTTGTTTTACAAAAAGCAGAATGTGTGCTTGCCTTTTTGTGGTATGAATTTCAGTCTCTCTCATTTCTACCGTGGGTGTTTAATTAGCAGGATTGGGAAAAGGGAGTCTTTTTTTCTCAGACAGTTTCTTTTGTAGTTGCTGGATTGCATTTTTAGATTGTGTTTTTGTTTGTAAACAATTTGTGCTTTCACCCTTATGAATTTCATTCATATGGGTCAATATCCTGTGGCCTTCTAAAAAGCCAAAATAATGAGTCTTTAACTTACAGAGGTGGAAATATAATGGGTTTTGCTGAAGACAATAATAGTTAGGATGGAGAAAAAAGTGAAATTCCCATGTCTATTTTTCTTTTTCTTTTGTGAAACACAAAAGGTGAATTTTTAAAAGTATTCACTGCGTTTATTTGTCATACATTTATAATGAAATGTAATAGTGACACCAGTCAATAAATAATAAATAATTAAAATTAAAGTCAAATAAAATATAACCGTAGTAATCAAAAGAATTTGGGCACTTTATTTCTAGTGATACAATCACTTTTTGTTAAGAACTGATTGATATTTAAGTCAAAATCAAACCACACTGCGGACATTAAAGCTTTTCACCTGTCAATCATTTTGCTTGTTCTCATAGTGTTGTATTTGAAGCGGATTATTGAGGCTGTGATTCATAATGTTTGTCAGTAGAGGGCGCTATTGTGCCACTGTTGAATTTGACAGCTACAGGACAAACAATGCAGCTCTTTTGCTCTGTTGGTCTCAAAATTACCTTTGGAGGGCAGGGTTTTGGAATGAGGGGGCGTGGCTAATTCAACATCTCAGTCATGTTAAAGCTTCAGAACAATAAAATCGCTTACAGCACCTTTAATGAATCAATAAATTACTTTTAAATCCAGATTTAAAGGAATTTTTAACAGAAATCAAATTTGCATTATTTGTGTGGCTGAATTTCATGATCATCAAAGCTTAATAAATATGAAATGTTACATACGACCAAATGATATTGAGAAGGTCGCTGACTGCTAAATCAAATCTGTTACGTATTATTTAGTTTTCTTTCATTTTAAGAGGATCTGAATGCACTTTTTGAAAAGAGAAAAAAATATATATTTAGGGGCAAGTTTAGGAAATGTAAAATTTGAGATTGTTAACAAACATAAACAATATACAAGATTAATAGCTATTCATTCAATAATCTTTATAGTCTGTCAGTAATGTGCTTTCTTTTAGAATTCTGTAACTTTTTAGGAAAGTTAGAGTGTGATGAAGAGATGAAAAGAGAGAGAGAGAAAGTGTGAGATCATATTAAAGAGAAGCAGCCATCTGTGTGTGTGAGTTGCAAACAGCTGCTCGAGAGGATGCAAGATGTCTGTACAGAGACAGACAAGATGGGTGATGACAGGAAACAGATTTCCTCTCATTTTTTCCCACTGTGAGCAAGGCGAGCGGGCAGCCCATGTGCTGTGATGCCTCCCCAGCCTCCAGATGCTGCTGTCCTCCAGTGTGTGTGTGTGTGTCACAGAAACATTACACACTCATTTACATAGTTTATCATCAGTTTTCATGTTTATGTCTTCAGAATATGAGCCTGTTTTGCACTTTCCGCTGTGCAGATGTTCTTTTCACATGGTCTTTCATTTTCTACTTTCTGCAATAAAGCTGTTTACCAGAGCCAGAAAGTAAAGACTTTAAGATTAGTTTCAGATTTCTGCACATATCTGTCTGGCTCTGAAGAGAATCAAACTGACCTAGGACTAGCAATCAATCTAATTCATTTCAGTAAGTGGTTCATTCGAACGAGTCAGTGATTTGATTCATTTGAGTCAACACTCCTAATTGGCCTTTAAAATGTTCTCTTGAAAATATTAAAAAGTCCTGGAAGTTTTATAGTCAAGATAATTTCTTTCTAGTTATGGTAAGCTTTAAAATATTCAATTGGCTAGATTTTGTTCCTTGGATTTTTTGTTAGTGTAATCATTATTAAATCATTTTTGAAATCGTTATTTGAAATCATGAAAGATTGGAAAAGTCGTAGAAAAGTCATGGAAATTCATTGGTTAAAATGTTTGGAAGAGCTGTTTGTAGTGACACATGTTGTAGTTGCATACTGGATTACATATCCCTAATGTTTAAAACCAAAAAACAAACAAAACAAGTACCAGCACTATTTGGTTCCAACAATCGAGTGATTTACTTTGTGAATATTGTAGACCGAATCATTTAAAAGAACCAGAATTTGAAAAAAAAGAATTTGTTCAAGAATCATGATCACTACTGGTGTAAAACCTTAGTTACCAGCAGTATAAAGACTGGACTGTTCTTATGTTAAGCATAAGTACACACATGAAGCAACTTTCAGCGACAAAGCAACTAGATCTCATTCATTTTCAATGAGATATTGCGACTTTCGCCAACACAAGGAACTGTGACCTCTGGCGACGTGAGAAAGTTGAGAAAAGTTTAACTTTATGCAAATGAGGAGCGACTTTTGGGAGTGACAACAAATAGGAGTGAAGAGAGTGTCAGTGGAGCTCACGGCATCCGTCTCCTTTGAGATAGTAATGTCGAGAGCAGGCAAGACAGAAAGGAAATGAAAGTTTCTGTGAGCTATTTCACTGTTTTGTCTGTAACCATACATGGATATAATAAAAATGATGCGAGAAAAAGAATTTGAATATAAATAGTCGGCAGGCTGAGTGAGTTTGATTCGTACATTGATGATTCGTTCGTCTTATGAATGATATGATGCATTGAGCACTGCTGCAGGTCAAATTAAAACACTCTCCTTCAAAATGTGCATTTTAAGTAAACAACTTCCATGTCAAATTTTATTGATATCATCTGTGATCAGATTTTTAAAGATATGGTGAGACATTCAGTCCTCCAATAACTTTAGAGCGACAGCAGTAGGAATGCCCACTGGCAGGACAGAGACTAGCGACATCCAGCAGTAAAGTAGCTGCATGTGTGTGTTAGGGTTGCAACGGTATGAGATATTCACAGTATGATAACCGTCTCAGAAAATATCACGGTTTCACGGTATCATGGTATTACACAATTTCTATTATTAGTGAAAACAGAAGGGTTATTTATCTATTTATTTTTGAGCAAACACTTTATTATTATTGAAACTTGAAACCATTTATTTTATTGAAGTATGTGTTACACTTTTAAGAATGATGCAGCGTCCACTCTTGGTACATTTGTGTAAAAAAAGTCTCCCTTTTGAAAATAAATATATAGAAAAAATAAGCGAGAGCTGTGTCGGGGTCCTCGGTACGAAGTAGAGTTTGTTCCATGTGGGGGTTGGTCACCAATCCTGTTTGTGATATTCATATTCAGGGGTGGGGAAGGTGTGCGGTTCGGTGGGCTGGGGATCTCATCGCTGCTTTTTGCAGATGATGTAGTCTTCCTGTCATCATCGGTCCGTGATCTTCAGGCGGTATTGCACTTGCTCTATCGCACCATTGTCACGAAAAGCCGGAAGGCATTTCCTTTTATGTTGTATAGTTTTATTCATGGTTTTCCAGTACAAGGACATGCATCAAGGACATTATTTTTGTTGTTGATGTCAACAACAAAATCTACAGGAAGTTGTCTCTCCCCCTTTAAAAATGTATGAACATATTTACTTATATGAGCCATATTATTATCCCATTTGTTACCTAATATTACATATTTATACACACATTACACAGAAGGAAAGGCTCCTCATTACCATGGTTAGGTCAGTGTGCTAGTCTTAAATAATAGTAATAATAAATTAATGTATTTATGAAAAATAAATACTAGCTGAAACACATATTGAAACTTTAACTAAAATTGACACTGTTGATATAAAATGAGGTCTAATAGATTCTACCTTTAGATTATTTCATATGAAACTATAACATTTTGTCAAAATATAACAGTTACTTTTACTCATGTAAAATCCTAATTTTTGTAACTTTTAAGCCCAGAAATAGTTGTGTACTTTCTGAAGTGTATCTGTGACTAGTGAGACTATTCTGCAATTGCCTAAAGTATAATATTGCTCTACAAAGATAGATACTTTTCTATCAGGCATTAAAATAACTGAATAAAGGCAGAGATTATACATGTATTTTGCCATCTCTACTTTCCTGTTAATTTATTATTCAGTTTTTACTTAAAGATGGCAGTGTTTACTTATTTCTTTTCTAAAACTTGACCTGTTTACATGCTAAAAGAGTCATGATGCGGGTCTCCTCGATGGATTAATTTTCAGCAGACAACTGCATGACTATGAAAATGATTACTGCAAGAGTTAGATTAACATACAGGTGCGAAGGGACTTCAACATTTCTTAATTGCACAAATAAAAAATACATATACATATTTGTCTCTGGCTTGCTTTTTCTTGCATGTCAATGATGCCGAGATCTACTTTTATATTTAATTTAATCACTGAGAAGGTTTACCTGCAATTAGTAGCACCAAACATCACAAGCAGCCTCAAGAATGGACACAGAGTAGCTGTATTACACTTTTCCTTGAGCAGAATATTGCACTACAGATTGCTAAATTTGTTCAAAGGAGAAAGCGAGACGTATTTGGCAACCCTGAGCATGTTAAACGCTTGTGGAGGTGCGTTAGGTACCAAAAACAGTTAACTGAAATATCCAATAAAAAATAAAAATGCTTTTACGATAAATGAGCCGCGGGCCACATTAAACCATGTGGAGGGCCTGATCCAGCCCGCAGGCCGTATGTTTCCCATGTCTGCTTTAGCTGTTTGTGAGATTATCATTAAATCTGGCAGTCCTAAATAGTAGATCACTTGGGCGGCCGCCAAAATAACGTCAATGGGAGAACCATGGCATTGTTCTTTCCCTGCTGTCCTCGACCCAGTCCGAATAGACCAGTTGAGAAACACTGCTTTAACTCACACTCATGTCAGACCCCCTCGCCTCGCTTCTCTCTGACATTTTCACATGTGCGTGCGTGCGTGCGTGTGTGTGTGTCGCAAGTTGAAGAGTCTGACAGGCAGACAAGGAATAAAGGAGATGCGCACACGCATGTGAGAATCTCCGTCCGGTTGCATTTTTTTCTCAATACCGTAGATGAGCAAATGTACATGGTATGATAACCGTCAATTTTCAAACCGTGGTATACCGTGAAACCGAAACCCTAGTGTGTAATGTACAGGGATTTTGTCTTGTATAGACATTCTGGCTATGTTTCAAAATCCTAGTGAGCCAACTACCTAGCCAAAATGTTTGTGAATCACAGATGCCCTTTGCAGCTAATGCACAAAAATGCTCTCCAGACAGGCTACTCACTGGGTTTTGAAATACAGTCTGGTCTTACTGTGACCATTTCATAAAGCCATCCTCCTTTGGGAGTGCTGCAGTTTTTTCCATTTCCATTCTCTCTTCCCTTCCTCCTCCTCTCTTTCCCTTCATCTCTTTTTTTCCTCCTCTCCCTTTCTCGACATGAAGAGAGAAAGATGCCTGGCAGCTGCTGAGGCAATGAAATGTCACCCTGTTGTCGCGGCGACACGATAGCGAATGGCAGAAGCTGTCATCTCCCTTGCTTTTTGATTGACAGGCTGCCTGGGTGATTTGAACTCTGTGGAGAAAGGGCCTGGCAAGGCAGAGCTGTCACTTTACTCGGCCCACAGAGTCTGAAATGTGTGTGTGTGTGTGTGTGTGTGTGTGTGTGCACGAGGGAACTATGTAAGAGGAAAATTATATGGGAAAGACAGAAGTAGAGCATTTAAACTCAAACTCATGTGCGCTACCTTCTAGGCCATAGCCCTGCTGCATAAATATTGGATAAGTTCACATACAGTGACCCCAAAATGTATGTAGACACTTCAGTAGCACTTAAGTAATTGGAAAACAATTCTCGAAATTATGTGAAAATAGTTCAGAGAAAAGGTCTAGGATAATGTGCTTGCAGATGCCACTTGGTTTGATATCTAATGCAATATCATTCATACATTTTTAAGTGTACTCCTAATTCATTTTGGGGCCACTACATCTCACCATAAAGTGTTGTATTGTACAGTATATTCACTACATCCCGCTAGTACAAAATACATTAACATCTCAATTGACCTGCTCTTATACACATATTCTTAACAGACAACACAAACTCTTAAGTGTGCTTGTGCTTTGAAGAAACTAAAGGTTGCCAGTCTTCATACCCTACATGTTTTATTAATTATGGGAGCTGCAAGACCCTCTGTCTCCCTGTGATCATTAATGCATGCACCAGATAATGTATTTACATGTTCTCTTGAATTATTCATGTCCAGAGAGGAGGATTAGGACCCTCAATCCAAAGGCTCTTGTTGTTGGTTGTGTGTGTGTGTGTGTGTGTGTGTGTGTGTGTGTGTGTGTGTGTGTGTGTGTGTGTGTGTGTGTGTGTGTGTGTGTGCGTGTGCGTGTGCGTGTGTGCGAGAACAGTACCTGTTATAATGCTGTGCATGGCCGATATAATGTTTTAGTTGATACGGTTTTGTTGCTGAGTATCATTATTCATATTATATTTACACCTAGCAGAGCATTTATGTACACAATTACTCTTGGAGTATGTGCCCTATTTTTCACCTACAGTATAAGGCACTGTCCCTATCGTTTAATTAAATTTCTGTTGCTGTTTTAGTTTGCTTCATTGAAGAAAACTGTACTTTCTAGTTTCCAAACCTTTTTTTTTTTCATTATTATTATTATTTCCAAACATCTGAATAAGCTAGATGAACTGATTGGGTCATTATTCCTCCTTGGAATATCTGTACGGTATGTGGCTGCATTCTTATCATCACATGTTTGTATGTTAAATAGATTGCTAGGTATGCATTTTTCAGTATATTTTTAAAGTATGCATTTGCACATATCACTCTGCAGCTATTGCCTGGTTGCCAACTAAAGCTAAGCAGGGTTGAGCCTGGCCAGTACCTGGATGGGAGACCTCCTGGGGAAAACCAAGGTTGCTGCTGGAAGAGGTATTAGGGAGGCTAGCAGGGGGTGCTCACCCTATGGTCTGTGTGGGTCCTAATGCCCCAGTATAGTGACGGGGACACTATACTGTAAAAAAAAAAGCACTGTCTTTCGGATGGGACGTTAAACCGAGGTCCTGACTCTCTGGGGTCATTAAAAATCCCTAGGGCACTTTCTCGTAAAGAGTAGGGGTTTAACCCCGGTGTCCTGGCCAAATTCCCCCATTGGCCCCTATCTATCATGATAGATCCTCCTAATAATCTCCATCCCTGAATTGGCTACATCACTCTACCATCTCCTCTCCACCAATAGCTGGTGTGTGGTGGGCGTTCTGGCGCACTATGGCTGCCGTCACATCATCCAGGTGGATGCTGCACACTGGTGGTGGTTGAGGAGATTCCCCCATACTATGTAAAGCGCTTTGAGTTTGAGAAAAGCGCTATATAAATGTAAGTTGTTGTTGTTGATGAACATTACATGACAGTAGGAACGTTTTTGAAAATACATGCTTCATTACTCATTTTGCTGCAGTTTCCCAGTGAAATTTTCAGCAGGGGGCACCAAAAACGAGTGAAATGGTGTCATAGTCAGACTAGCTTTTTTAAGGGGAATAATAGATGGAGGATTTAATGAGTAAAACATACCTCCCTAACCTAAAACTTTAACCATAAGCAATAGGGTTTTAAAAGCAAATGAGAGGTGAACAAAACAGATATCCCTACCCTAAATCAATACCTAAACCTGACTGATAGTGTCCTAAAGGCAAATCAAGGTTTAACAAATCAGACATCCTTACCCTATACCAACATCTAAACCTAACCGAAAATGTGAAGGGGAAAAAAAAAATGTGACATCAAAAGCTAATTTTCTGAAGCATCCACATGTTGCTTCCTTGAAACTTTTGTCTCAAGTGTCAGCTTCCGTGTTTGGCTGGGCTTGAAACATGAACTTTCAATGTTTTTTTGTATTTTTATGATACGTTTTACGTAGTAAAAAAAGAATTACATGAACTAGCAGAGTGTGAGTAATATAGAGTGAAAAAAATAAGTGTTTATAAAGTCATTATCAGCCATTGTTGTTGTGATTTGTGTGAAAGTGGTAAAAGGTCTGCACTTATATAGCGCTTTTTTAACCTTAGCGGTATTCAAAGCGCTTTACACTGCGTCTCATTCACCCATTCACACACACATTCACACACCAATGACAGCAGAGCTGCCATGCAAGTTGGTAGCCTGACATTGGGAGGAACATGGGGTTCAGTGTCTTGCACAAGGACACTTCGGCATGTGGAGTCGTGTGGGCCAGGAATCGAACCACCAACCCTGCGATTAGTGGCCAATCCGCTCTACCATCTGAGCCACAGCCACCCACTAAACACACAGTTGTTGTAGCACTTCTAGTGTTAATTTCACCAGGAAACTGTGATAAAACATAGAATGCTGCTCGTAAAAGTATGTTTGCAAACATGTAGTTATAGTAACGTTCATGCAAGACTAGGTGCTGTGGAGTTTGGTATGGTTCTCTTTTTACTTATCCAGTTAGACCAAAAAGAAAGGAGAAAGTTTGATAAATTGTAAAAATGTAAATGTATAAAGAAGGAATGTTCTGTGCTATACATACAACTTAAACTCTATCGATAGCATCTGTAGCCAAGAATTTTCTTTTCGACTCGTAAAATCGTACATAAGAAATTACTATGAATGTTTATGCTGCAAATGTATGACAATTGACTTCTGTTGTAAGTGCATTTCTTTTTTGTTTGATTTTACAAGCTGAGGGCCAAGTCAAAATAATTTTGTATGGTTATCGACAGCATGCCACAGAGACAGTCAGTCCAGCTTAAGTTGTGTTTTATCTGAAAAATGTATTATAAAGTAATAATACATTTTAAGCAAATAAATTGCATTTCTTGCATGCAAGTGCAAATCGTATGTCATTATTTTGACACAATATATACCAATACTGGCATACACTTTCACTGTATGTACTTTATAATCACCAGAGATTTGTATCCAATCACCTCATATTTTTGGGCATAGCCGAGAGAATATGTGTGCGAGAAAAAAGAAAGTATTTTCAGTAGCTGTCTGTGTGGTCGTTCAAATCCAGCTTTGAAGTTTTGGACACTAAGGAACCTGGAGAGCTGATCTGCATTACAGTCGAACAGACGCCCAAACGTCCGTCTATGATATACGTATAGTGTGTGTGGTGGTGTGTACCTTACTGTGTGTATATTGCATCCTTCCATGTTTGTTTTGAAGTGTGACGGTGTGTGCATGTGAGTTTTCTGCCTGCCTCTCTCTTTCTCTCTCTCTCTCTCTCTCTCTCTCATAACACGCTCCAGCAACACAAAGGAAATGCTTTGCATGATGCCGGGGCTTGATTGGCGCTCTCAGTGTATGCGGGCCCCACCACCCCAGGGAATTATCTGCCAAAGCGCCTACACTGCTCTGGTTTTAATAATAGTTATCTAAAATCGTACAAATTAGCCTGCAGCTATACAAGAAATGGGAGATCATGTGGAGGAAGTAGAAGGTGGGAGAGCAAAGGAAGCAGACAAGGAGGATAAAGGAGGAAATGAGCTGTGTATGGTCTGCTGTCCTCTTGGACTAGCTGTACTGTATAGGCTATTCATACAGTAATGGCCAATAATATTGGCACCCTTGGTAAATATGCGCAAAGAAGGCAGTGAAAAGGATCTGCATTGTTTATCATTTTGATCTTTCATTCAAAAAATTTACAAAAATCTATCCTTTAATTGATGTAAAACAATTGAAACAGGGGAAATATCTCATTATTAAGTAAAGATTTTTCTCCAAAACGCATTGGCCTCAATTACTGGCACCCTATTATTCAATACTTTTTGCAACCTCCCTTTGCCAAGAGTCTTCTTTTATAATGCCTAATGAGGTTGGAGAACAGCTGGCAATGGGATTTGAGACCATTCCTCCATACAGAATCTCTCCAGATCCTTCAAATTCAGAGGTCTATGTTGGCAGACTCTCTCCTTCAGGTCATCCCACATATGTTCTATGGGGTTCAGGTCAGGGACTGGGATGACCATGGCAGAACCTCAATTAACCATTTTTGTGTTGATTTTGATGTTTGTTTTGGATCATTGTCCTGCTGGAAGATCCAACCAGGGCCTATTGCAAGCTTTCTGACAGGTAGTCAGGTTTAAATTTTGTATCTGTTGTTATTTGATATAGTCCATAATGCCATGTATCCGAACAAGTTTTCCAGGACCTCTGGCAGAAAAACAACGCCACAACATTCAAGATCCAGCACCACATTTAACTGCGGGCATTGGGTACTTCATCTCTGGGGTTTGCTGCCAAAAAGCTTTTTTTTTGTTTCACTGACCATAGAACCTAGTCGCATTTGAAGTTCCAGTAGTCTCTGGCAAACTGAAGATGCTTGAGTTTGTCGTTGAGTGAGAGCAGAGACTTTTTTTCTCAAAACCCTCCCAAACAACTTGTGGTGATGTAGGTGATGGCTGATATTTTTTGGAGACTTTCTGACCCCAAGACCCAACTAATTTCTGCAGTTCTCCAGCTGTGATTCTTGGAGATTCTTTGGACACTTGAACCATCTGACAATTGAACCGACAATATAGACACACGTCCTTTTCCAGGGCGATTCTTAAGATCTCCAGTTGATTGGAAGTTGTTAATTATTGCCCTGATTGTGGAAATGGGCATTTTCAATGCTTTGGCTATTTAGTTATAGACACTTCCCATTTTGTGAAGCTCAACAACCTTTTGCTGCACATCACAACTATATTCTTTAGTCTAACCCACTGTGATTGATGACTAAGGGAATTTGGCCTGTGTGTTATATCATATTTATACACCTGCGAAACATGAGGTCATGGCTGAACCATTCAGTGTTCCCAGTCAACCAGGTGCACTAATGTTTTTTTTTTTTAAATATAAATGGGAATATACTTTAGATATATTTTAAGAGAAAAATATTTATTTAATAATGAGATATTTCCCTTGTTTAAATTTTTTTTCTTCAATTATAGGTTAGATTTTTGTAGATCAAAAGGATTTACAATGCAGATTCTTTTTCACAGCCTTTGATCATATTTAACAAGGGTGCAAATATTTTGGCCACTACTGTATTCAGCTATTCATCAATATCACTAATGAGCCTTGAATGGAACTTTTTGCCATTTTAAAATCTAAATTATATCATGAATCATTGAGTGTTGTGGCTTAAAGGAATGTTCTAGGTTCAAAACAAGTTAAGCTCAATCGACATCATTTGTGCTCATCCCTTCTTTTAAAAAAAATTAAAATAAAAATCTTATAATTTTACAAAAGCGCTTATGTATCATGTATTATTTGAGCTTCAAAGTTGTTCGCCATTTTTACAGTCGTTTTAGGATTTTAGGGTTTGTTGACATTACATCGCCATGAAAACTAAGATGTAAAATTGGCTATAACTTTACACAGAAAAGGTTACTTCAGTGATCACTAAAATCATGTTTGCACGCATATTGTGTCTAAACTTTTGAAACAGTATTTTATTTGAAACAACAAATTTGGCCCCCATTCACTTCCATTGTAAGTGCCTCAATGTAACTCAGATTTTTTCTTTTTTTAAATAAAGGAGGGGTCAAAATAATTTGTTGTGGTAACCAATATTATGCCACAAAAGCTGTCAGTTGAGCTTAACTTGTATTGAACCCAGAACATTCCATTAATTTAGTTGTGTCGTTGCTTAATTTATGTGTTGTGGTTTAAAGCTGAAGTATGTAATTTCTGTTCCACTAATGCCACCAAATGGAATTGCAAAAATAATCTTGGGTTTCAAAACAGCTTTCTGAATATGCCCCCATCTGCTGTAAAGAGATATTCCCACCCCCAACTCACACCACTGGTTGAGCAACGTTGTTGGGGCAGGTCGAAACGGGTGGCTCGAAAGTTAACCTATGAATTGGTTACTTATAGTTGTCTCTGCATATTAAGCTGGAATAGGAGAAAGATTTTTCACACAGGAAAAGTTACATACATCAGCTTTTATTTGTTTGTGTTGTAGCATTAAAATTAAATTTCTTTGAAACCAATTCTATTTGATGTCACTATAGTGGCTCAGAAATGACACATAAAAGGGCAAGAATTTAAACATACCTCAGAAATTCAATGTAAGGCTACCCCCCGCCCCAACTGCACTGAATGCACTGATACACCCTGAGCAGTATCTTCTATCTATGTCTCTCTAACTCGAATCCTAAAACATTTTTATTTACTGTGATGCATTTTTCAAAACGTTAATAAATAAAAACCAAATAAAAAAATCCAACAGTGCTACAAAAGTGGGGTATAAAGTTAAGAGAGTGTATGGTCAAGGGTTAAAAAAGTTTTGTATACAGCCATGTGAAAATAAAGACTTTTAAATGTAATAAAAGTGCCAAGGCTATTTTTTTTTTTTTGTTTGTTTTTAACATAATTTACTTAAGTGTACATTGTTACACTTTCAGAACATTCAAAATGCCCCTAAAAGACAATTTTGTCAGATTGTGCTCACTTCTGGTAACAAATTTGTCCCTAAAATACCATTAAGTATGATCACACAGACAAACACACACACACACACACACACACACACACACACACACACACACACACACACACACAGTACCCACACACTATAAAAATCTTGTGGATTTTAAAATATAGGCCAACATATGCACCTACAAACAAAGTAATCCATGAGACTATCATAGCTGAAAACTGGATTTGTTCCCCTTTCAGCTCACGTTATTTGTATCACGTCAATTCAGTTTTCTTCTCCTCCATGCCTCTGTTTCTCCCCTGCATCATCCTCATCTGCCTCACCCTGAACTCATCAGTGATCATGTAGCACCACCTGCAGGTCAACAGGGAGGTTACACTCTCTTCTCAGGCGCTCAGTGTTCTCATACACAATACATACTCAATATACTATATAGTCCTATTTTGCAAGTAATTTTGACTGGTCAACATGGTAGATGCTATGTGTTTGCATTCAAATCATTGCATGCAGATGCAGATTATTTTTTTTTTTGCACTAAGAGCAAATCTGCATAAATATTAAATCACAGGGATGAGAGCTTAAGAAGTAGAGCATTTTTGTACTAGCTCGCTGTTCAGACCCTTTTGCTGTCTCAAAGATTTTGCTCATCAAGTAAAATGTCACACCTTCTCCAAAGCTCACATGCAGCTTTAAGCTCATATTTCTTTCATTTGCTTCTTTTCTTTTTTTTTTTTAAGTCTGCTTTGTGGCTCTAGGCTTTAAAATAAACCTTGTGTATCCCACATTTGCATTCTGCACACTTCTGCATTATTCATACTAGAACAATTGGCTTTCATATTCCCCCAGTGTCAAACCCAGGGCAAGGGCTGTGGTGTGTACAACTCACATCTGTGTCTTGCCATTACCTTTGTGTGTGTTTGACTTTTTATTGTAAAAATGGGCAAGCCCATTTTTCTTCCCATTTCTTTTCCAGTAAAAGTAATTGTTTCGATTTTATGCTATGCAATGCAAGGGCACATTATGATGTCATAATGAAGTTATAATGGTTGCATCGGATAAAAAAGTGTGTTATAATTAGTTGTTGACAGATGTTGGTTTTTAAATGAACGCTTATGTTACACACATTTTTAAAATTTAGTTTTTCTTTTGTACTAATAACATTTTATAGCAGAAAAAGTGCACTAGTATTCTATATTCTGAATTTGACACAAGGCGAAATAACTGTTATCAGATCATTTCAAAATGGTCAATAATCGGCCAAAAATGTCATGACATGTTCAGATCAGGATTACGATTGCCAGCATCTTTTATACTGCATCAATGGCTCTCTCTGCAGTGAATGGTTGTGTATATTTTTTAAAGAAGTTCATATCAGTTAGTAGCAGTAAATATAGTACAGCGGGATCATGCCCTGTTTTACTACAGCCAATTTCAGCTTATCTCAGACACCTCTTAAAGTGTGCAAAGACGATATGCGATAAGAGGCTCAGCATAACTCTTAAAGACACACAAACCCACAGACTGTATAACCTCTTCCCTGATGTTTACACAGTGTGTCATGCTGTTATCAGTCTCTAGCAGGGCAGTCAATCTTATCAGCCTCTGTCAAGGTCCAGAGACATGCATGATGTGTTTGTTTTCACCCCTCATTAGATGTAACAAAGCTTAATTAAGCCTCAATTATCTCTCAGGCTTGCGTTCATTGCCCTGCCATTGATGGAGCCGGAAAATGTGTGCGTGTGTGTTTGATGGTTATAATATTTCAACTGATAAGTACTTGACTGCCTCTGTGGACGATGTTTGTACAAAACTCATTCTGGAATCACATTGCCAAAGAGACTTACAGAGGTCAAACAAACAGTTTTTTTTAACTGACAAAAGAAAAATGTGATCATGCTATATTTACATGTTTGTAGGTTTTTTGTTCATGCTGCCTCCGAAGATACATTGGTAAATCCGAATTCTAAGGTGCTTTATCTACTGAAGTTATGCTAGCTGCTACATTCTTCATTATTTACAACTGTTTTGTTAGACCAGCAGCGCAGCCAGGTAACTCCGCCCCTTCCGCTATGTATGGCAAGCCGTGTGCGCTGAGTGCATGAAGTGTCCAACATTCATACTCTGTTTTGATGGTTAAAAAAGTGCGTCATCCGGGTACTTAAAGTACACTTCTTTTTGCTGCATTTTCAGTGTTAACATACTACTCGCACTACTTAGCCTACATTACAATATGGTGTAGAATAGTGCAGAAGTGTGCGGTTTGGGACGCATCATTCAGTGTTAACATACTACTCTCAGTCAACAGAATTTGTGAATGGGACCAACTCGTATATGTAAAAATTCACACTTTTTCCAAGGTACAGCCACAAGACAAAAACATTATACTGAACGTGTTAACATGATGTTTGTGTAATAAAAATGCTTACTAACCTTATCAGTGTAAAGTTATTTCCAGTTATACAACTTCTTGTCATGACAATGCTACAATGGTAGACCATGTAATCTGGTAAAATGCCTTAATGCTGGTAAATCCCAGATTTATCCCACTAAAACCATTTTTACCCATATCATGTATACGTCTTATTGCTATACCTTTGAAATTGTATTTAAACATTAATGGACTGGTACCATTTACTTCCATTGTAGCTACTATTTTTGCTTCTTTTTTCTTGTTCTATTTTATAAATGAGGGGTGAGTCAAAATATTTTTTTGTGGTAATCAACATTATGCCAAAGTTCTACCATTTGAGTTTCACTTGTATTAAACCCTGAACATTCCTATAAAGTATCACGTCTTCAGAGTGTCACGTCTCAACTGAAGTCAATTGCGAGTCAGGTCTCCTGTGCCGAGTGCAATTTGTGTGGTATGCCTGTTTGTGTGGATTTGCTGTCTATATTGAGCGTTCCAAATCAGTTGCTAATGAGGTTCTGATTGTGCTTTACGAGAAAGCTGTTTTGGTATGCAGTAGGCAGCGAGATTTTGTAATGGAGCTTGTGCATCTAAAGTAATGTGTTGTTATGTAACAAGGAACGACTTTGTATGCTCTTTTGACAAAGTCGAGTTATCCGGGCATCTCAAATAACAGTAGCAACCTAATTTTCTCACGCAGACTCCGAAGCCATTTTGATTGGCACGCTTCCCATCTTTGTGTTCCTTGAGCAAATTGCCGCTCGCAGGGTTGCAAAACTCATTTGATTTGTTTGCTGAGAGGAAATGTGCTCGCGTCCTGCTCGGTCCCTCTGCAGGGCAGCAAACGCTTAGCGTACATACTGCAGAGACAAATGATTTGCCATTGGCGGTGATTTCCTAGATAGCAAGGTGGGGGAAGCCAGGAAGTGTGCCGGCAGGAGGGGAAGTTGCACCAAGGCAGGGGAACAGAGACGGCCTGCTGATAAGGAGATGGCTTTCTCTGACACAATCCGCTGGGAAGCTGTCGGGTCCTAAAAAATGGGGAAGAAACAGGAGGAGGCATTACCTTCTTTGAATCTCACTTACATCCCTCCTGCTATCTCTTTACTTTCCATGGTGAAGGGTAGTCCTGAATGACAAAATAAACCTTCTTCCCCTGAGGTTAAAATTAAAGCTTTGTGGCCATGTGCTAGTGTAATTCTTATGTTCATAAAATTCACTTTTAGCAGATATACTCATTAAATGTTTCGGTCTTTTTTCCAGGACAACAAACCAATCCAATCAAATGCTCTCTAGAATGAGAATGACCCTTCACCTAATACCACCAGCAACTGACTAACATTTAGAAAATCGTGGTTCATATTTGTGACACAACTAAAGCCAATTGGCCATTTAAAAAAAAAAGGGGCATGCCTTTCAATATGTTTCACCCAAGCTTCCAGTTTCAATCAGAAATGTGTCAAAATACAAAGGTAAATGTGCTCATCAGTTTGGCAGTGTGAGTTTGGAAATGCATACAAATTTGACTTATAAAAACTGTGTTAGTTTAGAGTATTGCCCACAGCCTTGAGTTCCTTTCTCCTAGGGTATGTTTATGTCTGTGTGTCTTGTGCGCCTGTGCTTGTGTGGGATGTGTTCAAGCCGGTCTCGTATTGGTTTACAGGCAAGGTTATCAAGTCAGTGATAAGACTGAGAGTCTCAGTGGCCAGTTAGACAGTCTGACCTTGCCGTGTGAGCTGAGGATATGCAGGCTAGCAGGCTAGGGGTCAACACATCCCACAGTCCCTCTGTAGCCTGTTTTTTTGGATTCATTGTGTTCTTACTATGCAAGAGCTCAAAATGTGAAACTTGCATAATCCAACTTCCTTGCACAGTGGTTTGGTTCAAATCTCTGCGAAGAATGAAAGTAATGTTATATTATTTATAATTTTATTTCCTAATCTTATAGCGGGTCGGCTACTAATTGCAGGGTTGGCGGTTCGATCCCGGCCCACACGACTTCACATGCCGAAGTGTCCTTGGGCAAGACGCTGAACCCAAAGTTGCTCCCAATGGCATGGCCTGTGCTACCATTGGTGTGTGTGTGTGAATGGGTGATTGGGACACAGTGTAAAGCTCTTTGTAACATCTAAGGTTAAAAAAAAAAAGCGCTATATAAGTGCATACCATTAACCAACTTGTGCAATACCTCATGATCCATGCATAACATTATTCACTCAACATGCTCTTTGGAACATTCTCTTTGTTTTAAATGATAGTTTAGTCTACTTTCTACAGTATATTCTGAATATATATATATATATATATATATATATATATATATATATATATATATATATATATATATATATATACACAAACATGTGTAAAATACAGATTCATACAAATTAAAATCCATATTAACCCATGTCAGAGCATGTGCATTAACCACAATACCACATTTCTGACATTATCAGTATTAAGAAGCATTAATTATTCTCTTGTTATCTGTTTCTACTGGCTCTCCAGTGCTGTGAAGCGGCTGTAAAATTATAATCTAAAGATTAGGAGATGCTTTGTTATCCAACCCCTAAGGAACAAAATACAATTAATGGTCAAACCCAGATTCATCATCCCTCTGTGCATTAAACAAAGATCGTCCACCCTCTAGTTGGGTGGATCCCTGTATTCAGACAAAGAAGGATTAATATGGAGCATGGGTGGAGCAGAGTTTGCTGTAGGTGGAGCTCTTGTGTTGGAGTTCGATGTCTATGTTTTCCACCTGCACTAGAGGACAGGACAGCTGCCTTTGTGTGGGTGTGCATGTGTGTGAGTGTGTTAAATTGTGTAATTCTCAGAGACAGCAGGTGAGATATTAGCATATATGTGGTTTTTTTAGCCAGCGAATACATTTGGAGTGTGTAACCCCAATTAAAACACTAGAAACACGTTTTATAAGATTAATTAATTTGCATTGAATTGTAAACATTTGGAGCAATGTAGTTGACTCAATGGAGCACCAATGTAACTACCCTGAATAGGCGTGCTTTGCAAGCATTGTTTGCATTGAATTTTAATATAGAAATGTGCATGCATAAGCATGCATGTCCACGTATCAATTCAGATGCTGTTTACCATATATGACAGTACATTTAATCTCTCTTCTCTCTGACTGTTGAGCATGAGAGCAAGCATTTCTCCTTGCAATATCTCTTGCTTGGCTTTCCCTCCCTCCTTTCCCTCTCTCCCTCCCTCCTGCAGTCTACCGCAGGCCCTCCATCTCTGTGGTCTGTCAGCATGCTTTTTCATTTGGCTTGTTGCTACAGGGGGCTTGGCGCTGGCAGATTACAACTCGCCAGCCAGTCATTTTCGATTTATCTGAGCTCTCCGCGCCTACACCTCCCTCCCCCGTGCCTCGCTATTGCCCCGGCCGGCATCAATCCACACACATACACACATACAGCCATTTGTCAGACCCTCCTTCCATCTTTCTCCTCCACCTCCTCCCTCCCTCCCATCCTCCCTTTTTCGATTGGCACAGAAATTTAGCTCGCAAGCTCCGAGACAAAAAATAAATATTGTGTCAGGGGAAGTGTTTGAGTCGGAGGAGGCAGCCAGGGTTGTGTTATTACTTAGGGTCCTGTCACCGCCGATGACCCCAGAGAGTAGAGAGTATCGATCGCTTGTCACTCAAAACATTCAGCAGATTGCATTGACAAAGCTTGTCGAGGCCTTTAATAGCAAGGTTAGCAGCCTTGGCAGAGGCCCAGGAGGAAAGTCTAACTGAGCCCCATTACATGGTGGCTTTTAATTAGCCCCTCGGCCCACCGATTGGATTGATAACAGTAAGGAAGTAATTTTTGTCTCATAATTGCTTTCCTGTTTTGTGGCCCTAAGAGCCTGCAAAGAGAAAAATGAAAGGCCCATCACAACCAGACAAAGATGGTGAAGGTTGCCATTGGTTAGGAAGGAAAAGACAGTTTGGGTGGAAAATATACAAAACTACTAAATAGGGATGTGCAAAACTACGTATTTTCAAAATTGACCACATAGTCTCATAATAATTTGTACCACAAATTCATAAGCAAATTTGTAAGATATCGTATGACTTGGCTCGTACGAAAATTACTTTTATTCCCATAGAGACCAACTAATCAACAAACCACATTTCAGATTGATGCTGTACAGACATCAAAGTTTAATTAGCCTCTTACACAGCACTTTATTTTAAGAAAGGAAAGTTAACCTACAAACTTGTGTTCTTGTTCAATTAGCCAGACAATGGCATCCATCCACCCACCCACCATTATATATATATATATATATATATATATATATATATATATATATATATATATATATATATATATATATACACTCACCTAAAGGATTATTAGGAACACCTGTTCAATTTCTCATTAATGCAATTATCTAATCAACCATCAATATGGCAGTTGCTTCAATGCATTTAGGGGTGTGGTCCTGGTCAAGACAATCTCCTGAAATCCAAACTGAATGTCAGAATGGGAAAGAAAGGTGATTTAAGCAATTTTGAGCATGGCATGGTTGTTGGTGCCAGACGGGCCGGTCTGAGTATTTCACAATCTGCTCAGTTACTGGGATTTTCACGCACAACCATTTCTAGGGTTTACAAAGAATGGTGTGAAAAGGGAAAAACATCCAGTATGCGGCAGTCCTGTGGGCGAAAATGCCTTGTTGATGCTAGAGGTCAGAGGAGAATGGGCCGACTGATTCAAGCTGATAGAAGAGCAACTTTGCCTGAAATAACCACTCATTACAACTGAGGTATGCAGCAAAGCATTTGTGAAGCCACAACACGCACAACCTTGAGGCGGATGGGCTACAACTGCAGAAGACCCCACCGGGTACCACTCATCTCCACTACAAATAGGAAAAAGAGGCTACAATTTGCAAGAGCTCACCAAAATTGGACAGTTGAAGACTGGAAAAATGTTGCCTGGTCTGATGAGTCTCGATTTCTGTTGAGACCTTCAGATGGTAGAGTCATAATTTGGCGTAAACAGAATGAGAACATGGATCCATCATGCCTTGTTACCACTGTGCAGGCTGGTGGTGGTGGTGTAATGGTGTGAGGGATGTTTTCTTGGCACACTTTAGGCCCCTTAGTGCCAATTGGGCATCGTTTAAATGCCACGGCCTACCTGAGCATTGTTTCTGACCATGTCCATCCCTTTATGGCCACCATGGACCCATCCTCTGATGGCTACTTCCAGCAGGATAATGCACCATGTCACAAAGCTCGAATCATTTCAAATTGGTTTCTTGAACATGACAATGAGTTCACTGTACTAAAATGGCCCCCACAGTCACCAGATCTCAACCCAATAGAGCATCTTTGGGATGTGGTGGAACAGGAGCTTCGTGCCCTGGATGTGCATCCCACAAATCTCCATCAACTGCAAGATGCTATCCTATCAATATGTGCCAACATTTCTAAAGAATGCTTTCAGCACCTTGTTGAATCAATGCCACGTAGAATTAAGGCAGTTCTGAAGGCGAAAGGGGGTCAAACACAGTATTAGTATGGTGTTCCTAATAATCCTTTAGGTGAGTGTATATATATATATACACTCACCTAAAGGATTATTAGGAACACCTGTTCAATTTCTCATTAATGCAATTATCTAATCAACCAATCACATGGCAGTTGCTTCAATGCATTTAGGGGTGTGGTCCTGGTCAAGACAATCTCCTGCACTCCAAACTGAGTGTCAGAATGGAAAAGAAAGGTGATTTAAGCAATTTTGAGCGTGGCATGGTTGTTGGTGCCAGACGGGCCGGTCTGAGTATTTCACAATCTGCTCAGTTACTGGGATTTTCACGCACAACCATTTCTAGGGTTTACAAAGAATGGTGTGAAAAGGGAAAAACATCCAGTATGCGGCAGTCCTGTGGGCGAAAATGCCTTGTTGATGCTAGAGGTCAGAGGAGAATGGGCCGACTGATTCAAGCTGATAGAAGAGCAACTTTGCCTGAAATAACCACTCATTACAACTGAGGTATGCAGCAAAGCATTTGTGAAGCCACAACACGCACAACCTTGAGGCGGATGGGCTACAACTGCAGAAGACCCCACCGGGTACCACTCATCTCCACTACAAATAGGAAAAAGAGGCTACAGTTTGCAAGAGCTCACCAAAATTGGACAGTTGAAGACTGGAAAAATGTTGCCTGGTCTGATGAGTCTCGATTTCTGTTGAGACCTTCAGATGGTAGAGTCATAATTTGGCGTAAACAGAATGAGAACATGGATCCATCATGCCTTGTTACCACTGTGCAGGCTGGTGGTGGTGGTGTAATGGTGTGAGGGATGTTTTCTTGGCACACTTTAGGCCCCTTAGTGCCAATTGGGCATCGTTTAAATGCCACGGCCTACCTGAGCATTGTTTCTGACCATGTCCATCCCTTTATGGCCACCATGTACCCATCCTCTGATGGCTACGTCCAGCAGGATAATGCACCATGTCACAAAGCTCGAATCATTTCAAATTGGTTTTTGAACATGACAATGAGTTCACTGTACTAAAATGGCCCCCACAGTCACCAGATCTCAACCCAATAGAGCATCTTTGGGATGTGGTGGAATGGGAGCTTCGTGCCCTGGATGTGCATCCCACAAATCTCCATCAACTGCAAGATGCTATCCTATCAATATGGGCCAACATTTCTAAAGAATGCTTTCAGCACCTTGTTGAATCAATGCCACGTAGAATTAAGGCAGTTCTGAAGGCTGAAAGGGGTCAAACACAGTATTAGTATGGTGTTCCTAATAATCCTTTAGGTGAGTGTATATGTATGTATATATATATATATATATATATATATATATACACACACACACACACACACAGTACTGTGCAAAAGTCTTAGGTGCATAAGCTAGTTATGTATATCTTCAGCTTAAGTGTGTCAATTGGAAATATAAATTTTAGACTCCTTTTGTAAATAGAAAAGATTAGAATAGAAGAACAGGGAGCCCTGCAACAGATGTCATGGCCCTCAGTCTGAGATTACATAAAGAGACAGAAGCAATTGAGACAGCCGAAATAGACAGAAGAACTGTGGTGAAATCTCCAAGAAGCTTGAAACATCATAATACTGACCAGGTGTACCTAGGAGAATTGGTGCTGTTTTGAAGGCAAAGGTGGTCACATCAAATATTGATTTAGCTTTTTTTTAAGTTTACTTGACTTTGCATGACATTAATTGACAAATGAAAACTATTTATGGCATTATTTTTGAAGACATCCTCACTATGCCACATTTATCACCAGTGCCTAATTTGCACAGCACTGTATATATAAATACATACAGTATATATATAGATTAACCAGTCAACCTCAATAACGGCTACTGGTTAAACTTGAAAATGAGGCTGAACAACTAAAATATTGCCCTCTGTCCAATCTGACAGTAATGTCACACTCAAATATTAATTTGATATGAAATAGCAGGATCGGCAAAAAGTGATAGGAACTTCTGTAATTTGCGACTGACACAGGTGGGACAGTTTGTCCCTAGACCTCTCTGTCTCTCTCTCTGATGTATGTGGTTACAGGTCTGTGAGGGCAAGTAGCCATTCCACTCCGGAACAGCCCACCCAGAGCCTCATGTGGTATTGTGAAGAGTGCTTAATACTTTTTCCTGTTGTGAAGTCTATAAGCATAAAAATGCACATTTTGTGTATGCACAAAGATTTATAAATTGTATTGTAATTTTAAACTAGTTTCTAAATTAATTTGTTTGTTTAAAGAATGGAAAATCAAGGAAAACATTTATGAAATAGATGTTTGGAGAAATATCTCTGCGGGTACTTAAAATAGATGAAATATAAAAATAAATAAAAGAGAAAAAAATGTTGTTCATGTTAAAACAGCTGTCATTGTAGCCATCTCAGAATATATGACAGTTATTTACAAACATGGTCTAATTCTAAATATGTTGATCAATGAAATGTTGGTGTAACTGGTCCTGCTCGACCCGCTCCGCACGGGATTCGAACCGGCATCTCCGGCATGGGATGCGGGTGTGCTAACGAGTAGGTTAAAGGCTACAGCCCCTAGTTTCAGTCTCTAAAGCGCCAGGGGAGTGAGGTTTCCACATACCGCACAGCTATCATATACCAGCTGGCTACCATTACACTGGTAATACACAAACATTTTACAAGCTGTCAATAAGATGTGCAAAACAGTCAGAAATCCCAAAGGCTGTGCATAATGTGCGTTCCAAACTAAATATTTAATGATTTATTTAAATCAAAACTTTTATTATAGAAAATGTCATCCATCATTTGTATCATTTTGTGCATATGCAACAGTTATATAACAGCAGGATATTTGTTTAGGGTTTGCCTGTAGCATAAAGGATATGGTTTACTGTCATGGTCTTTGTGGTTTTATAATACAGTATACCTACAGTATGTACCTGCAATATGCCTTCAGTATGGTTTTCATGTACCTTGCCGTGTGTGTATTTTAGGTCTTGGGGATTCTGTTTTGAGACGTTCTCAACTTTTTAGCTGATGCTGTAGGCATTGACACCAGCAGTGTGATTTAAACATTATACAACCCTTACACACACACACACACGTAGTGTTAAGAACTTTAGCTTTCTATAAGGAGATTACAGAGGTCACAACCGAAAGGTCATGGGTTGCTAGAAGGAAGGCACAGTTGTGTGACCTGTGGCTTGAAGGGTCAAAGTTTTGTAGCTTTGAGATAACCACATGTTCTTTTTAACCCCATGGAATATAAATTGACTCTATTTACTTTCTTAATAAATGTCCCTGGTCCTATTGTGGACGATTCATCCAAGCACATCATTCTAAAAAATATTGTTTTCATAATCTTTAATTTAATATAACAACTGCCTCTGCCTCCAAATTTTTTTTTCTGATATAACATAAACCAATAATACTGCTCTGCACACTTTTCACTATCCAATCAAATTCCAGTGAATAAAATCCTGCCTTGCCCTTATATCACATTGAATATCTTTCACGCCCTTTCTGTGATGTCACTTTGCAGTGGTCGAATTCTGTATCATGTTGGCTTTATTCCCAGGTGTCATTGTCATTGATTCTACAAGCAGTATGAATGTTTTATGATCATTGTTTTATACTCTTGACCTTTACTTGTAAACATTGCACACCCACATATGCTCTCTGACTAAGTTGGTCTTATCTTGTTTTATGGTACTGTGATTGCATATAAGCTCTCACACTAACATTCACATAATGTTAGCGTGAGAGCTTATATGGAAGCCCAGGAGTGCCTTTTCCCAAAAAATTAAGGAATAAATTATCAATCTATTAATTTGAAGAAGAAAAAAAAACAATTTGGATAATCTAATTTATAAATGGACAAATACATAGACACATTAATAAACAGAAACAGTTTCTCAAAGTTTCATCGTGTCCCAGTGCTTATGAGCGATGATCTCACAGTGCACAGAAGGTACGGTATATTATTTTATACAAAGAAAGGGAAACGTTATGATTTATCTTTGCCAAAAAATGTTTGCTTCAATGATACCAAACACGGCACAAACCAGAAACAAGCACAAACTATGGAGACAGGTGAGATGGAATGACATGGGGTTTAGCCTGCGTGATTTCATGTGATCATCTTGTTAAATACAAAGAAAGGAAAACTTTATGATGTTTCCTTTAATGTCACAAATTCAGCACAAACGAGTGGCACCTGTTTGGAGCGATTTGGACCACAAGGGGTGGTCAACAAAGTCACAGTCAACAAAATAATGTCTAATATCTCAAACGCCGAAACGGCACAAATGTTAATTTTTGCAGCACAAATTAGCACAAAAGAATGGTAATGATTTAATGATATGGGGAGCAAACTTCAAGGAGGTAACTAAAGCAATTGCTTCTCTGCACTGTCTGACCTTACAGCTATTCACCTGTTTCATTACTGTATGATCTCTCTCTCTCTCTCTCTCTCTCTCTCTCTCTCTCTCTCTCTCTCTGCCATATTTGTGAACAAAGCCTATATACTGTACCTTCTGTGCACTGTGAGATCATCGATCATAAGCACTGGGATACGATGAAACTGTGCTAAACTGTTTCTGCTTATGAAGCTTATAATTTATAACTAGATGGGTACATTTCCTGAAGAAAATGTGAGTGGTGCTTGCCGTGGCAAAACTCGTCAAACAGCATGCTGTAACTCGAAAAGAACAAAAATCACGGTCGTAAATAAATCAACCCGGAATTCTGTACGATTTTCTGGTGCAGAAATATGTGATTTGTTACTCGGTTGCTAGGGTAAGCCCGTGTGGTTGCTATGCAGTTACCAAGGTAATACAATACGCGGCTCCTTTCCATCCCGAGCGAAATAAGTCAACCCGGAAGTCTCTACGTTTTCCGATGCAGAGATATGTGATTTGTTACTCTGTTGCTAGGGTAACCCCATGTGGTTGATAGGCAGTTACCGTAGTGATACTTATGAAGTGTCCTTGCCATCCTGATTGGAATAAATCAACCCAGAAGTCTCTCTGATTTTCTGGTGCAGAGATATAGTTGTAGCTAAACGGTTGCTAGGGTACTCTGTTTAGTTGCTAGGGAGTGGCTTGGCAGCTGCCAATCGTGAAACTTCAAAGGCTGCTTGTCAGTATGAGTGATATAAACCAACTCCCATGCCTCTGTGACATTCAGAATCGAAGATATGCCTCTATGGATTTTGGTTGCTAAGGTGCTTATAATTTATAATAAAGTGTTCTCTTTCGTTTACACAACCAGAAGGTCTTTTTTCTTCTTACAGTAAAATTTATGTTAAGCGTTTTATTTCACACAATTCTAGCAATGAAGGGGTAAAACACTCATTTGTTATTGTTTTTTCTCTCGGAAAATGTCTGGCCTAAATCTTGGACATTTTACAAATTTACTTTAATTAAATTTGCCTATAACATAATCAATTCAGGTACAATTAAAATGACCAGACTACAATTGTAATAGAGGAATGTGATGAAAGAATGTGTACATTGTGTTTGTACTGTGTGTATAGCTCCTGTCAGTCAATAAACAGCTCTATAAAGATGAGCACAATAAAAGATTACGCACAAACTTTATTTGCGACATTATAAACAGATATACACAGCAGGTTGGTGTGGATATATATTGTAACAAATTGGATTGATGTAGATGGATTAAAGTGCCCGTGTACCTCCGCCATTATATGTAGGAAAAGTATGTGATCTAGGAATTAAATTAAACTGTCTTTATTCTACATCATTATTGTGTAAGGACATTTTTACGGAATTAGTCGCATTCGACAACCATTATAAGAAAGATAAATTACAAATAAGTAGATTATTTGTCTGAATAAAATTCTATCAGTGCATCATTGGATGAGAGCTCAATAGTACTTATCGGGAGCAGATGGACGTCCCACCTTAGCACCCTCTGAGTCGCACAGATTTTGAATATGCAGGGAAAAGTTTTGCAGAGAGTTTAACAATCCAGGATGTGCTTCGACATTCATACCAGCATACAGCTCTCCTAAAACATCAATAAGCACCACTACTCTAAATGAAACAGTCATTTGATGCGTGGTTATCGACTTCATTCGCATGTCTCGCAACTCTCTAGAGATATGTGAAGAGTCAGCTATATATTTTTTAAATGTATTTATTGCAGATGTATACATACATAAACGATCAGGGAAATGAAGCATGGTTGTATCTTTTACAATGAACAATCATAACAACAGAAATAAATATTATGGATTCGCGGACATCAAAATATGACGTAATATACGCAGAAAAATAAAAAAGGCCAATGTTAAATCATATAATTTATGAAACTTGCTAATTTTGTGGTTTTGTTGAAGAAACAGCTCCCCATTTATTTTGTGATTGTAGTATAACCAATACATGTAGGATTGACTTAAGCTCTTGTGTTTTTAGCCCCACAAACTTTACACGCGATATGGCTATGACCTAACGTTACATCAAAACAAGTCGAGAGTAATCGAGCACACGCTTCAATCTACAATAAGCCAATGGTAAGCAGGACCCGCCCACATCATTATCATACAAGAGACAGAAATGTAAGAATAAATACAAAAATAAATGTGGGAATATTTAAATATAGAAATAAATACATGTGGGAATAAATAAATATAAAAATAAATGAATGCATAAATAAATAATACAAAAACAAATGAAAGAATATTTTTTTTTAAAGAATAAAAATAAAAAGAGAAAATAATAAATAAAGGAAAAAAAGTCATACAAAGAACTTTCATTAAAAACTAATTATATTTGTTTTATCAAGACATTTATTCCTTTATTTATTTTCTTATTATTACATTTATTTATTTATGTATTTATTTATTATTTTTGCATGTTTTGTCCTCCATATGAAAGCTTCACGCAGATGTTTCTGCATTTCAATAAATAATATATAGAAACTAAGAAATAAAAAGCATTATACGGCACCACCACAAATTCACCATGTCACTTCCATCATATTCAGAAGGGGAAAAAATAAAAGCATTTCTTCCACACTAGATATTCCTTTTTATCATATTACCGCCACACATGAGCCGCATACATGGCTTGACCCGGTGTTAAGTATCCGCACTAAATTTCATTGCTTCCATCTACTGGAAGGCTTGCCAATATACTGGCAGTGAATTCCTAGAGGAAAATAAATGGCAATAAAAAAGAGAAATGAGAGCCCCTGCAAGCTGAGAAGAGAGGGGATTTTTCTCTCTCTCTCTTTTATTGAGGCTGGCTGGTGTTGGGGGGATGTGACTTGGCACCGAGAATGAGGCTTAGTGAGATGGCGAGCCCTGAAAGCTGATAGCCGAGTAACAGCTATGGCCAGAACGCAGAGGCCTGGGAATGTAATTAATTGCATACAAATTTATTTGATGAAATGTTATGTAGTGATAAACACTTGGCCTGGTAGCTTAAAGTCTTTGGCTTCTCTGTGACAGCCTTCCCTCTACACATCTGCAGCATTTTGGGAAATATACTTGGCTTCCATAACCCGACTCTAGCCATTTGTATTAGTCTTTTGTGTGCTTGTGTGTTTTTATGTGGGACATACGGCTGGGTGATATAGCTAAAAAGTGATATCTAGAATTTTATATTCTAGCATTTCTTTTTTTATTTTTTTTTTCAATATACAGTGTCTTGCAAAAGTATTCAGACATTGCAAAGCTGGTAGATATGTACCCCAAAAGACTTGAAGCAGTTTTTGCAGCAAAAGGTGGCTCGACCAAATATTAATGTGTGGGGGTTGAATACTTCAGTTTTTTATTTTTCATAAAAATATTTCCCAACAAAAAATGATGTCACCTTTCAATAACTGATTTTGAGTTCCAATGTTTTAAAATAAAATATCAATCAGAATAAAATTTCAGTGTGCCATTTTTAATTCTGTAATATAAGAGAATTGGTCAGGGGTCTGAATACTTTTGAAAGACACTGTGTATACAGTATGTATATATATATATATATATATATATATATATATATATATATATATATATATATATATACACAGTTAAGGTAATTAAAACTCTAGATATAGAGAACTATAAAGTCGTTTATGACATTTACTTTGTGCATGACAAATTGTTGGATTTTTCCAACAATTATTTACAGACAGATTGTTTCACTTTTATTGAATATATCACAATTCCAGTGGGTCAGATGTTTACATTCACTAAGTTAACTGCCTTTAAGCTGCTTGGAAAGTTCCAGAATATGATGTCAAGCCTTTAGGCAATTAGCCAATTAGCTTCTGAAAAGTCTAATTGGAGTCAATTGGAGGTGTACCTGTGAATGTTTTTTAAGGCCTACCTTCAAACACAGTGCCTCTTTGCTTGACATCATGGGAAAATCAAAAGAAATCAGCCATGACCTCAGAAGAAAAATTGTGGACCTGCACAAGTCTGGATCATCCTTGGGAGCAATTTCCAAACGCCTGAAGTACCTTCAAACAAGATATAACATAAAACAAAGGCAACCTGAGTAAACTAAAAATACAGTTTCATATATATATATATATATATATATATATATATATATATATATATATATATATATATATATATATATATATATATATATTCTGTACACCAACAGTCAAATGTTTAGGGTCACTTATTTTATTATTTTAAGAATAATAGTAAAGTTATCTAAACTATGTAATAACAGAAATGGAAATATGAGAATTATGTTGTGACTCATACTTGCGAGTTGCGAGCAAGGAAAGATAGCAAAACTACTTTATGACACACTCATTAGGAAATGTCATGGCTAAATAAAAAGTGCTTTAATATCATCACAATAGACACAATCTTGCATATTTTTAATCGCCAAAAATGATTGATCATTTTGATCATTAATGTATTGTCTATTTTCCATATATATATCTCATAGCTCTAGACTAGAGGAATAGTATAGGTGTATCTGTCTACCTTATATATGTGTAATGTTTTTGTGTGGTGCTCAGAGCGTGACGACCTCATCTTTTATTGTCATCCTGTGCACCATAACTAGTTGTTCAGATATGATCTGAGAGAATTGAAGTCTCGGGTCGCTCGTAATATCACACATCCCCTCTCTGCTCTTCACTTCATTATTAAATCTGGGAATTGTCCCCATACATCAGTATGCAGGAGCAGCACATTATAGAGCCATTTGTTGGAGTGGAACTTGGGCAGTGCCGCTGAGCACAAGCAGAGGATGGATGTTAAAAGCATATTGATTTGTCTATAATGTCATTGTACATCACTAAGTTTTATATCCATATAAATGCATCCTCAGGTTTGTCCTCGAGGCAACGGCTGATGTGAGTAAATGCTGCTCTTTGTGTGAGTGATGCACTGTGTTTTTAACTCCCCGTCCACCTCCTCCCCTTTTCTCGATCCATCTTTCTTCTCTCTTTTCTTCCTTCAAGGTTCATGTGCCCTCAGGCCTGTGTTGACAGCTGCCTGACTCTGTTCAGTGTTTTAAAAGCAGCACAATCCCGCACAGGTGGAATAAAAAGCAGGTTAAAGCTAATGCTAATCGTCAGTTAAGATTCTATCCACCATCATAACTGCAGCATCTGACAAGGTCACCGAAGGTCGCCACATGTCACTTGAGCTTAGCCACTGCAAAGATGGGGGCTTGGAGTGTTTCCATGGCGATCACACCTTGGGGAGCAGGAGACGCTGATGAAAGCTGCAATATTCTCGCAAAATTGTTTCTGCTGACATTTAGGATGCGATGTCGCCTACAAAAGCAACGCTTTGGGGGAATGTAGGTGTCGTAGGAGTGTTGATGGAAAAATGCGGCGAATTTTATAACCTTGAGTCTTCATGAGGAGGAGGTCATTGAGTTTAAACATGACAATGTGCGAGCAGAAGCACGTACTGTGGTGTAACGTTAGCCTAAATAAACAGCCACGCAGGCCGTTTAGCCTGACCCGAGCCCTGATCCCTGCTGACAGGCTGCTACTTTAGATCGGATGCGATACGGGCAGCTTGTCTGTGGCAGTTAAGAGCCCCAGCCCTCAGAGCTGAGGAGGTCATAGCGGGTGACACAGGGGCTGTCCAAGCAATGACGGAACGTTTGCAGCCATGCCGCACTAGCTATGATGGCCCCTGCATCCTTCTGTCAGGCACTGTTGCCATTGGGGTAAGCTCACTCAGGTTAACCGCTCACAGTGGTATCCAACTATTGCCGGCTGCCAGAAAATCAGAATGCTCAGATGGAGGCCAGGAGGCTCATGCGTTGCCTTTTAATGGACTAATTGGGAACAGAGTCAAGAGCTCTGTTTTCTCTGACCTATATACAGACCCACAGTATATTAAAGCAGGAAGTCATGTGGGGTCGTGCGTTAGAGTGACTTTACAGTGTTATGGGGTGCTGTGGCAGAACCATCAATGTAATACAATATTTAATAATAATAATAATCGTAATACTAATTAATATTATTATTATTATTATTATTATTATAAGTGCAAAGTATTCATAAATAATTATAAACAAATAAAAAATAAAATAAATGTGTTTATTAGCTACTGTATTATACTATGGCCAATGCGTTTATGTTTAAAAACGCATTGTTTTTTCTACGTTAATGTCAATGACTTTGAATGTTGCTCATCCAATCAGATTTTAGATCTGGAACTATCTGATTTATAAACAAACTTTGATTTTCATTGCTATAGTGATCTTCTGATTTTTATTGAACTGAGTAAGTATTGTATAACAGAGGTGTTCAGTTAAATTCAGAAATTGTATTTACATCTCATTAACTGTAATTCAATTATATGATATACTGTATAATGACATTTCATTAGCCATTTGTCAACCTGCTCTTTAGATATCGCCATCAGCAAAAAAAAAAAAAACATTTTGATCGACCACTACTCGATGCTGTTTTAAATTCAAATGTCTACGTTCACACTAATCTGTTTTCGTACCATCGTTTTCCATACTTTACAGTGCTAGAGAGCGTTTCTGAAGTCTCTGTTTTCTGTGGAGGAAAATGCTGTTTCAGTGTGGATCAGAGGCGTAAAAGTAACAAAATCTAGACATTTTAAAACAAAAACATATTAAAACGAAAGTATACTTTGGTTGTCTGTATTACTGATCGGAACAGTCTACGCGGCCCAGATTTTCTTGACATGCAAACAGTCCGTGTCTCTGCGCATCGTCGGTGCATGTGACTGCAGTGTAATGGAGCATCACAAAAGCATAGTCGTGAAGCGCATGCGTTAAATGCATTCATATACGTACATTCGCGGTCCAAAAAGTATACTATGAAAGTCTGAGAGCTCAAACAAGAACGTGAAAAACAAAGTATACCCGAGCCTTCAGTGTGGATGTGGCCTTGGATCCAAAATGTCCAACTTGAATTCCAACTTCCAGTTTTAGAATATAAAAAAAAAAAAAAAAAATTTATTCAGAGACTCGCTTAAATATGGCAGCCACATGATTTAGTGTTAGCTCCTCCTTAACTTCAGTGTTTAAACGTAAGCCGGCTGTGACTCATACAGACCAGACCCTCCTTACTTACACAAGTAACAGGATAATTCCCCCTCTACGGACTGCTGTCTGCCCCAGTGTTAAAATGGCCTTTATATAGCACAATGAAGAAAGCAGAGAGGGAGATATTTCAAGTGTAGTCATTGGAAACTGAGGGGATTTCTCTGTGCAGCAGGAAATAGTCAATTTATTATAAGCAGCCTAGCACACTAGTGGATTATCTGTAAAACTTTCATGGCTGTCCCCTGGTTGCAGGCAGCCATAAAACTTCCCAAATGAGGGACTTGTTAATTTACTTGTTAAAGCAAATTAAAAATTTATAAGCACTTTTAGGTAAATGAGATCCTCTTTCATTGGTGCTCTTATGGGATTCTCACTCTCACTGTCGGCTCCTTTGGAGGACAGGTTAGCTGAGCTGAAACGCCACAGAAGAACAATAAAAGCTGGTAAATTGTTCCAGGTTTTATTACTGTCGAGCTGCACAGCTGCTGTAGTGCGTAACTAAGGAAGAACAGAAGCCGATAGCAACAGAATCCCTGGGGCTTCCACTTGAAGCAAAGGGTCAGGCTTGTACTTCAAAGCAGGGTTTTAGATGAAAAGGCTATTGGGGTTTGAGAAAGGCGACATTTAAAAGGCCAGTGCAGTGGGGTCTGTCTTTTTGTTTGGCTGCATTGGGTTGTGGGTCGATCCTCTGTGAGTAGCTCAATAGACTTGTAAAATTTTATCATAACTCGGTCAAGCACTTTTCAGCAAGTGTGCAAAGGAAATAAATGACTTCATGTGCTAAAGATACTCCCATATAAGATTATAAGATATAAGAGTCTAGTCAACTCAACTCATCTTTATTTATATAGCACTTTTAAAGGTTTACATTATCAAAAGTGCTTCACAATTTTTGTGGAACAACAATAAAAAGGAAGAAAACAACAGAACATCAGAGACATACATTTACAACACAATAGCCTAGAGGGATTATAGGGCCTAAGAAGGTCATTGATGTACTGTGGAGACTGGCCATGTAGTACTTTATAAACGATAACATTTAAAGACGACTCTGTACTTAACTGGCAACCAGTAAAGGGAAGACAAGATTGGAGCAATGTGTTCCTTTGACTAGGTTCTTTACACTTGAAAATTATTTCATAAAAAAAAACTAAAACAAAAAAACAAAAACAAATCTGACATAATTTACTCACACTCATGTTGTTCCAAACCTGTTTGACTTTCTTTCTTTCTTTCTTTCTTTCTTTCTTTCTTTCTTTCTTTCTTTCTTTCTTTCTTTCTTTTCCCCAAAATTACAGTAAAATCCATCAATATGACTCATGCACTATATTCCAAGTCTTCTGAAGCCATATGATCACTTTGTTTGAAGAACAGAACAAAAAATTTAAGTTGTTATTCGCTCACAAATCAAATGTAATAATAGTGAGAAGCAATTTGTTGAACCAACGATGGCAGCTTTGTTAACGACATCAAACCTCATTGGGATTGTATTGCTTCTAAAGACTTGGAATACAGAGCATGAGTCGTATTGATTACTTTTATAGTGATTTTAAGGTGTTTTTTGGGGGGCTTTTTATGCACTTCTTTGAGCTTGATTGACATTAGTCACTTTTCACTTCATTATACTGCAAATAAGCCCTGAGAAGACTTCATAAAAACATTACCTTTTGTATTTCACAGAAGAAAGAAAGTCACATGGGCAGTGACGTAGCCAGGTTTGGGCCGGGTGGGCCCCCAATTTTAGACATTATTCTTTGAGTTCAAAAATATATTTATAAAATAGTAAAAGAAAATGCATAAATTCTGATTTCTAAAAATGTGAAAGAACATTTTGAATGTCCCGCTTCTCTGTTGTTAAGGTAAGGTAGTAAAAAATACGTTTGGGCTAAAACTTTGCCCATCCATTTTTGTTGAGGCCCACCCAAAAATAAATGCCTGGCTACGCCTCTGCATACAGGTTTGTAGCACCTGAGGGTGAGTAAATAATGGATTCTTTTTTTGTCTAACTATTCCTTTAAATCAAAGCACAGGAGAACACACTATGCCCTTGCACTGCAGTGCATTTACAAGATGATAACTTTGAATGGATGTTCATCTAAGCTCTTGCTTTAAGCTGCACCTTTCTCATCTTTACAAGTGCTCCCATCTCAGTATAAACCAATATGGCTTTTATAACCAAGATTTTAATGTATTTTAGTGTTATTTCAGATTAAGGTACCATTCTCCTAGAGTGCCATTGAGTGCCATTCCTACTTTCACATTTAAGGGGCCATTAAAACGGTCTGTTATGTGGAACCCTAAGCTATTGTGCCATGTCCTTAAGACGGTCCCTATAAAATACATTAGGCTTATGAACTGTTGTTCTGATGGTCGTAATAGATGCATAACTTTGGTGCGGATGCACGGATGGAATTGCAGTAAATTCAAATAAAAAAGTCAGGTTGTATTTCCAGTGCCAAAGTAGTCTTTTAAAAGCTGGTGTGACTTAATGTGGCACTCAAAGCCTTTGCTATCAGAATGAATCTGGATTTTATAATCAACTATCAGGTTGAAAAACACGTTTGATAAGCAGTCAAATGTTGTCATTATGCTTAGCCCCCATCAACACCATTGGAAATGAACAATCTTCATGGTGGCTTTCTTGCCGATGGACTCGCCAATGCAAAGTGATTACAGCATCATAAAACCACGCTGTCTAAACGTCCATTGACGACTTTATATTTTATTTTTTGTAGGCAATCACAAGAACAGGGTTAATGGGTACAGGTCGCTTTGACCTTTTTATGGGAAAGGCGAAGCGAGTAGCTCTTTCCATTACAGCCTCACTTCAAAGCCTTGGCAGCATAAATTAATCTTTAATAGCATGGAGGCTTTTGAGCATCTCCGTGCCAGGGAATCATGCTGACTGCTTATTGAAAACAGTTGTTAATTCTATACTTCAGTAAACTCAGACAGAGGGAGGGAGAAATCAGCTCTTAACAGGGAACAGATTGAGGCAAACCAAGAACTTACTGTGTTGAAATAAATGGCAGATGCACTTACTTGTAGTTTAAATGTTTCATTAGATGCTAATGTCTTACTGTGTTTTTAATTGTTGAGGAATTAGTTGCTGGAATATGAAAACCATCTGTTTGTTATCTTCCTGGAGGGGGAATCTTTACCCAGGCTCCGCTCTCTGGGTTGTTAAAAGAGTTTATCCTTATGGTGCAACCTGGCGGAGCTGCCAGTCTTCATTAACGTCATTATGATTGCACAAGCAAAACTGTGATAACACACACACATGTACATGCTTACAAACATGCATACAAATACACACTCATAAACAACAGTTATTACCAGCATTGTATGTGAAGAAAGTGCATAAAATTTGTTATAACAAATAATCTACTGTAACAAGCAGCAGTAGATAATAACAAGTGCCTAAACTTAGGGGAAAGTGCCTAGAAGATCATGGAGCCAATAAGAATGCACTCAAAAGTAATCATGTTTTATGTGCATGGACTCCAGATGAGTTTAAGAGTTAGTCAGATACCCAGTTAAGTAAATGTGGCACCATAAAAATATTCCCAACTAATGAATGACCATTATGTGTGCAGACATAAAGGTTTTTATAGACACGACTGCTTTAGCTCTGATTTATCGACTGTGGTTGGAGACATGATTTCTATTGAACTTTTTGATGATGGTAATTTATTGTGACCACCAGCATTGCTCTTTTTGTTTTATATCACTATTAAGGAAATCTCTAAAACATTATAAGACCTCATAAGGAAGTGACCTATATGTCTCCAAGGAATGCTTTTTAAGAGGCATAACTGAAATAACCTTGAGTAGACGACACGTTATATATCTGGTAAAAGATTTACCTGCTAAATATAATTTTAATATATAGGGTATTGTTTGAACTGTGTCAGAGTAAGTAAGTAAGAACCTTTTAAAGGGGTCATCACATGAGGAATCAAATTTATTATGATTTTTTCACATAAAAGAGGTTATTGAACTATAAAAGCATACTGTAAGTTTCAGAACTCAAAACTTCCTCCTCACTACAATAAGAGCATTTGTTGAAACCAAGCTGCCAAAATGACTTGTTCTCTACTTCATCCACATTGTGATGTCACACTGTAGTAGACAACCCACCCCCCCTCCCCCCAAGCCCACAAATAGGTTGAGCCATGTTGCTGCATCAGGCTGGATGGGTTGATCAGAACAAAACAAAGCGGTCATCTTCCTTTAAGCTGTTAAGAACACCTTTATAATGCATTACATAAACGGGTTTTATAGGAGTTACGGTATGTCTATGGAGTGATTTACAAGGCACTAAAACTCTCACAATACTGTGACTTTGAACTTTGAATTTTGAAGCCCACACATCAGAAATAGAAAGTTTATGCAGGCTGATAAAGTTACATAATGAGTCTTTTTAACCTTTGCATTCTTCAGTCTGTGATGTGACAGAGGTTTGCTCAGTGCCGGTGTAGATCAGAACATTGTCTGACAGCAGGCTGTGGGGAGATATGGTCTAGGAAATCTAAATGAATACAGAGCAGTAATTGACCTTGACTAGATTAAACGCTTCCCTTGAGGTAGAAGTTTAGAAGTTAATGAGTCCGTTTTTCGAAAATGAGATGTGGAAGCCTGTTAGAAAAACAGTTATTTAGCAGACGCTTTTGTACAAAGTGACACACCTCTTTTATTACAAGGACAACCCCCCTGGGACTGCCTTGGTTAAAATGTGAGACTCAAGGGCACAGTGGCGAGTTTATGCATCACCCCTTGCTTGATCAAATGTACACATTTTTAGTTACAAGCACAGATCTGTGGGATGGTACGTCACAAGAATGTAATGGCTCTTTCCCTGCCATCAAAATGAATCTTTCACTTTTCTATCTGTCGAACACTCCGTCAGAGTTTCTCTAGTGTCTATGCACCTTTGCTTGCCCTACTTTTTCTCATTGCCATCTCTCTCTCTCTCCTTCTCTCTCTCTCTCTCTCTCTCTTAGCATTGCAAGCCTCTTATCACAGTGGCCTGCTGATAGAGCCAACCGTCACTGCCTTGAGTTTCAGCGCACCACCTCTGAGAGAGATCTTTTCACATTGCTAATGGCTACAGAAAGGGAACAGTTTCATTTTAATTATATGCTTTACTCAAGGGCCCTCTTCCCTGAAGTCCCTTATCCCGCCTGTGCGGCTTTAACAACCCACAGTCTGCACCATTGAAAAGAGATATTCTCCAACCCTCATCACATCGCCCACCCCCCATCCTGCTGCCGTTGTCAAGAACTTTCGCAAAGAATCTGTTTGATTCTGCTACGTGATGGGGAGTATGCAAGAATCAGTGAGTGAGAGAAAGAGAGACAAAGAAAAGGAAAACGGATGGGAGGGAAAGATAGTAAAAGAAATGAATGGCTGATCTATCTCTCCATCTTGGTAAACAAGCCCCCAGTGCGTCATGGCCTACTCTGCATTTTCCATTAAGTGACGCTGCAGTCATTTACCTCTCATCTCTACTCATAAAACTGGGTTTTTATGTGCTGAGTGATGAAGGCAGCTGGTTTTGGCAGGGTGCGGGCTATGGAAAATGGCCTGTCTGAATGGCAAAACTTCAGAAGATGTAAATTGCAGACCTTGATGACAGTTGCTGGGTCTTGGGAGTATGACATTGTTCTCTAGACTTTAGTGGGGCTCAAATGTTTTGGATTTTGTGTCCTCCACTATTTTCCCTTCCTCCTCGGTGCTGTGCTCTTGTTCTTTATTATCCCTGGACTGGAGAAGGACACCTATTGTGAATCTCTGGTCCCTGTGTTGGGAGAATGGCTTATGGAATGGAAAACTGCTTTTGATGTTGTTTGGGGATATTTAATTTATCTTATTCACAGGTCTGATATGAGGTCAGGCTTCTTTCAGTGAAATCACATAGTCGTGTGGCCTGTAGAGCAGACTTTAGCTTCATTGGAAGTCAGCCCAGACAGGTTGATGTTGTCATAGAGGTGGCTGTTTGTTTGGGATTCATGTCTTGATAAGCATTAGTTTATTGCCAAAAGGAAATACAAGACTGGCTTTGGGTTGGGATGTCCCATTCTTGATGTATGAATGATATTAACCTTTTTTCCACATTAAAGTGTAGAAATGACAAGAAATTCTGGGGGAAAGAGGGGAGAACCAATTCAAAACCGAATACTGGCCAATTCTCAACACACATAATCATTTACAGTATATGTGTTTGGAACAAGTTTACAAACTGCTGTAATGTAAAGTAATGTTACAGTATGTTCATTTTATGTTTATATATATATATATATATATATATATATATATATATATATATATATATATATAGTACTCTATATATACTGTGTAAATACAGTATATGTATATATACAGTATACATTATATAGCGTGTATTTATTAGCACATACGTAGGTAGTAGTCCAAATTATTGCATCTATCATTATTGCCTTTTATCTGGCCTATAATAGAGTTAAAGTATATTTAAAGTCTTTTGTAGTCTTTTCTCTTTTTGTGGGCCCTGATTTTTTCTTTGTTCTTGCGTTTCTGTGTTTTCCCAGCTGAAGCCTGGCCAGAACAACTGCAAAGACAGTGATAGTGAGAGCGTCAGTGGAGAGTCCAAACCCTCCATCCGGAGCAGCTCCAGAGACAGACTGACCGACGTGAGTGACAAATTAAATCTCTACATCTTTAAATATTATTCACTCTTAACACTCTGCAGCAGGCCCAAATACTGACCACACTGCATTCATCACTGCAAACACCAGCTAATTGCACAATACTCAAATTAATAAATGACATAAGATATTATATTACAGACTAAACACCCCTCAGTCAACAACTCTGTTCACAACAGTCATAACCAGTATGTCAAATGGATCTGTTTACACTTTCAGAATAATTTGATTATTTTATTCAGCTCTCTTTATACACACTGGGACATCCATAACAAAATAAAGTACTTCAGATATTTAAAAAATATTAAACAGATAAATAATATAAAAAATAAAGTCACACACAAGTGATCATCAATCGTTTGATTACAGCTAATTTTTTAGTTTAGTCCAATTCAAAGTACTTACATACCCATGACTTGTTTTCAACTATCCGTGCTATCTTTGGTTTTCTTGGCTACAACTTCCACAGATGTAATGACAAATTCTGTTACAGTTAACTGGGATAAATGTTAGTAAGGGTGTTGATGTGTAGATGTTTAAAGTCTTATAACTGATGCTGGAGCTGAGCAGGTGTTTCTCTTTCCCTCATTAGTGATGTTCATAATGTCAGCGTTGTCAAGATGTTTCACGTGATGGTTGAACTTCTCCATGGTACTTTTAAATAGCAAATTCTCATGTAATATTCAAATGGGTCACTTGCACAACAATATAGATGGAAGCCAAAATGAATTGTGCATGTGAGCAGCTCTGCTTACATTTTAAGGATTGCCTGGTTGATGCACTCACACGGATGCTGTCACTGGAGCCTGCATTTTGCTGGATGACTGGTTGACGTGTGCTCATTCCGCACGGATAGCAGACCATAGTTTGGCTTCAAATACCTCGCGCACACCCTTGTCCCACATGAGAAGCACATTTAGTGCTCATAAAGTGAAATGAATGTAATAATGTTGCTTCATCACCTGACGGAAATGCGTACAGACGTGACTGTATCGATATTTATGCGTTGTATCTATAACATTGGATCGTTAGTCATTGGATCAATGCATCGATCCAAATCGATGGATTGTTATACACCTAATATATTTAGATATATATATATTTACAGTATATGGATGGAAATGCCTTGTTGATGAGAGGTGAACAGAGAATGGCCAGACTGGTTCAAGCTGACAGTCCACGGTATCTCAGATAACCGCTCTGTACAATTGTGCTGAGAAGAATAGCATCTCAGAATGCTGTTCTGAGATGCTGGTCGACTCTGTTTTGGCAGCACAAGGGGGACCTACACAATATTAGGCAGGTGGTTTTAATGTTGTGGCTGATTAGTTTATATGTATATAGAGAGAGATTTTTTTTGTTTCCAGTTTTGAAGTCAAACCATTTATAAAGAGATATGCGCACATTGAGTAAGTCAGCAGAAGCGTGGTAAAGGTGTTTAAGTGCAGAGCGAAATCAGGGTAATAGGCAAAAAAATCTAGGTGTACTGATTACTTTTTGCTTAAACTGTTTATGACCTTACCCCGAAACAAGAAAACCATTTTTAAATGGCATTTAGATGACCTTACATATTGTCAGCTTATTAAGCAGATTTTTTTTAAATATTGTGCATATTGGCGTGCTCAGTGCTGAAATTCCTCTGCCATAAAGAAAGGTTGCACTACTATTGCTATCACAGACTGCCTGCATGTTTTAGTGACCAAAACCAGAACTAAATAACCCAATTAAGGTAAGCCTGACACTGCTGGATTCAGTGTCTACAACAAAACTATCAACTGTCTCGAAACCAGACCCTTATCAATCCCTTGACTACTTTTCGTATCTCCCTTCTTCTTAAGAACAAAGAGCTTCCATATTTAAACAGTATTTTGCATTTTTCTTATCCACTTCATTGCTCTAAACTGACATGGTCCTGTGCCAACAGGAACAATAGAAGCATTTTAAGAGAAACTGAGTGTGTGTTGTGTGATGTAGAGGAGCAGAGGTTGTCTGCACCCTCAGGCCTGCAGGCTCTGATATGTGTTTGTGTTTGGTGGTGATAAGCACATACTGTTTACTCAGCTGGAAGCTTCAGGGAAGCTCTGGATGAAGAGCGACTGTGCTTCTTTTCCATAGAAGTGAAGATTACAGGAAGCATAGCAGTGAAAAATGTAAGAGTGACCATTCATGGACAACCATAACAACACAAACCAAATACATAAGTGTCTGTATATATTTTGCAAAACACCAACATTTGTGATGTAGTATTTTAATATGACATTGTTTTAACTGTTGTTTCTGGAAGTATTCAGTCCCTACATTTTGATGTTTTCTTCGATTGAGGCAGCATTTACCTTTATGAATTCAGTCTATACAAATTACTTTGGACTAAAAGTTGGACTGAAAGTTATGAAAACAGCATATTTTTCTTGTTTATGGATCTATACACAGGCATGTGTGCAAGCTCAATCTGTCTAGAGCAGGCCCTCTATAAACCTCAAGCGTTGGTACCTGTGGTGGAGATGTGAGTCTAGGAGTGTGCGCCGGCACTATCAGATTTCGGGTATAATTAGAGCTGTCAGCTGGAGGGCGAGGCGAGTCTTCGGAACAGGCACGGCAGAACGAGTTGAGCGTGACCGCTCCTGCATGTAGCTATAGGATGCTTGGCCAGGCATGAAATGAAGTAAGAAATTTGATGTTGACATCAGAAATTGAAATGATACCTACAGCCCCTCGTCAGGGAAGAGAGAGAAGACTGAAGAGATAAAGCGAGAGAGTGGGGTGTGGAGGAGGAAAGGGAGATAGGAAGAGGAGAAATGCAAGTGGAAGAGGGAAACAGATAGAGTTTGATTATTAGATTGGATCTGAATGTTATTTATCAAATAAAGCGATTTATTGTGTGTGTGTGTGAATATAAGTGAGAAGTGAATTGAAAGTATTATACTTTTAATTAAGGCCGTGTGGGATGGAAGTAAAGTCTATTTAATATGTTGTGCTGTTGAGTAGGGTGTCTAATTCTCAGCCTGTGAATCATTGAAATTAATTTAAAGAGTTTACTGATGTCCTGCACAGCCTCATTTTCATTCAAACATCTAAGGTTTATGGCAAGTGTATTTCTCTGTCACAGAATGTTTTGAAAACCCTTGAGTATTCGAAACGGGAGGTGCTAAAAGGTGTTTATTGGATTTTTTTTTTTTTTGCTTGAACAGTTTCTCAGGGTCACACTTTAAGTAGAGCATCTCAGTCCTAAGGGCAAAGGAGGAAGCGGGTTATTCACAGTCACACCATAAAAGAAAGTCACTTCACATAGAGGTCACATATTCTCCTTCCGTCCTTCTTCTTGTTTTCTTCTGTATTTTTGTCTTATTTTCCAGTAAGTTGTTTTCATAGAATACGATTTGGATCTACGTAGCTACGTTTCTTAGCACACTTTTTTAAGCATAAATCTAAACTAAATGTATGAAGGCTTGTGCATAAAAAATAGAAGGAAAAAAAATGCTGGTTTTCGCTGTTCTTTTCTGCATATCGTGGCACCGTTTTGTGGTCCTTTCTGCATAACGCAGCGGGTCATTGTTGCTTATCGCGGCCCATTCGGCACGTTTCGCAGCCAAATCACCAGCCCGATCGGTTCTCACTGATGTCCATTCCACCCCTGATCGGCCCAAATGTGCGTCGGCCCACCGGGAAAATGCCCGGTATGCCAGATTACCAGTCAAGCCCTGGTAGTAAGATATTTATTTAACAATTTCTTCAATTTCACACTTTGGGTTAAATTGAGCTTTTATTTTGACAGTAAGCTGAATTAAGGACTTTTAGTTTGTATGTTTTATATGTGACGACAGCTTCCCACTTCCGGCTAATCAGTTCGCTATATGGCTAAATATGCATATCAAACTGCTAAAAGTATACGATTTAATTATATACAGTAAATATATAGTCTGCATGTACTGCACTCTTAAGTGTAAACGAGTGCTACTCACACAGACTGTGCGTGATGATTACGTGGTATCAGTGAATGACTGGCTTCACACAATATATTCAGACTTTATATTTAATTATTTACATCTCAGCTTTTGGTGGTTTAATCATTATACTTAGGCGTATCACAAATTTAAAATTAAGTATTTTATCCCAAATATTTCAAATTCCGTGACATTTTTGTATTAATTGTGTTTCTACGACTGGATGCCGCAATTCCGTCCATGTTTTCCGCATTGTGGAAATTAGAGGGCTCTATATGTTACTCAGTTTTACTTCTCACATCTTGTTTCAAGGAAATGTTCATACTCGCATACACACTCTTCATGTTTTGTAAAACTGAAACAAAAATTTAGTAAAAGCTTGAGCATCTATGACAGAGTTTGGGGCTATAAGGAGTAATTCTAGCCCTCATTATAGACTCTATGGCAGTGTTGATCTTCGTTTGGCTGAGAGGAGACTGGGGTCAAAATAGGTCACGGCAGGCCATCTTGCTCCTTTTCCCCCTTCTCTCTTCCTCTTTCTGTCCTCCTTACTCTCTCTCCCCCCTCCGTCCCCATGCACTGCCAGCTCATTAAGCTACAAATGGTACATCAGCCTTGTTCTTGCCAGCGGTAACCCCAAATCTTGGATAAATTGGCAGGCTTCCTGTATTTGCTCCGAAGCCCTGGGTCCACTTTCAGGAGCTTTTGAAGCCAGCATGGCAGCGTTCTTTCCCCAGGCAGGGTGGCTGGAGGCCAGGCAAAGGGAATAGGAGAGAAGGGGGTGTGTGGCGGAGTGGGGGCGAATCAAACACACATGTGTTTAGTCTCTGCGGCAGGAGTGAAATGCCATCATTACCCGACTGCCTATCAAATAAATTGGCAATTTCAGGACTCTGAATTCCAGTAAACAGTGCTTTACTTTTGGTGTGTATGTGTCTTTCTGTATTGTGTTGAGATAGATGGGGTGTAGCATGTTGTCCCCCCTGAGTGTTTGGTGTCTTTGCCCACCCATCAGCGTCTTGCTGATGAGGGACAAATTGGGAGATGATAATAAGGTCAGATGAAGCCAGGAACAAATTCCAACTAAAAGGCTAAAATATGATAGTTAATTTAATATTGTCTTCACTGCAGTATCCTTCCTAGAGAGGGAGCTTCCCTAAAGCGGCTCTTTACTCTCATTACAACCTGACACACACACACACACACACACACACACACACACACACACACACACACACACACACACACACACACAGAGAGCGTGTGAGTGAGAAAGAGAGAGAGAGAGAAATGGTCAGACAGAGAGTGATAGAGGCCGTGAGACTGAGGAAGCTATGATATTACCTGCTCTTTGGTCGCCATAGTGACAGTGCTTTGGGATTACTGGGTAAATCATTTTATTGCTCATTCATGATTCAGTGCTGTCTGAACGGAGGTAGAGAAATGAAATATTTACATTGAGGGTCAGGTGGTAGGTTGGCATGGTTGGTTGTCTGTCATGCACAGGGGTTAGCGTGTTGTGTATAAAGATGTGCTCTCAACATACACACTCACACATGCTCAAGGTCTGCATAACCAATACTAGTGCTATTCAGAGCAGATTAGACAAGCCTGCAGATACTGAGGGTGAAGGAACTGAATTCAGATTCAGAATTTTGATTCAAAATTCAGATTAATGCTGTTAGCAGTGCTTTTTAGAATAAATGAGACAAACATGGAGATTCTGAGGTTGAAGAAACCGAATCAGAATTCTAAATTCAGTTTCAGACTTTAGACACAGAATTCAGATTTAGAATTTGGATACAGAATTCAGATTTCTGTTATGAGCAGTGCTATTGAGAATATATCAAACAAACCTGTGGATTCTGATGGTAAAGGAACAGAAACTAAAGGTAAATGGGCACCATACAATTTAAGCAAGTGTATTGCCATTTTGCCATTTATTTCTGTAAAATAGGCACATTTATGGTTCATGTTACATCCACCAAATTTTAAATAGCAGCAAGTTGAAATTCCAAGCTTTTAAATTACCTAGCTTGTTACATTTAAGCTACTTCATTTTTTTAAAATTGCAGATGCACAGAGCATACTGTCATGGACAAAGCACCTAAAAGGCATATTCACATGGTGTTTATCAAAGCCATGGTACAGTATATTACAGTTTAGTGCAATACAGTATCTTGACAATAACGATGTGATTTCTGATGGTATCAGATGGTAATACCATGTTACCTTGATATACAACTATCTATGCACCATTCTGTAGTTGCATGGTGCTTCAAAGTAATTCACAGAATACATGTTACTACCATGGTAATTTGATATATGATTACCATATACATATACTATTGTATTTACATGGTGCTTCAAGGTAATTAGAAAAAACATGGTACTTTGTTATATTACCACATTCATATACCATTGTATTTACATGGTGCTCCCAGGTAATGGGATATGTCCAAAAAACATTTTAATGTCATGGTACTTTTTTAAGTGTTTTGATACTCTTTTGGTTAGACAATTTCTTTACCTGCAGAAATCGTTCACAAGCTGCACACATATTGGACTGAATAAAAACTTTCTTCATCACTGGCAAACAATAGGATGTATTTGCAGGATTGGTTTCCATTGATTGATTGTAGATCCACTGCAACCAGCGTTATCTTTTTTTTGCCATGTTATAAAATATTTTATGAGTTCATTGGCAAGTTAGAGCGGGCGCCAAATGATTCAGCTGCGCGAGTGCAAGCTTTCGGAGTCATTCAGATTAAATTGCGAACCGATTCAGACCTCTTCCCAATCACATGTGACCAATTAGTTGTAAAGAACCGACTCAAATGAGTGATTCATTTGTGATCGGACGTCTTTAGTTCTGATTCAACTCTACACCGATACCTTGTTCAAAAATATAGCTTAGCTACTTAAGCTACCATCTCGCTACTTAGAAATGTATTTAAGCTTCGCTATTTTTAGCTGCCCATCATTGTGTATATAATATATACACTCACCTAAAGGATTATTAGGAACACCTGTTCAATTTCTCATTAATGCAATTATCTAATCAACCAATCACATGGCAGTTGCTTCAATGCATTTAGGGGTGTGGTCCTGGTCAAGACAATCTCCTAAACTCCAAACTGAATGTCAGAATGGGAAAGAAAGGTGATTTAAGCAATTTTGAGCGTGGCATGGTTGTTGGTGCCAGACGGGCCGGTCTGAGTATTTCACAATCTGCTCAGTTACTGGAATTTTCACGCACAACCATTTCTAGGGTTTACAAAGAATGGTGTGAAAAGGGAAAAACATCCAGTATGCGGCAGTCCTGTGGGCGAAAATGCCTTGTTGATGCTAGAGGTCAGAGGAGAATGGGCCGACTGATTCAAGCTGATAGAAGAGCAACTTTGCCTGAAATAACTACTCGTTACAACCGAGGTATGCAGCAAAGCATTTGTGAAGCCACAATACGCACAACCTTGAGGCGGATGGGATACAACAGCAGAAGACCCCACCGGGTACCACTAGACAGTCTCGATTTCTGTTGAGACATTCAGATGGTAGAGTCAGAATTTGTTGTAAACATAATGAGAACATGGATCCATCATGCCTTGTTACCACTGTGCAGGCTGGTGGTGGTGGTGTAATGGTTTGGGGGATGTTTTCTTGGCACACTTTAGGCCCCTTAGTGCCAATTAGGCATCGTTTAAATGCCACGGCCTACCTGAGCATTGTTTCTGACCATGTCCATCCCGTTATGGCCACCATGTACCCATCCTCTGATGGCTAATTCCAGCAGGATAATGCACCATGTCACAAAGCTTGAATCATTTCAAATTGGTTTCTTGAACATGACAATGAGTTCACTGTACTAAAATGGCCCCCACAGTCACCAGATCTCAACCCAATAGAGCATCTTTGGGATGTGGTGGAACGGGAGCTTCGTGCCCTGGATGTGCATCCCACAAATCTCCATCAACTGCAAGATGCTATCCTATCAATATGGGCCAACATTTCTAAAGAATGCTTTCAGCACCTTGTTGAATCAATGCCACGTAGAATTAAGGCAGTTCTGAAGGCGAAAGGGGGTCAAACACAGTATTAGTATGCTGTTCCTAATAATCCTTTAGGTGAGTGTATATGGTTATTGGTATCGGCCACAATGAGCTGTGAATTGTCAGTTAATATTTATGTATGTGTTTCCAGTAGTTCATCAAAATGATGTCTGAAGGGGATGTTATGAAATATCGTTTTTCTTTTTTGTGGTCCCTTGAGTCTTCAGTTTGCAACTCTCTGAGTAGTTTGCGAGGATTTGTAGCTCTCTCGCCATTATGCAGCGTGCATATTTGAATCCAGCCCAGTGGTTAGTGGCTGTTGATTATTAGTTCTGCCTGTGCTTGGGGATTTTTTTTGGTATGTGGTAAAACAATCTCCACCCTGTAATTATGACTGATGAAGCAGATTTATGTCATACAATATACATGTTGTTCTTAATGATTACTGTTATTATTCAATTTTGCCAGGACATGGAAAGAGTCCACGGAGTTTTGCGGATAGGTCATGTTTCTGCCAAAGCTTTTGACCCACGGATATAGCTCTCTGGTGTCTGAAGTCAAAACAGATTACACTAGAGTCAAACTTTCCGCTCTCTGTTTGTCACGGATCCTCAAACCTAGATGCTAATTTGGATTATTCCTCAACACAGTCGTTATAATGAGGTCAGGGGCCTTCACAAGCTGAGAAATCCCGGCCAATTTGCTCCGACATGGAAGTTGTAATTGCTCGGATCAATTATCTAGTAGTTCTTTTCCTGTCTTCATTCGTCACTCTTGTTCTCTTCCACTCCCTCTCTTTCTCTAATGTGAAATATTCCCTATTAGAGACGAGCGTTTAGATATAGCAGTCGCACTGCACCTGTAATTAGCTGATTATCCCTTCATCACGGTATGAGATAAAGTGTTCGAATGAGGGAGTTCAGTATGTGTGTGGCAGTAAAATATGCATTTGTTCGTGTGTGTGTGTGTGTGTAGTGCTAGTGCCAGTATGTGAGGAATTCATTGTTTGTTTTCGCCTGTCTAGATGACAGTGCTCTTATAGCTGTTGATGCACGCATGTGGGAAGGAATACAGAATGTGTCTAAAGAACAGAAGTGGTTATGATTGCTTTATAGTTTAACAGCACTGCTCTAAATCGGCTGCCAGTCACTCTGACCTGAAACACGGCTGGTGACAGCACCTCAATAAACCTGCCACTCGTCCCTCTCTGCCCCATCGTTATGCCTCGACTGCCCAGAACCACTTACACACACTCACAATAACACAGATACAGCTCTCCCTTTAGACCTGTTTTTTCTTAAACTGAAGTTCACACTTTAAGTGCAGCAAGGAGCTAAAAGTGTTGCTGCTATATAATAGAACCAAACAGTTGTTGTGTTTTAAAGTAAAGAATTAATGTTCTGAGGTATTAAAGCTGAAATGTGTCATTTCTTTGGCACTAGTGTCATCAAACGGAACTGCAAAAATAACAATTGCATTTCTCAAAAATTTTATTTATTGTCCTTTTTAATTTAGGGATATCCATTGTAATAATTTGGGAAGGAACCAAGAGTGTTTGTGTTCATGTGTTTTTGAGGGTGTGAATGTGAGAACAGATTGTGACATACAGTCTCAGGGTGGTCTGCTTGCATCATGGTGTTTCTGTCTACTTGCATCATGGTGTTTCAGTATTGTGCTGTCATTATCCAGCAGCTGGCTGTCCTTCATGAGCAATGGGACAGAAACAGTACAGATTAACACATCATAACATGCTTGATACAGTCAACGCTGAATCAACAACAGTCAGATTGCAGCTGTAGAGACTAACCACTAGAGTTGAGATAGAAGATAGAGTCAAGTAATCAGAAGATATATTCTGTAGACACATTTATTTACAGTATATCCATAGATCTGTCGTCTACACAAGGTACACGGTATATATTAGGGTGTTCAATGGGGCTAAAGGCCCTCCGGGGTAATAGGCACTTTTTAAAACTACCACAGCAATTTCCTAATCACCAGTTTTGTCACTATATACACTGGAATAAAATTCCTGTTCCATGAGGTCATTGTGTGTAATGTCTAAAGTTTCATTTTGAGATAATTTTATCTAATATTTAATACTTTTTCAAATGTTGCAAGTTTATGTAGCTCATTATTATCTTGGAAATGATCATGTTTAGTTTGAGACAAAATACTTGTCATTTTAAATTTTGTTCAAGGTAAATAAATAAATAAATAATAATAATAATAATAAAAACCCTGTTGCAGGTGATTAAGACCCCCATGAAACACTTTTTTCTTTTTTTTTTTTGTCAGGCGAATGGATTTGTTATGAAAAGTATGGACTCACATTGACTGATCCAATCACAACAAAGATTCATTTCTTTATAGAATACCTGAGATGTTACGAAATGTCAAATATGATTGAAACTAACGAGAACATATGCACCCTTTTCTGAAGTGGTTATTTTGAATAAACATTATCTTAATTTGTAACACAAAAAAGCATCTTGCTGTCTCAAACTATTATCTTTGCATAATTGTGCCCTATAACTATTGTCACTGTATCTACATATAACCCCCCTGGGGGCCTTTTACCCCAAGTAAGGGAGCCTTTTACCTCTGGTGTGGGGTAAAAGGCCCCCTCACCTCCTTAAAAAAAAAGAATTCTACCCAAAGCAACTTTTTGTTGTCATTTCAAACAAATTATGTTTTGCCATCAAAATTCCATAAATAAAAATGTATTTTTTAAAATGTTGAGACACTTAATGATAAAGGTGTGCCATTAGCCCCATTGTACTCTGCAATAATTACATATAGTGTATCCGGAAAGTATTCACAGCGCTTCACTTTTTCCACATTTTGTTATGTTACAGCCTTATTCCAAAATAGATAATAAGTATTCACAGCCTTTGCCATGACACTCAAAATTGAGCTCAGGTGCATCCTGTTTCCACTGATCATCCTTGAGATGTTTCTACAACTTGATTGGAGTCCACCTGTGGTAAATTCAGTTGATTGGACATGATTTTGAAAGGCACACACCTGTCTATATGAGGTCCCACAGTTAACAGTGCATGTCAGAGCACAAACCAAGCCATGAAGTCCAAGGAATTGTCTGTAGACCTCCGAGACAGGATTGTATTGAGGCACAGATCTCGGGAAGGGTACAGAAAAATGCCTGCAACATTGAAGGTCCCATTGAGCACAGTGGCCTCCAACTGAGTGATCAGGGGAGAAGGGCCTTAGTCAGGGAGGTGACCAAGAACCTGATCTGACAGAGCTCCAGAGCTCAGTTTCTCTGTGGAGAGAGGAGAACCTTCCAGAAGAACAACCATCTCTGCAGCACTCCACCAATCAGGCCTGTATGGTAGAGTTGCCAGACGGAAGCCACTCCTCAGTAAAAGGCACAATTTTCCAGAAGGCATCTGAAGGACTCTCAGACCATGAGAAACAAAATTCTATGGTCTGATGAAACCTTTGGTCTGAATGGCAAGCGTCATGTCTGGAGGAAACCAGACTCCGCTCATCACCTGGCCAATACCATCCCTACAGTGATCCTTGATGAAAACCTGCTCCAGAGCACTCTGGACCACAGACTGGGGTGAAGGTACATCTTCCAACAGGACAATGACCCCAAGCACACAGCCAAGATTACAAAGGAGTGGCTACGGGACAACTCTGTGAATGTCCTTGAGTTGCCCAGCCAGAGTCCAGACTTGAACCCGATTGAACGTCTCTGGAGAGATCTGAAAATGGCTGTGCACTGATGCTCCCCATCCAACCTGATGGAGCTTGAGAGGTCCTGCAAATAAGAATGGGAGAAACTGCCCAAAAATAGGTGTGCCAAACTTGTAGCATCATACACAAAAAGACTTGAGGCTGTGATTGGTGGCAAAGGTGCTTCAACAAAGTATTGAACAAGGCTGTGAATACTTGTGTACTTCTTTCACATTGTCATTATGGGGTGTTGTTTGTAGAATTTTGAGGAAAATAATGAATATAATCCATTTTGGAATAAGGCATAACAACATAACAAAATGTGGAAAAAGTTAAGCACTGTAAATACTTTCCAGATGCACTGTAAAATTGAAAAGAAAATAAATAAATTCACTTCTGTAAGAAAAGTGGTATATTTTGCTTCATGGTCATTTGTATTTTCTGTCATGATTTTAATTTCCTTTATGCCACCTCAATTGATACTTACAGCAGAGATAGAACCGAAATGATATCTCTTTCATTTATCTTTTTCAACAGTTTTCTAGGTACAAGTGGCATAAAAGTATAGCTCCTATCTACTTGAATGGGGAAAACCCGAAATCTCCAAAACAGAAGGTCAAGTTTACGATCAAAGAACAATGTTAAATCACCAATAAAATATGACAACAATGGTATTTATTTGACATGATCTGTGCTCAGTTATGAGCGGCCATAGAAACTATCATGCAGGGAATAATGGGGATACATTCTGTCATGTCATCATACTCCAAGCGATTAAAATGATTATGCGTGTAACATAATAAACAACGTAGTATTTCTGTTTCAAATTTGAAGGCCAATTTGCATATATTGCATCCTACCATAGTATTAATATTATCTTTATCGAAGTAGCCTATTTTTTTCTGTCGTGATTTTTATTTCTTTTTTGCCTCCTCAATTGATACTGACAGTAGAGATGGAACAGAAATGATATATTTTTCATTTCAGGAACAGAGTGGCTGAACCAGAGCCTGTTACCAATGAAATGCCCTTGAATCCAATGCAGTTCAGCTCATCTAGTCATTCACCTCTTAACCCTGTTCCCTTTACTGCAAATTCCTCTTCCTTTCAAATAGAGATGGATGGAGGAACAAGGTGTGAGAGAGGCAGACAAAAAGTGCTGGCAGGGACTAGATTGTCTTTTTTTTCTTAGTCTTCTTTTCAGATCAGAGTGCATATTATAATGTCATTTAAATGCCTGTCGTTTCCTCTCATTTTTATAACTGCACTGAAAGACAGATAGCTTGGAGGAGTCTCTCTCTTGCTGTCATTTTCTCTGTCTCTCTTTAGTGTTAAGGTCAGTTCATCATAGTGAGTTGAATAAGTGGACCCTGAGGGAATCTTAACAAATGTCTCATTCTGATTGGGTAATGACAGCACGGGGCCCAAGGAGCCAGAGAAATCGCTAGTTGCCATAGCAATAAGAGACCAATGAGGGTACCATATTCTAAATGTGCAAGAATGCAGCAAAGAAAGAAAGAGAGAGAAGAGAATATATATATTTTTTGGCTCAGAAACTGCTCTGTAGGAAGCAGAACTCAACACTAAGTATGGTCTGATGGTTCTGGGACAGAGTGAGAGAGATTTAGGCCAGTTGATAGAACTGTCACTCTGCCTATCGAGCCACTGTGTTGTTACTATATCTGAGTTTTTTAACGTTTGGTTTTCTGTGGTGTATTGAGCATTGAATTCTGTTGATTTAAATATGTCCAGATAAAGTTATCTAGCCAGCTAACATAGATGTGAATTTGTTGAAATTGCTAAAATTACTTGTGATAGTTTTGGAGAAATCAGTAATGGTTTACAAATCAGTAATGTTTTACACCTTATGTAATTGTATGTAGTGTGTATTAATTCATAACTTATATTATATTATATCTTTTATAATATGAAAAACTAATACATTATTTGTACAATTTAAAAACAAATATATACATACAGTGTGGAGTCGACTAATTGAGCCCATTAGTCAATACAATCTAATGGGTTTTAGCTAGATGTGGGGCCTGGGTAGCTCAGCGAGTATTGACGCTGACTACCACCCCTGGAGTCACGAGTTCGAATCCAGGGTGTGCTGAGTGACTCCAGCCAGGTCTCCTAAGCAACCATATTTGCCCAGTTGCTAGGGAGGGTAGAGTCACATGGGGTAACCGCCTCGTGGCGCGATTAGTGGTTCTCGCTCTCAATGGGGTGCGTGGTAAGTTGTGCGTGGATTGCGGAGAGTAGCATGAGCCTCCACATGCAGAGTCTCCACAGTGTCATGCACAGTGAGCCATGTGATCAGATGCGTGAATTGATGGTCTCAGAAGCAGAGGCAACTGACATTTTTCCTCTGCCACCCGCATTGAGGTGAGTAACCGTGCCACAGTTGCCAACCGACCTACTAAGTAGCGGGAATGGGGCATTCCAAATTGGGAGAAAAAGAGATAAAAAAATAAATGAAAAATAGGTAGATGCTGTAAGTCATGGAAATGCACGTAGCAGTTTGACACTTGAGGGGAAAATTATGACTGCGTTATTAGAAGTGTGCAACAATAGGTAGGCATATGTCGAGCTCTAATGTAGATAAGTTAACATAAGTTCCTGGACTACCTGTAGTCAATGTCCCTTTTGAGGCAAGTCAATGTACTTGCAGGCCATCTTAGGAATACTCCAGGGCAGCTATTTTTTATAGGTACAAGTGGCATAAAAGTACAGCTCTTACCTACTTTAATGGGGAAAAACTGAAATCTCCAAAAGGAAGGTCAAGATTACGATCAAAGAACATATTTTAAATCATAACTATCATAAATTGTGCTTCTTTAGCCCAGATCATGTAAAAAAAAAAAAAAAACGTATTATTCAGGCTTGTCCATTTGCTGTGCATGCATGGGTTTGAGTTGACGTTCAGGTGATGTCTGTATCTGAAAATGGTTTGTCTCTCTTACCTGTAAGGCGGTACATTTTCTACATTTACCATATTGGGTGTTCCACTTCCTCCTGTTCATTTGAACACAAGTGGTCCGTCTTTTCAGATGGTTATGAGCGGCCATAGAAACTCATGCAGGGAATAATGGGGATGCATTCCGTCATGTCATCATACTCCAACTTGAAGCGATGAATCTTTCTAAATTATTATGTGTAAAACTAATATTTCTGTTATGTTTGAAGGCAAATTTGCAAATATTGCAGCTTACAGCATTTGTATTTTCTTTATCAAAATAGCCTATGTAATGTTCTTAACATTATCAGTGTTGATACAATACCATGCACATATAATGGTATAGAGAATGCATAAGATTGTTGTTGAGACGTTGCATTGTTGAGCCGAGTGACTAACACCATTTCTCATGTGCATACTATGAGCCTAAATTTCAGCTACTTTGTCTTTCCAGTGCGAGCCACCAGCTCCACACCTGCTGTATTTTCTATGATGTCGTCTTATAAATATAGCATGTGGTAAGTGACTAGATGACTAGGCTGACAGTGTCGACTACGTTAGTTGTAAAAATAAATGTTTTTTTCTTCATTGCTGCTAAAATGTTGGTAAAAATAAAGATTTTAATAATTTTATATAAAAAAAAAAGACATTTTATTTAAATAAAATGTTAGAAACTTGCAAGTGAAGTAGAAATCTGAACTGCTCACCTAATCCAGTCAGCAGGACATATACATATATATGTATTGTAGTTATGTATATATGTAGTTGAGCAGCCTTAGGAAACATCACATTCATCTTATCCTTGTACTTCCCACACATCTGTCTGCATTCACAGTTAACAGCAGACCAATGCAATGCATCAGTTGTACCCCTTGCCCTCTGTGGTGCAAGAGTCAGCTTTGTGAAGTTGTCAAATACTTTTCTTTACAGAAAATGCCTTGGCTATGATCTAAAATAAACTTAACCTGGCCCACCAGGATACATGCATCAGTCCCTTTCATAAACACCAGCATAGGCTCACTTCTCCTGGGCCTATAAATCACCCTGACCTGAAGTCTCTGTGTATGTGTGTGTTCAAGTGAGCTGACACGATTCTATTCCCCAATCCTATGTTGTAAATATATCAGAGCTCTTTCCCTTCCTGCCTTTTTTTCCCCTGCTTGTTTGGCTTCCTCGGAGGTGACTCGTGTTTTCACTCCTTAATGATCCTTCTGTATGATGAATAGAGAATGCCTTGCCCAGAGCAAGTAGCCCTGCTGTATCTCCAGCAGACTCAGGTGTTGATGGAAAGACTTTTTGAGGTTCTCCGGGGAAGAGAAAAGGACTGAGATGGTGGGAGGAGAAGTTGGAAAGAAGAGGTTGTAGGCCTGGTTACTCTCCATTTCTCCAAGCAAAAGCATGGATGAAACTGTTCAAGTGCTGCCAATCAAATATTTCACTCTTAAGCTGGTTTGTGTTTAAATCAATGAAGCATTGTATGGTTTTATCATGGTTATGGATTATTAGAAAGCACATTGTGATATATTACTAAATTAAGATGGTAGTTCAGAAGCAAGATCGAAAGATGAAGAAAAGAAAGACTGCTGATAACTTATTAATATACCATATTTATAAATAATGTGTTTATACAATTTTCGTAGGGTTTCCTTACTCTGCCGGGGTGGCCCAGAAACAGAGGCTACAAGAGTCCAAATGTAATGAAATCCATGATTCAGTTTAGTGTGTCAGCAAAATACCAATAATAACTAGAAAAAAGAAAAACAAAATTGGTACATAACTCAGGACTTTTAATTATAAGATACACTAGGGACTCTTATTTTGAAATGTATGTGCTCCCAGGAGCTCTCACAAATACGTAAATAAGCAGAAATTCAATGGTAGATCTTCAGTGATCGCATGTAATAAATATCCGGTATTTCGGAATTGTGAAAACAGTCTTTTTTTCCCCCCTGTTCTCTAGTGATTACATGAACTCATCGTTCATTAAAGGTTATACAAATAATCTCTCAAACAAAGTTCTCTCTTCAAGCTGTTATACACTCAATGCTAAATAGTACTCAGTATTGTTTTTGCAACATATTTGATTTATTTTAGAACAAATATGTATTATTTAATTGAAAGAAAACAGTTGTGAATATGCATCTTAAATTACACATTGGCATATGAGCAGTTAATTAGTAAATAGACTGTTGTCTAACAAACTTAAAGCAAACATCATAGTAATGGTATTTGGTTCATATTGGACAGAACTAAAAATGACTTTCCCGACTGTTACCAATGGTAACTAGATTTTACATCATTAACTACATTTCCATCCAAGGGTTTTTTGTGATAAATGTGTAGCGCATCATAAAGTTTACAGACATAGCTGATGGAAATGCAAATTATCGCTAAAATTTCAAGTGTCAACAAAAGATTTTTACATTTAACCATACCACATAAACTCTATGTATGTACTTCAAATGTCATGAAAAAATGGTTTGGAAACACTTATGGCAAGAAAATTGGCATTAACGCAAACATGTAGTGTCACATGTCAGAATTTACCCCAAACGTAAGCCTGTGTTAATCATGACAAGATATACATCCTTGAAAGTCAATTTATTGTACGTGAAGCATTATTGCTCAGATTCATTGCTGCAAACACATCTGCATCATGACACTTCCAGGAGTGCAAACACAAAATTTTGTATCGTGCACCTGCCATCGACAAGTGCAAGGAGAACAAATGAATGGCCGCTCTTTGCGATTAATTTAATTTAAACGGAAGCCATACGTTTATTTGTTAAATTAGTTTTTCCACACCATTCAAAATAATAGACAGCAGTCATGGAATTAGCCCACAATACAAAACACATTTAGTTTCTATACACAAAGATGTTTTAAATTAAAAATAAATACACAATACCAGGGGAAAAGCATAGTATGCTTTTTTGGAACACTCAATTTTATAAAATTGTTGTTTAGCTTACTTTTGAAAAATGCCTGCAAAATGTGTAAAGCATTAAGTAAAAAAGAATCCTAATCTAAAAAATGTTATTGTTAGGCCTATATACTTTCCTTTTCTTTACACAATCTTAAATTAGCCTTACCCTGTTCTGTAGATGAAAAAGTTGACTGAATGACATTCTCAGAAAGTTCTGCACTTTTTTCAAGACCTATTCAGAACTATTAGTTCACTTTCAGAAAGCGAGCTTTTGAACATTTTAAAACTTTGAAATATTTTAAATCTATCCCTCTTTACCTCAGATCACATTTGCTGAGCTTCTTCAGAAAATGTAAATTGCGTTATGACACAAAAATGTATTTGAGATGACAATCAAGTTCAGTTGGTCATTAAACGTTTCTGTACAAATATGCTGGACACAAACATCTACTCCTAATAAATGAATTCATTCAAAGGAAAAAGCTGATGTAATGGATGAAGAAATATATATATAACACAGGCATTATCTCTTATTTCAGTTAGGCCTAGTTGTGTAAAGACTGATTTACTGATTTAAGTTTTATTATCTTTGTGATTTAGTGTTACAGTCACATGTTTTCCTCCTCATTTGCAAAATAAGTAAAGCAGTTACTAGTTTTTGATTTTCTTCCAGTAGTCATTTTAATGGCACACAGGTGGTTTAAGGAAACATAAATCCTTGCTGGGTGTTCTAGAACAGGCCAAGGTTACGGAACAATCTGGCATGGTTCCGTTAAGATTTATGCTTGAGTGGAACAAGCTGAATACACACAAATTTTTAAAGAGTCCTTTAAAGAACAAGCTATTAAAACATCTACCACAACCTCTGTTGTACAGTAGCAGTAGCACAAACCCCATCCAGAGCAGACTCAGAGCAGATATCTCAATCTGACACATTTCAAACATTTTAGGTAAATAGACATTCCCTTTCATCAAAGTCCCTATCAAAGCAAGTTGGTCCACTTAGCAGCCATCCTGGGAATGCTTACAGGGAGCTGTTTTTAATGGATACAAACAACATACGAGTACAGGTCCTATCTACTTAAATGGGGAAAGGCCGAAATCTCTAAAACGGTTAGTCAAGTTTACTATCAAATTAAATCTTTTAAATCAGCAGTAAAACTGGACAACAATGGTAGCATAAAATGTGCTACTTAAGCTCAGATCATGCAAACACAAACCTATTTTTTATGCTGGTCCAGCTAATGCACATGTGTGTTCTGGAGTTAACTGACAGGCGATGCCTTTATCAAAAAGGCAATTGACCTGGACTTCCTTTTCTACATTTGCCATATTGGGCATTCAAAATTAATACAAGTAGTCCATCTCAGCTAAACAGTCTCTCCTGTTATTCACTTTTTGCACCAAAGAGATAGACTTTGTAGTTGCATATAGCTAGGCCCAGATAGAATATGCTGCCTTTTTTTTCTCTCTACATTTACTGTGTTTATTTTGGAGGAAATCTATGGAATGGAATTAAACCTGATAAAATATATATTTTTAACATGTTTCAATTCTGGGGAAATCAGCAGAGTACAGATTTAGTGTGGGCCTAGATAGAGGAATATTATAGAGAAGACAGGAAATTATTGGCCAAGTATTTAGTTGTTTTGCAATGTCCAAAATCTTGTCGTTCTAGGCTTAACGTCACAAAGGGCTGAGCTAATATTGTGCTTAGTGTTACCTCTGTGTGGAGCTTGAAATACCACTGTTGTGTGCAGCTGTCTGTCTGCATCAGGCCTGTTTATATGTTTGGCAGAGGGTCATGTTCGGTCCCCGTCAGGGCCTCGCTGTGGCTGAGGGGATTACAGAGGGAGCCTCCAAATGTCACATCACTTCTATATCAGAAGTCACTGCAATTTCCCTCGAACCGCAAGGCAAAAAGCCCAAGAACAGAGTAAATAAATGTGAAATTATATAAATAAATAAATAGGAACACAACCCCCTGGAATTATAGTTTAAGAAAGATTATTCCGGAGACATTATTTCCCCCTAGTCATGGACTTGACTCAAATTTAGAGGAAGAATGAAATTGCTGGCAGTGAAAAAAGACAGACAGAAAAGGTGGGAGTTCATGAGGAGAGAAATAACATTTTCATTTGTTTCGGGCCCTGTGGGAGAGATAGGCCATGCCAGTAAATAGATGCTGTTATGAGAAATTATTTTCTTTTACCTGTTGGGGGATGTGGTTTTAAGGCACACTTATCCATCTGCAATCTAGATGTCAAACCCCAGGAATCCAGAATAGCAACACAGCGGTTTGGTCGTAATGACACACAAATCCCCCACCTCCCTTTGTTTCTCGTCCCATTCTTGTTGTCTCCACAAGCATTCCGCTCTTTCTCCCAGACTCGAGCTTTGATGTCCATTTGTTCTTTCCAGCTCAATCATGCCATATTGAAATTGCCCGCTCGAATTAACTTCTCGCACTGCAGGTACTGGTGAGTTGAGTGTTAGAGAGAGCAGGAGAGTTTTTTGCAGGTTATTGTCACTGGTGGCGAGAGCCCTATGGAGAAAAATACCATACATTTTATTTTAAAATAAAAATACTTTTTTATACACTTTTTATCATCAGAATTTTCTTTTTTGCACTGCAGGTTTCTTTGAGTTTGCTTGTCATTGTCCATTATAAAATGTTTTCACTCTGAGTGAGAGTTTATATTTTGTTAATGACATGTTGCAGTGTTTTGTGGACTTAAAAAGCTTTTTGCACGCAAGGTTTAGAGGGAATTTGTATTTATTTTTTTAAATACTGTATGTTTCTTTTATGACTTGTAGACTTTTAGAACACTTTATCAATCCAAAGACTGCATTCTCCAAAACTCCCTACATTCTAGTTAGTCTGATCAAAAATAGCACTATGCACCAAACTCAAAGGAAAGTCATCAAAGGATTTGTGAAGCTTTCATCTTCAGGGCATAGCTTATTGCTTTTCACCTGATACATTGCCTCATCTCATTCTCTCAAAACACGTCGAACAGTCAAATTTATATATTGCATAAAAAAAATTCAAACAGTTCATTTGTTTGTTGTTCTATTGTTGCTGTACATCTCCCATAAAATGTGCTTCTCAATAAAACAATGCATTATGTGAATAACTAAAATTGTTCAGATAGCATGCTATATTGGATAATATCCTTAAAATATGTCATTCATTTTAACTTAAAAATATCAATGATTGGTCCGTACTTCAGACAGTAAATTCCTAATTTAATAAAATATTAACCCTTTACAATAAAGATGTGTGTGTATTACTATAACATTAGTAAATGCATTCAGTGTCATGAACACAATGAATAATACATTTTTACTGCATTTTATAAATTTTTATTAATGTAATATATTAAAATACAACTGGTGATGGTTAGTTCATGTTAGTTCTTAATGCATTAACTGTTAACATGTACAATGTTTAATTTTTAAAATGTCTTAACCAAAAATAAGTGCTGTAAATTATTGTTTATTGTTAGTTCATGTTAACTAATGTAGTTAATAAACCAATGTTAAAAAATACAACCTTATTGTAAAGTGTTACTACTGCACTTTTAAATTTAATACAATAACGAATTGTTTTCAGTACTTTAATGATGCTTTCTTTGGCAGGAGAAAATACAGAATAATCCATGAGACACTGTAAGGGAACAAATTGGTTCTTGTAGGTCGACTGGTAAAGAATGCTCTTAGCAGCGACAAGATCATGGGTTTGATTCTCAGGAAATGCACATACTCATTAAATGTATATGAATACACTTAGTCACTTTGTTTGTCAAACGAATGTCATGAAATAACAGCAATCTGTTTTCAAATGACGGTTGAAATTGTGAAGAAATTGTCCCCCATAAGTGAGACAGCGTTTTTTTTCAGCGAAAGCGGAGCTTTTTGAAAACACTCTTCCAAGTGGATACATTTGAAAACACCATCTTCACGTTGTAGTGTAGACTGGGAAAATGGATATATCTGAAAACAATGATGTGTTTGTTGTCGTGTGATGCAATCATGTGATCGATTCAACCAAAACAATCAAGATGGCGACATGAGATAAAGCGCCACAGTTGTCTGATATTCACTTTGATAGCGTTGTTGAAGATAAATGTTTCTTTGTAATATATTCACAAAGCACTTCTTCAAAGCCGACGAGAAATTTACTAGGAACTGGTGTACGGCGGCGGAACACGAGGACAATTGCATTTCAGACTGTACATGCAACGGTGATTTTTCACATGCGCAGTTAGAGGATTGAGGTTTTTTCATATGTTTCAGTGTGGACATGCAACTTTTGGAAAATGCTTGAAAACGGCAGTTTCGAAAATTAAACGCTGTTTCGAAAATTAAATGCTGTTTATTAATGTATCCAGATTAAAAGTGATTGAAAATGTTATTATTATTATTATATTCTCTTTATCTTGCCTTTCATTCTACCTTTAAATGGTAATATTTTTCACTAGATACATTTTGTTATGTAATTATATTGGTTATTGTAATTATTATTATTCTGTTTAAAAAAAGAAAAAAGTTATTTTATGCTACATAAGGATGCTCCCCTATCATGCTGGCTACCATGTTAAGTCAATAAACTTCCAACAAACGTACCTCAATCTTTATTCATATTTCAGAGAATGCCAACTTATTATGCACCAGTCAACCTTTGGTGACATCTTGAAAATGGCATGGGTGCTCCAGAGCTACTGGGGGCAACAGAGAGGCTTCAGATTATGTTAGGGATTGGAGAAAGTAAACATGAAAGTATTGGTGCATACCAGCCCAGTGTTACAAAACCGTTTGAATTGGTTGTCTTCAATACCCTTGTTTATGACATTCTCTTTGATGTGGTTGGTAGAAAACAGAATTGCTCTCTTTTTCGGCAGCTCTTTAGTATAGTATTCTTATTAAGTCTCTCCATAGCCAATATTAGAATTTGTATTTGTTTAGAAAAGTATTGTTGATATTTAGAGGGTTGTATCAATGTAATTAATATTGGAACTTGTGCCAATCAATGGAACTGTTCATAATCCACCTATGTTACCTACTTGCCATTTTATTCAAGAAACCAGCATAGAAAACAGACCTTTTGGTCTTTCAGCAAATTCTCAGTGTAATGGCATTACCACCATGTCTCCAAGAATAATCACCTGGAAAGGAAGTGGACTGTATGGTTGTTTTGCAATGAACTGCTGCCTTAAATATTTATGTAGCACTGTAGTGGCAGACAGCTGCTGTTAGCATTTTCACAGTGCAATAGATCATGCTTTTAAAATTAGGGTTCCGGCTCAAACCCCTCTTGTGAGGAGAGGTCAGATACACTTGTTCCCAGGGTCTAGGAGGCTTGGTTCCAACAGTAGGAGATGTGAACGACAGCCCAGATGGGTATGAGCTGGCTGGGGGGTGGGATTGGACAGGATTAACCCCCTGTAGTTGTGGCCATGGCCTAGCTACTTAGGCAGGTCAGGGATAGTGGAATTAGCCTTGGCCTAGCCATAAAGGTCCATCTGATTCCAGGTCCTCATCCAATTACATCCTTATCTCCTCAACAAATGAGATCAGTGCTTCAGACGCATGAAGACCTTCTGCCTGGGGACGAGGTGTGATAATCACCCACAAAGCAGCTCGGGTACAAGGGCAGACAGGTGCCTGCAGAACAAGTCTGGCATACTTGAATCCACGTAAGAGTGTCTGGACCTGCATTGACTTTACACTGAAAGTCCCTGTCATTTGAGAAGCAGAGAAATTAATATTGATTTGCATTGAGGTTACGCTTTCCCTTATGCATGAAGCACTCCCCGCTCATTGCTTTTTGTCGAATTATATTGGTCTTTATGGTCTCAAGTGCAACTTGAAGAGCCACGGGATACTGGGCATAATTACAATTCTGTCTCTTATCTGCAGTGAATTTACTGTACTGCTTTTAAGTGATTTTAAACAGTGAGGCCAACGGTGAGGCTGTAATTGCTTGTTATACTTTCTGTGCATTGTGTAACTCGTATGCCTTATATGGTGGTTTCAACATGAACCCTCAGTGGCTAATGCGGTTCACAATCAATTTTCTCTGTCAGTTATGGAGAAAAACAAATGTTTGACATTTCAAGGTGTAATTAGGAAAATAATTAACTTCATAACTGTATCTGCCTGTTAAATGCAGACATTTTTTTAATCTAATATCTATACTAACCATATATGTGATGATATAGGCCAGTCTTGAAAGGAGGGCGTGTAATGAATGCAATACATCTCATCGTGCAAATTGCATTTGTGCTAGTGAAGTTCACATCATTTAATTACATTGCTTCGCACTTAACATGATTTTACTGTATCTATAAGCAGCTCTGAAGGTTTTAGGGTCTTGTGTGTCACAGGCATAATTGCAAAGGTTCTCATCTACCATTACTCTCCCCTATAGAATGATGAGTATCAATATCATGACATAGAATTGTTCCTAAATCAATTTCATTGATATAATGAGTGGCAATTATGCATGCATTTTAATACGTTGTGTCTGCTTTTAAATGGACCATGGAGTATTTGAGACTACAAAAATGTGATGGTCTCTAATATGTAGTCAATGATCAGTCCCAGATTCTGACTGTAATGCCACTGGACTGTCTCGCAAACATCTGGAATGGGGAAAGCTGTCTGGTGTATGGCTGGCCAGGGAGCCATCTTGCTGAATTTATGTCTGCCTATTTCTGCCCACTGCTGCATCCTGGATGATTTTAGCCACCAGAGAGCCATATAGAGTTTTAAAAATTAGTCCTTCAACAACCGTGCCCATCGCCTTTTTCTCCTTCTATAATAAAAGTCTTCTTGGATGACAGATGCAGCATGGCATTGCAGGGCACCAGCAGTGACTTATAGTTGTTTTCATAATTTTGTATGAGGCTATCAATTGCCAAGAGTGGCAGAACTGAATATCAACATCATTCTGGTCAGTGTGATGGATTTTGGTAAGCAAAGTTAAAGCCTACTGTTTCTGAATTATCTGATATTTCAATTAGCTTAATTTTAATAGAAAAATCTATTTTATGATCACTATTTCTTTTCTTTGATAAACATCTTGCAAATTGTTCAAGGTGTACGTAATATTATGTGCATAACTATATAAGTGTAAGCACATTCTGTAACTGTAACAAAAAACAAAACAAAAAAACTTTATAAAGACCAACAACATAAGAAACCTGTTTACGTGAGAATTAAAATCATCAGATTCTCTGCTGTTAATGTTCAAGTGTAAACAGTCATGCTAACGGTGATAAAAGTGTTTATATTCAGCGCAAAATCAGGGTAATGTGCAAAACTCAATGTATGCAGATTGGTGTTTCCTTAAGCCGTTTAGGACCATACCAAACCCTTTAAGACGTTTTCATGATCTTACACTTTGTCCACTTATTGAGCATAATTAGGGTACGATCGTGCATGTAAACATGCTCTATAAGTGTCCCACCAGATAAACCTTAACATGCATTTATTTGGGCATCTCTTGATGAGGTGATTGTGGGTTTCTGGGATCTGTTTCCACTCTCACTGGCTCAGTCATGACATTGAGGGCAATGGAGAAGACATTTGGATTGGGAGGTGTGGTGAGCATGGCATGGCATTGGCCACCACAGCACAAGGCTAGATCAGCTTCCAGGGAGCACAGCAGCAGTCAGTTTGGGAAAATATCACAGCCCATTAGCTGGAGTAGCGAAACGGAGTCAACTTCAGGGACTCTATTAGCCTCCCTCTGCTTACGCAGACGCCGTCCCTCAGCTCTGCACTGCTACCCTGGCAGGACTGAGTGCACAGATATAATTGGACTGGGGAAATCAGGCAAGTTTTTGTGGTCCTGGTGGGGCTTTCAGACAGAAAATGAGAACACAGTCTTTTTTCTTGTCTACTTCTAGTTGGCACCCACCTCCTTGTTAGCATCACTTGGATTTTTAATACTAAAGCATTGAAAAAATAGACTGTTTGGACTATCTTTTTGAAATGTTCTCCTTTTGTTGTCTTTTCTCTATGTTGGCCTTTGTCTTCTACACTGAAGTTTTTTAGCTTTGTTTTTTCCTCTCAGGCTTTGAATTAAATTTGTTTTACTCTATTAGTGAATCCTACCAAGCACACAGGAGTGTAAACGGCATGCAGCCATTCTGAAGTACGAGTATTCTCCATGCACTGATTAAACTGCATCGTGCTGCTCGTTACTAAACGAGAGAGTCTCCCAGAAAAGGATGCTCGAGCTCTCTTGAAGAGTACTTGAAGATGTCTCCCAGCCTAACCATTGTTATTTTCAAAGGAGCGTGCTAACAAATGTTATCAAGGCTTTGTTTTTGTTTTTCAGTTATAGCAGCTGTTAACCTTACATACTTTACTTTTTTCCCTCTTTCTTTATTTCTCCTGTAAATGTCCTTGATATAGAACTATGTGACTTCTGTATTGACAATTTCTGGCTTATGAAATGGTGGCTGGGACATAAGACAGGCCTCAGTGCTTCAGGTAATTGATGTGCAATTTTTAGCCCTTCCAAAGGACGTTTTTATCATTCCCATTGTCGAACGGGGACATTCGAGTCAGTATACTAAAACAGTTTGAAGCGTTCTTTCTAAAATGAAGGTCATCAATCCTGTGTCATTCACTTAAAGGAGAGCACTATTTTTTCATTGTTTTCCTCACACTTCACCTTTTAGCTGCATTCTGCACACAATAAATTGTTTATGTAACACACCCTTTGACAATTGGTCAATTGTGTTGAAATCATGAATAATTTATCACTCTGCTCAGCTCTTTCCGATAAATGGCCTGCAATCTGATGTGAAGGAAACAGATAATTTTCCTTAATGTAGCAGATGTACCTCTGTGACTGGTGTTCAATTGAAAATGCACCATTATGAATACAGTATCTTTCATCGTAAGTTAAATTGATGTTTAATGCTCACCTCAGGCCAGATATATCATTGTTTTGAAATGTATACTTGTATGCTTTTGAGGCCTAGCTTAGCATGTGACATGAATTCTTATCTAATTGTCCTGATAAAAGATAATAGTGCAGTGTGAATTATTAAATGATGACAGAATTGAGTGAGCAATTCTTTAACTGTGTAGTTATGGTTTTTGATACAATTTGTTCAGTAGGAATGGACAAAACAATATTACAGCAAATGGGTTTACTTAAATGGTCAGTTATAAATCTGTAGTCGCATATTTCTTGTTATTTGATTTATTTTTATGAATAAACACCATCACTGGTATTCTTCTAAGGACGGATTTTGATAGACATTTGACCGTCAGAAAGAAGTGGGAACGCTCTATTCTCAAATGTGGCTCTGAGGCAGTTCTTTTGCATATCTCTCAATCCCAGAGTCCCCAATGTCTGCGGTTATGACAGCCCATGGCCTCAGAGCTGTGACATTTCAGAGACCCCGAGGAGCCCATCACAGAGAATGTTATCAGCCCTTTAAAGAGACACCCCCAGTCTTCTATACCAACACCACTCCAACTCGTTTTTTCTCTCATTCCTCGCTTCAGCCCTCCGCCTTGATGCTCTGACCTGACCACAGGTCTGGTGAAAGGCTCTTTTTGAGCCCTTCCTGTAAGGCACAGGGATAAGAGTGGGAGGCGAGACCAGGCTTGAAAAGTCTGCGGAGTGATCAGATTAGACTGAACGACTGCATAAATCTGAGCATAAAATGTCTTAAATAACATGCTGACAGCATGATGTGCTTTAAGGATGAAAAATATTCACACAAGTACTTGAACGCAGATGCTTCTAGCTATGCACACTCTATTTAATTGGTTGTTGTGTTCCAAAATGTGCCAGTTTTCTCTTTCATATCAACTGCTGACATGGTGGACAAAAATTTGAAGTAAAATTGCTTAGCAAGTAATTTAAAGTCAATATGTTTCTATCAAGAAGACCCACAGACTGAGTGAAATAAGATGACATTTACATTATTTGATGAATATAAAACAGAAATGTAATGTCTCTCTTTGGCGTAAGACCCATTTGGCGGTCCGAAGTTGTAGTACTCGTAACCGTCATATACTGCCGGAGATAGGATGATGGGGTGAGGAGCCTACCCCCGTACAGGATGGGACTCAACTGGTGGTGGTGGGGTGGTGGAGGTTGCCATGTTATTGCTCTGAAACAGCAATGTGATGGATTGTGAGCAGACTTATAAAGTAATGGCTTACATGTGATTGGCAAGGGGTTTCCAAGCTAATGGTGTAATGATGTACACCTGCTAGTCTTCCCACTAGAACTACGCTGCGCTTACATTTATAGCAACTTACCTGAATAATAAAATGTACTAATTAATGGCACAGACTTTTGAAGATAAATATCACCCTCTTCAGTACTGAGGTTTGATACCTCGGAACTGAAAACTTCCACCTTAATAGAAAAAGAGCATTTATTAAAAGCAACCTCCAGAAACAGCCCATTGGAATTTGAGAAACTTGTGACGTCACAAGGACCAACTACATCGGCGTTTGACTGCCTCTTCAGACATCAATGGCTATTTTTAGTCAATGCACACGTGGCCCAGCCCACTGGTGCTCACAGTCACAGGTGAAGAGTAGAAAGGGCCGGTCATGGGAGATGTATCTACACTTGTAAGGGGACTTACACAGGATACCTTCATGTGCTTGTCTGGATTTAAAAAATGTCTGCTTAAACATGCACTAGACGAATGGCTTTGACCGTTATCATGCATTTCGTACTGTTTCTAAAAGTCGCAATGTCAATTTAGTTTCTTGCTGTTTTGAAGGCATCCTGGATGGTTTTTGCACCCATCTGTGCTATTTTTTATTGGTGGTCTTTTGTAAACATGCACTTCATGAATGTCAAGATTTAAGCCGTGATTTAAGAGTGGTACAAATGCAACTTTTAAAAATATCTCATTCTTCTGCTGCCACTGATTAGGAGAAACATGCCAATCTGTGTGTAAACCAACATGGAAGATGTGGGATGTGAAGACTAGCGTCTCTGCTTTTCCTGTTCAAACACCCAACATAACCATGGATTACATTACGTTTGCATATTCAAAACATTTTGATGTGTATTGATGTGATATCATTGGTTTGATATCAGTGTGGATTCAAGCTTTGCAAATGAACTCTTATTTTGCATTGTTACAGATGGGGCAGTTAAAAACTATATTGGAATATGTAACGCAGTCAATGGAAAGGAGGAGGCGAGAACCGGCTTGACAATATAAAAAATAGTTTTAATGATAAACTTAAAAGACAAACAAACACATGACGGACATGTCCGTAAACTATCTCTCTCTCCTGCACAATCATCCGCAGTCGGCCTTTATCCCTCTCGGAGGCTTGATGAGCCTGATAAGGGACCGGGTGTGTATAATCATGACCCGGCCCCGCCCTCCGCCCTGCCACAGAATATTTCAAATGTCATGACTGGTTTAGCGTTAAGATGCCGCTGTGTTTAATGTATTCATATGCAATGTTGGGTGGACTTCATGTGTAAATCCTGAAATGTAGTTTTATAATGTTGTGGAGCTTGTTTCAACGATTGAGTTTCAAATATTGCTGGATTGGAGGGGCTCCATGATGTTAGCTAATCATAAGCCATTTACATTGAAGACTTAAAGGGCCAGAGAACTTAAAACCAAGCGTTTCAGACACAGGGGCAGTGACAAGGTCGAAAATGTTTATATATTACAAAATGATGACTGTTTTGGTGAAAAACATTATTTTTATAATAATATAATAATAAAGTACTAACATTATTATTTTACCTAAGGGAAGATAAAAAAAGATTATGTCATGACCCCTTTAAGTGTTTTCTGTTGGGCATTGGCCAACTGCTTGCATCTCTGTGCGCATACTTGTGAAACGGTTAACGCTTAAAATGTCAATTGCATGACAAAACGTGCAAAACGAAATTTTATAAAGCACCGCTCATATAACCAACACATGCAGACAGACATTGTTAGCCTTTGTGTCATGTCTTGTTTTTTTAAAGTGTCATGCCACGAGCAATGCGTTAACAAAACGTTTCAAGTTAAAAATAATCTAGAAACCACTGTTTTCTGTTCCATTGTACTCTGACTAGCTGGATTGCGTGCAAGAGCACATCTTATTTAACTGGTTACTTTAATAAAAGTGTCAGAATAAAGTCAGATGAACCCTGATGAACCCTAATTTACAGGGCTTCGTGAAGACCAATCAGTTGACTAGTCGGTCAGACAGACCACGACCAGTCGATTTTGAAGATATGTCCCTAGCTTGTTTGCTATGTCTTTTCTCCCAAGGTGTCCTATGTCGTGATGGTCACTAACACACTCCAAATCAGACTTTCTCAGTCTCTCTCTGTTATGGTCACACACACACATAACCATGCTGCCCTCTGGAAGCCATCATCCTTCAGCCCAGCTCTAGATTTATCCTCTCCCTAAACACACTCTGACAGGTTTGTTATCTGTTCACCCGGTCGACAGACCCACGAGAGTCGGAACGCCGGGAGTAAGGAGGCAGAGAAAAGTAAGGCAAGTAAATGTCAAGTGAACCACCAATAATGGATATTATAGCTTCTGGGTTCCAGAGAGAGTATCGCCTGTCTCTCCCCTGTCTCTTTTACAGTCAGCCCATCTCTCTTTCTCTCGCTGTCTTTTTCGGTCTGGCTCTGTCTGTCTCTTGCTGGACTGTAGTCTATTGATTTTTAAGCAGAGTTATGTGCAGGTCTGAATTAGATAGTTCCCACAGAGCGATGTAATACAGCACCCCCCGCTGTGAATGGAATAGAAACGAGCAGTGATTACCAAACTCCCTGTTTTGTGGAAGATCAGCACTATTTAAGCAGCAGGGGAGTGTGCTTATCTGTGCGTGTCGGTGGGTGGGTTCATGTCTGTTTAAATGTTTATAAGCCAGAGTCCATCAGCTGTTGTTCATATTAAGCGGCATATTGTAATTTATAGAAAAATTATTTTCAACCAAAATGTGGTTACTATACTATAATGTAATATAATGAACGCACACCTATGTCTAGGGTTGGAAACCGAAAACCAGTACTTAATCAGAACGGGTTCCGTTTAAGCAAATACAAATATATTCTGAATGATTTTCGGTTCCGTTAACTGTTCTTGAACGGACATTCTTCTGTGGATGTGGACGGAACACCATACTAAAATACTCTGACAGTTCAGCACAGCAAATGACTCTTAAATGCCTTTTCTCAAGAATCTTAAGTGCCAAACATACAGAATTACCAATGTAGCCTCATTCCCAAATAAATGACTCTTATGAGCAGGTTCTTTTGAATCTACAGCTACTCCCAAACTAAAATAACTCTGATCCGCTGATTCATTTTAGTAAATAAAAACTTGCAACTTTGAATGATTTGGAAAATAGTGCACAAGTTGCATGGACTATATTTATTGTGCTTTTCAGGCAATTTTACTTTTTGAAGTTTGTCAACTTTTATTGTAATGAAAAGACCAGCGTGGATATTCCTACATAATATAATCTTTTGTGTTCAATGAAATAAAAAAAGCCATGCAGTTGTGAATGGAGGGTGAACAACGAATGGCATAATTAACATTTTTGGGCAAACTATTCCTTTAATCATTGCCTTTGATTAAAAATAGCTTTTATATCCCGTCATGTGTCATGTTTGACCATGTTGCAGTTTCTTGTGATTGCTGGGATTAAAACTCGACTGTGACTTTGTTTTCTGCAGCTATAATTGCTTGGCTGAGGTTTTCTGAGCATAAATCTTGTCGCACCTTTGCTTGTCTTGCTCTAAGGTGGGAATTAGACCATAATGGTTGCAGCAGGAGGCCAGGTAGGTTCTGTAGGATTTCTGCCAATGTTTTGTTGGAGTCTCAGGAGATTTAATGCACTGTGGAGAGAGAATCCGGGTGCATATTGTTTGTGTGACAGGGTGGTTGATTGGATTACAAGCAGTTAAGCAAATTGATTGGATTGGAAGATGAGCCCATTTATCCCTCTGGATTGGATTGCAGGTTAGGAGGCTCAATCCCAATTTACCATGTACCAGGTGAGGTTTCCAGCGTCCCTCGCAAATATGCATCCAATAGAAGTAATTAAAGGCTTTTGGATGAGCCTGTAGATAAAACTGGTTCATTAAGAGTCTATTGGAGAGCAGTCTTCTGCTCACCTCCTGCCCCCTTTTTCATCATGTCATTCTCACTTTCTGTCCACCCCCTCCAGTGTGTCAGCAAGGCCTTTTTGGGATTTATTGAAAGGTTTTTACCACCTGTCAGACACCCGTCGCCCCTAGATAATTCAGACACCCCATCTCTGCAAAGTCAGCAGGTCATTGTGATGGAGAGCTTTGCGTAGACGCTCATAGCACTATTATTTATGTTGCCAATAAGAGCAAGAGTGCAGGGCCTGTTCTCGGCCTGCCACATATTATAGGCAATTAGAGCCATACAATTTAATTATTTTTCACTGAAAAGTTCACTCTGTACTGCCTGTTTGAAAGCTAGATGTTTTCAAAGACACATCAATTCACAAAATTGCTGTTTAGTAGGTTTAGTTCACACAAAATACAAAATTATGTCATTTATTTACTCACTGTCATGTTGCTCCAAACATGTATTAGACTTCCTTGATTTGCTTTTTAATTCAAATTTTAATTGAATTAATTACATTACATGACACAATAATTAATACATTTAATTAATAGCATTGATTTTTTTTAAATATATATATATATATTTTTTCTCCCCTTTTCTCCCCAATTTTAATGCCTAATTCCCAATGTGCTCTAAGTCTTGTGGTGGTGTAGTGACTCAATCCGGGTGGCGGGGAATGCATTTTGCCTCCACGTCTGAGACCGACAATCTGCGCATCTTATCATGTGGCTTGTTGAGCATGTTACTGCGGAAACCGTGTGTGGAGGCTGCAAAACTTACCACATGCACCACCGAGAAAGAGAACCACATTATAGCAACCACAAGGAGGTTACCCCATGAGACTCTACCCTCCCTAGCAACCAGGCTATTTTGGTTGCTTAGGAGACCTTGCTGGAGTCAGTCAGCACGCCCTGGGATTCGAACTCACGACTCCAGGGGTGGTAGTCAGCGTCAATACTAGCTGAGCTACCCAGGCCCCCCTTAATAGCATTATGATTCAAATGTTTATAAATACTAAATATTGTGTAGGGCCTATAATAAATATATAATATTATTGTGGCTGATGAATAAAGCATTGATTAGACAATACAAAATGTGGCTTAAGAACGTTTGGAGCATCTCACTGGTATTCAGCATGATAAATGCAGCATTTTTAGACTTTTTGGCAGCCAAAAGTTTGGAATAATGTACAGATTTAGCTGTTTCTGAAGGAAATTGGTACTTTGATTCACCAAAGTGGCATTCAACTGATAAATTGCTAATTTGGTACTAGAAAATCACTTTATATCAAACACAGCTGAAAGCTATTTGGTTTGTTAAATGAAGCTTAACATTGTCTTTGTGTTTGTGTTTGTGTTTGAGTTGACACAGTATGCAATAGACTGGCATATCTTAAGGTCAATATTAGGTCAAAATGGCAAATAAGAAACAACTTTTCCTAGAAACTCATCAGTCAAACATTGTTTTGAGGAATGAAGGCTATACAATGCTTGAAATTGCTAAAATAACTGAAGATCTCATACAAAAGTGTACACTACAGTCTTCAAAGACAAAGGACAACTGGCTCTAACAAGGAAAGAAAGAGATGTGGAAGGCCAGATGTACAACTAAACAAGAGGATAAGTACATCAGAGTCCCTAGTTTGAGAAATAGATGCCTTACATGTCCTCAGCTGACAGCTTCATTGAATTCTACCCGCTCAACACCAGTTTCATGTGCAACAGTAAAGAGAAGACTCAGGTGTGCAGACCTTATGGGAAGAATTGCAAAGAAAAAGACACTTTTGAAACAAAAAGAAAAGGTTAGAGTGGGTGAAGAAACACAGACATAGGACAACAGATAATTTGAAAAGAGTGTTATGGATCTTAACCCCATTGAGCTTTTGTGGGATCAGCTAGACTGTAAGGTGTGTGAGAAGTGACAAGACAAGACAGCCACATCTATGTCAAGTGCTACAGGTGTGGGGTGAAATGCCACCTGAGTATCTGGACAAACTGACAGCTAGAATGGCAAGGACCTGCAAAACTGTCATTGCTGCACATGGAGGATTTTTTGATGAGAACTCTTTGAAGTAGTTTAAGATGTCCTGAAAAAATTTTCAAATTGTAATTACATTATTAATGTCCTGTCTATACATTGTGATCAGTTGAATGCCACTTTGGTGTATAAAAGTAACAATTTCTTTCCATAAGAGCAAAATCTGTACAATATTCCAAACTTTTGGATGCCAGTGTATGCGTGTGTGTATATATATATATATATATATATATATATATATATATATATATATATATATATATATATATATAAAATGCTACATTCTTGTGGCAGAAGAGTTCATCATTGATAAGACAATACAAAAAGCGGCTTTAGAATACAATGTATTGTTTACTACCATATTATTGAACAAAAGTCAATCATTGGCCTACAGTTCACAGCAATCCATTACACAAGTGAATTTGTCAATCAGTTGGAGATTTATTATGAGGGCTTGTTGAAGGACCCGTCAATTTACATCTGCGTCAGACATGCTTGTGTAGCGTTTCGGGTGCGTCACATCATAAACAACATTTTTAGGTCACTGTATCAAGTTTAATATAGTTTAATACTTAGAACACATCTTGAGATCTCTTAGTTCAAATTTGCGCTCCATCAAGTGTTTTGAACACAAGACCATAAATTATGTTTGTGTTGTTGCTGCTGAAGGTTGTTTTCTTCACTGTATAAACTGTGCGTTGCCATACAGCTGAAGTTTCACTTACTACCCTCTGGAGTAAACCGGTAGTACTACAAGCTTGCATTTCTCAGGAATCTTCCTTATACGAGGGCATTGCGATTAATTGTGTTAATTTTTTTAACACGTTATTTTTTTATAAAATTAATCGCACTGAATTAACGCGTTAAATTGACAGCCCTAATATATATATATATATATATATATATATATATATATATATATTTACTGTATATACTACTATTTAACAATAAACAACATTAAAATGAATACATTATTATCTGTCACACACACGCTCACAGAGGAGTCTTAGAAAGCAAAATTTTGTCTGGACAAATTGTTCTCATGGGAAATGGAAGTCTTTGTATACTATCCTGACACACACTGCAATTTTATCTACTCACAGGGAGACTCATTATGTTTGAAAGCATTAAAGGATATTTGCCTGCCATTAAATTTATGAGATAGAAAATTCTGTCTTTCTCCCCTCTATCCACACCATGCCCCTCAGGGAGTCGTTCTTTGGTGACCTTCTCTCCATAGACTCGCCCTGTAATCCGTGAAATAGAGCATCTACAAGCCCTCCACTGTGGATGGAGAACATTCTCGCCCCCTGCAAATCACATACATTATTTTCAGATTTAGCAACCCTTTTTCTCTTAGATATGTATTTTTTGTAAATGCCCACTTTATCTGTGCCTATTTAAATTCTCCAGCTGCCGAACATAAACATGAATCCATTGCAGTTTGCATGTCTTTTTCTGTCTTTCACAAAGCCTTTTTACATGAAATGTCTGTTTGTCGGTGAAGGATTTTTTTGGTGGATGTCTACTATTAATTCCAGTTCTTGTTCCTTTTGTGTAATACTGTTGCATCATAGAATAAATGCTGTGATTTAATATTTGATTTAGTGGATGTTTAATCTCAAAACCTGTTACAGAGGTCACAATGTGACTTCAATGTGTGCCGACATTAATGTTGCAAGCAATATCTGTAACGTCTAGTGCTGACACAGGACAAGACGGACAAGAGGTGCGGATCCAAACACGGTTTTATTCAATGCATAATAAATAAAAGGGTAAACACAAAGAAAAGTCCACGATGGGAAAACAGGCAACTGAAAACACAATGAATCAGATTAAACATGAGGGAACAAAGACACTAAACAGAACTAGGAACTCGGGTAAAGGATACAGACCAGGCTAGACGACATACCGGAAACAAACAACGATCGACAGTGATTAACCAAAGAATCAGGGTTTAAATACACGTACAAAGTGGAGACTGAACGAGACACAGGTGAAAACAATGATGAATGCAGGCGGTGAGGGAGGCCGGGAATTGTGGGAAATGTAGTTTAGACAAGGACAGTGAAACACGGGGCGAACAACAAGGAAAACGCGACATGGAGCGTGAACGGTGACGGGTGAAACGGAAAACACGGAGCAGACCAGGAAGTATGACATAAACGTGATAGTGTGACAGAGAACACAGGGCAGACAACGGGGAATCGTGTCAATATCACGTGAATCCTGATTAATAAATCTTTCTTTATTTTGGTGCCACTTGACCCATATTTATATCACCACAGAAGACCATCAGAGAAGGCAGGGGAGTCTCAACCTATTCAAAAATGTATCCGAAACAAATGCAATTGCTAGAGCAACATAATGAATGGTAAATTGTACTATATATATATATATATATATATTAGTACAGTAAAATGTACCATTCATTTTGTTGCTCTAGCTATTGCATATACAATGCATCCGGAAAGTATTCATAGCGCTTCACTTTTTTCACATTTTGTTATGTTACAGCCTTATTCCAAAATGGATTAAATTCATTATTTTTCTAAATATTCTACAAACAATACCCCATAGTGACAACGTGAAAGAATTTTGTTTGAAATCATTGCAAATGTATAAAAAAATAAATAATTTTAAATCACATGTACATAAGTATTCACAGCCTTTGCTGAATAATTTGTTGAAGCACCTTTGGCACCAATTACAGCCTCAAGTCTTTTTGTGTATGGTGCTACAAGTTTGGCACACCTATTTTTGCAGTTTCTCCCATTGTTATTTGCAGGACCTCTCAAGCTCCATCAGGTTGGATGGGGAGTGTCGGTGCACAGCCATTTTCATATTTTTCCAGAGATATTCAATCGGGTGTAAGTCTGGACTCTGGCTTGGCCACTCAAGTACATTCACAGAGTTGTCCCGTAGCCAATCCTTTGTAATCTTGGCTGTGTGCTTAGGGTCGTTGTCCTGTTGGAAGATGAACCTTCACCCCAGTCTGAGGTCCAGAGCGCTCTGTATTGGTTTTCATCAAGGATGTCTCTATACAATGCTGCATTCATCTTTCCCTCAATCCTGTCTAGTCTCCCAGTTCCTGCCGCAGAAAAACATCCCCACAGCATGATGCTGCCACCACAATCCTTCACTGTAGGGATGGTATTGGCCAGGTGATGAGCGGTGCCTGGTTTCCTCCAGACATGAGGCTTGCCATTCAGGTCAAAGAGTTCAATCTTTTGTTTCTCATGGTCTGAGAGTCCTTCAGGTGCCTTTTGGCAAACTCCAGGCAGGCTGTCATGTGCATTTTACTGAGGTGTGGGTTCTGTCTGGCCATTCTACCATACAGGCCCGATTGGTGGAGTGCTGCAGAGATGGTTGTTCTTCTGGATGGTTCTCCTCTCTCCACAGAGAAACGCTGGAGCTCTGTCAGAGTGACCATCAGATTCTTGGTCACCTCCCTGAATGAGGCCCTTCTCCCCCGATCGCTCAGTTTGGCCAGGCGGCCAGCTCTAGGATGAGTCCTGGTTGTTCCAAACTTCTTCCATTTACAGATGATGACCTTCAATGCTGCAGACATTGATCTGTGCCTCAATACAATCCTGTCTCGGAGGTCTACAGACAATTCCTTTGACTTCATGGCTTGGTTTGTGCTCTGACACGCACTGTTAACTGTGGAACTTTATATAGACAGGTGTGTGCCTTTCCAAATCATGTCCAATCAACTGAATTTACCACAGGTGGACTCCAATCAAGTTGTAGAAACATCTCAAGGATGATCAGTGGAAACAGGATGCACCTGAGCTCAATTTTGAGTGTCATGGCAAAGGCTGTGAATACTTGTGTACATGTGATTTTTTCGTTTTTTTATTTTAAATACATTTTCAAAGATTTCAAACAAACTTCTTTCACGTTATCATTATGGGGTATGGTTTGTAGAATTTTGAGGACAATAATGCATTTAATCTATTTTGTAATAAGGCTGTAACAGTACACTTAGTGGTGTACTCACTTTTGTTGCTATCACTAGTGTGCATAATTAAAATATATAGGAAGATTTGAATGTACAAACACTGCTGAGATAGTTACTGTGATGGCCCTGTACTATTTGTTCCCTTCATTTTCTACGTTTAGTTTTTTCAAGTCTTGTTATAATTAAGTTATTCAAGAATATTTTTAAGCTATTATCTGTGTATGTGAGCATAATTATCAGCAAGAAAGATATGATGTAAATCTACTACAAAGTTTTAGTATTATTACATTGTAAGGAGAGCAGATTTGTATGTGTAGATCAGCGTTTCTCAACGGGGGCGGTACCGCCCCCTAGGGGGCATTTGGACAGTGTTGGGGGGCGGTGTGAACGAGGAAGCAGAGAGGGGGCTCAGGCACAAATGGGGGCGTTACTCAGAGGTACTCAACAGGCGGCCTGCGCAAAAATCTTTTCAGCTCTTCTCCTTAGCCTATGTCTTCGTCTTGCTCGGATTACTGCTGCCACTTCACCAGGAGGATATGCCAGGAGAGCCGCTTCCTAAGTTACACATGCTTTTAAGAGGCAGAGAATTTTCAGCGCAAAATAGAGGCGCGCTTTCACCGGCTTTTTCTGTACATAACGCGGAATACATAATTAGGCACATAATTAGTGCTCAGGGCTCACACTAATGACCCTAATTAATTTTAAAAAAGTGGCTGTTTTTGACGTCGTTTTTTCTTCGGTTCAGTTCAGGTGGCCGAGCTGTTGTCGTCTTTGTTCGTCATTTGAAATCAAATGACCGTTTTTAGGCTATTCAAATTTGAAGCCTAGTATATATTGCCTAATTGAGTGCTTGAACGACCGCTGCTTTTTCATTGGCCATTTAGGTTAGTTACGTTATTGTTCACGTGATTGGTTCATCTTAAAAAAATTTGTGTGTGAGCCTGAATTTGTTTGAATTTCTAAATACATTTGCAATACCTTTCAAACAATCCATGTGTTTTTGCATTTTTTTCCAAACACAATATTACTCAACTTGAGGCTTTTACATGTAGTTTAAATACAATAAGAAGCTTCTGTTTCAGTTTTTTTTTTAACCAAAAACTCAGGCTTCAGGTATCAGTGTTGCAATTGTTTGGCTGTAATAGTATTTCTGAAGTATTTTTAGGGGGGTTAAGAGGATCATGAAGAGGTCAGGGGGCGTTTGTTCAAAAAAGGTTGAGAACCACTGGTGTAGCTATTCATTTACATAACCTTGCCCAAACAATTCCCTCATTGACCACCACTTGTAAGCAGCAAATGGAAAAGTATGGAATGGAATATTTTTAGGATGTTCATGAGTAAGTAGCACTCACTCCCTAGCATTTCCCTATCACATTCATCTGGAGCCAAAGAAGACTAGCTGTACAATGCCAGGGGAATAATGATAATTATTCTAGAAAATGCTAATGCTCGATTTAGGAAGAATCACACAGAAGACAGTTCAGAAGTGGACAAACATTGCCTATTTTGATTATTCAATTCTAAAAAAGTTTCAGGCCTCGAGAGTAGAAGGGGCTTTTTGGGGGCAATTTAGTAACTTTCACGACTGTCAGCAGATAAGTGGTTCCAAAGATGTTTCTAGATGCTCTTAATGTGTGGTAACACTAGACTTCTGTTAATGTGGCTGTGAATGTGATAGAGTGGAAATGAAAGCATATTTTACACATAAGGTTGGTGAACTCTAAGCATAAAACTTTCATGACAAAAAAAACTATAGAGGATGTAAATGTCACAGATTGACCTCTTGGCTCAATTTGATATAATTTATTTAAAAACAGAAGCCCTAGAGTGACATCGTGTCCTTTTGTCTGTATTTGTTGCATTTTTGAAAGTATTTTTTTTTTTTAGCTTGAAGTCTAGTCTTACAGCACCCTTGTGATACAATATGCACTATATCATAGCTCGGTTATCTTCCATAATAAGTTTGTTTTTTTCCACTGCGTGTTGTTTGAAGCCTGTATTTTGAAAGTTTTCATGTGGAGTTTAAGGTTATCTAAATGTAAATGAAATATGTAACTCAGTGGAGAGGTGGAAGGCTTAAATCTTTGTTGGCAAATTTCTCTGCCAACAGAAATTGCTAAACCTGGTTTTGGAGAGGAAATTTTTTTTAATCTTTGCATTTAAGCTGAGGTGAGTCGAGCTGAAAATGTATTGGATTCTCAGTGCCTGTGAGCGAGCGGTCTTCCCATGACAAAGGACCCTGGATACTTTTCTGATACCGAATCATACTGGCGAGTGGAAGGAGACGTTAGCTACTTGCATGTGGTAACTCAATTTGTGGCTAAAAGAGAGCTTTTCTCACCTGGATGATTGTAGGCACTTTATGAGTGCAGTGAGAGTTTATTTTTTATCGAAACACTATTACTGGCTCCGTTCCAAACCCTAGTTAGTTGCCTCACAGTCTACTGTCTTTAAGGCAGCAAAGTTCTAAGGCAGCAGCATCATCGAAAGGTAACCTCATAGGCGAGTGCTCTACATAGTCAGCAGCAACCCCATTAACGGTCACTTATGCCTACCACACACAAAAAAATGAATACTTCGACTCACAGTAGATACCATTATGGTTTGATGTTAGCATGTTGCTAAGCTAATGACTTAAGACTCTATTAAGCACAACAAATTTAGCACACATTCACATCTTGCATAAAATTGTGCATTGTTATAAGATGAGGCTATTTTCAAAAAGTTATACATAGAGTTGCTATCTGTCCCATATTTTCACTGTATAGGACACATGTTGTTGGTCAGATTGTATTAATCACATTGTGTTTCATATTTAAGCTTAACATGCTCTAGGGTTAGCCCCCACCCCTGGATGGATGGCAAAAACCTTGAGGGGAACCACCTTCCCATATTGGAGCACTAAAATCGTCAAGCATCTCTGATTATGACTAGGCAACCTTAGTTCTACTACAATTTGATATTCCCTTAAACTCTATCCGCCATATTGGATTACAGTTTTTTTTATTAGAATGCATTTGGAATTGCTTTACCCACAAAGGATAAATTCAATGCTGTCTGAGATTTTGGCCAAAGCAAGGTATCTTATAAGTCAGTATACTGTAATATCACTGAGTATTGTTTGGAACAGACTCTATGTTGAGAATGTTCCTATGATGCCTAAAAATGTTGTCTAGGTTGCTCACTAGGGTTTAGAACAGAGCCGCTGTTGCTCTTTTGCTTTTTCAGTAAAAGCTCTCAATGGACAGATTATGACATATGGTGTTTCAAGTATACTCTTATATAATTTACTGAGGCTGAGAGAGAGGCAAGAGAAAAACGAAAAGGTATCACTTTGCAATCTTCTCTTTCACTGGCAGTGTCTCATTTGTTGCATGCTCCGCTAGACATCTGTGTGGTAAGGTGATCGTCTCTGGAGACACATTGCTATAAAAAGGCTACCAGAAGAGGCAGGTAAGTGTGTGGGACAAAAATATAAAATAATGTGTTCACATCATTCACTTTTTCTCTCTGTGGGTGTCCTGGTTCTGGCCCATAGAATAGTCCATCATAATCTGATGAGGAGAAGGTTGAATGGGGGAGCTAGTCAGGGTCATTGTTGGAGGACCTTTGACGTGGAGATTTATCAGAGGAAAGGAAAAGAGGACTGAAAGGTCTTTGTGATGAATATCCTATTCATATCTATAAACTGGCAACAATTATCTTGTAGTAAGTTAGACAAAACTAGCAGTTTTAATAACTGTGGCTCATTTTTGATTATTTACATTACACTGGCAATAACAACAATAAGTGCTTTAATTTACATCAAAACACGTAGAACTATCAAGTAATTATAAAAAGCCAACAATGAAAGAAAAACACTTTTACATGAGAGTTAAAATCACCTGGTTCTTTTTTTTAATAAAACAAAAATGTGCAGAACACATGCTCACCTTTAATAAACTGCCATACCTAGCTTTGGCAATTGGGTTTACATGACTATATATGTTTTCAGGTTGTTAGGTGCAAATTTGTTTAAGTAAATATCAAGATTCATGACTAAAATGCTGTTTTCGCCCCCATTGGATGTAGCAGTTAGTTTCAGACTGTTGTGTTTTATGGGGATTCTCTTGTGAATAAGGCCACAAATCACTCACTCAACTCCTGTAAACAGCAGTTTTGAACAGTATGAACCAAACTTTGAGCTTTATCAAGTAATATGCTGAAGTCTATGTTCTATATGCTGTGCAATTTTAAACTTTTGCTCCTGTTTTAATTAACAAATAGTGTTTTAAAATTCTAGCATGTGTATTGACAGTTCAATTTGTTGATTACCCCCTCCCTTTGCTATAAAAAAAAAGAAATCATGTTGAATGTGTTAATTCGACAAGATGAATCCTGTATTCAGCTCAGTGGAGTGAAAAATTAAAATTAGTCGATAAAACTTTCAGCAGAATTACTTTGCTGAAATTGCTGAACAGATGTGTCATTTTAATGAAAATCCACAGTTAGACTCCTCTCCCTTCCCCGCTGGCGGATGAAATTATTATCCCCGTGGCGGATCCTTCATTCGGTTGTAAATATTTATGCAGCCATTCCTATTTAAAGGGGAAAGACATGGCGATGGAGGGGGTCTTGGAGGATGGTGGGGAAGGGAGTAGAGGGGTACAGGGGTGTAGTAGTCAGCTTGTCACATTCGGTGAGTCAGTCTTTCCCCTGCTCACATTAAAAGATTTCTACAGCAATGCAATTCATAGCATTGAATTTTTGTTACAAATCCCAGAGAGGACTTATTAAAATGCAATAATCTCCTATTTAAACAGAAACAATAACCATAAGTATTCCCTTGGATGTAAAAGGGGAGTGCAAGATTCCATCTGCCGTGAATGATTAGAGCTTAGATGAGGGAATTTAATTTACAACACTCAGAGTAAAAATCAGAGCAGATCTTTCCTCTGAGGTTTCCATCATCTTTCTCATTTCCTTTTCACTCAAGCTTTATATAGCAAGTCACTTATCTGCTTAGTTTATTTACTTGTTTATTGTACTAAACCATCTCCGCTCACAGCCATCTCACTAAATAATAATTACTTCAAATGCAGTTCTGTAATATATTTCAACATTAAGTGTTAACTCATATTGCAGTCATAACAACTTTCTGAATAAATTAAGGTGTTATGGATATGATAAATCGGTAGGTTTCATCTTGGCGGAATAGATCTGCTTACGTGGCTGCTGCTGATAATCAAGTATGAAAACTTGCTACTGCTAGAATATACACAGACTTGCTGTGTTGAGCATGTAAGACAAGCTACTGCTGCTGTGCAATTAGTCATCCATACAATCCCTTTGCAGCAGATCTAGACCTGTGATGCTGGGGAGGAAGAGGGTTTCAGAGAGAAAACTCTCATAGTGTGCAATTTAAATGATAGACAAAAAGAGAGAACACAAGTTGATTGACTAACAGATTACACTTGAAAGGACCTATTAGCTTGTGCCATGTAGATTTTCATCCCCTGAATTGCTTTACAATGGAAAGGAGGAGGCGAGAACCGGCCTGGCGATATAAACAATATTTTAATGATTAACTTAAACAAAAGACAAACACACACACGAAGGTCATGTCCGTAAACGATCTCTCTCTCGTCGCACCACCGTCCGCAATCAGCCTTTATCCCTCTCGGAGGCTTAATTAGCCTGATAAGGGACCGGGTGTGTATAATCTGACCTGCTCCGAGCAGGATTCCAACAGGTGTCTCTTGCATGGGAGGCGGGTGCGCTAACAAGGAGGCTAAAGACTACAGCCCCTAGCGTCAGTCGCTAGCGCTCTTCTTGAGGCCAGGGGAGTGAGGTTTTACACATACCACACAGCTATTACGTACCAGCTGGCTCCCTACTAGACCTACTAGACCAGCTTGATGGGCTTGTTCCTATTTTTAAATAGCCAATAGGCTTTAATTTAACACAGCCATTCACCATGATTTGCTACTTGCTATTGTTAAGAGGCCATGACCAAGAGGTCAGAGGCAGGTAGTATTAGGGGGAGGAACATTTTCATTCTGAAGAGCATTTTATTGGACAGAAAATGTTATGCATCCCTGAAATAATCATTAACACCCATATACATTTTTGTCAACATTTTTAACTGAACAAAACAAACAGGCACAGACCTAACCCTAACTTACAACTACTATTTTCTCTATCAAAGTCCATTAGGTTAGGGTGTGGTGTTTGGATCTTAATGACAGCTTGCTGCTGTGCTTTTATCAAAACATGCAGGTTTCCAATCAGGCTCCAGCAGAGAGTTGGAGCTAGAGGAAAGTTAATGTACTGAAATACAGTATACTGCTTGTGAGATGCTGCCCTGAATCTCAGGAAAAGTCTGATACAAGAAAAGTCTGTAATGTTAATTTTAAAAGGCAGATTGTAGGAAACAATTTTCATAGCTTAAGACAGAACCTTCCAGTGCCTGACTTAACATTTCCTTATGTAGGGGAAAAAGTAGCAGACAGCGGAGGAGTACGTTTTTAATGATGTGCCCTGTGATGAAGAAAACCTGGACTCGTTTTAAGGCATTCTGTCTCATTCTCTCGCTCTCTCGCTCTCTTGCGCTCTCATCCTATGACCTCCAGTGTTAATGAGAGCGCATTTGACTGGAATGTGTGTGCTGGATTTGAGACACTCTTTTGCCCTTTTGTAAAACTTCATTAAGGCTTCCATGCACATGCTTATTTTACAGTGAGATGCTTATTTTCTCCCACTTGGTCCATTATTATGTTATGACCAGTGTGATTGCAGAAAATATTAATTTATACTTATAACATTAGCTAAAATAACATTTCAAGTGAAGTAAGGCATCAAACTATTTTAATTTAGAGTAGAAAATAAATTCTGTTTAGCACTCTTGAAACCATAATACTGTTTGAATTTAAATGAATACTATAATTTGCTTCCAATGTCAGCCATATCAGACTTATGATGATAATTATAATTATGATGTGGTCACCAATATATCACCTACTGTACACTTACAATTTGTATTCTTCTTCTTCTTCTTCTTATAACATATATCTGTTAACATTAACTAATGTTAACAGATATATCCTTTTTTTAAAGGGTTTATGCCTTAATTTTACAGCATTTTTGTCATTTTTTTGTCCCCACTTTTTAAATATCTTTTGCAGTTTTGTAACTTTCGTTGCCATTTTTGCCCCAAACTGTGCTTTATTTCTCACCATGCTGTCAAGTTAACACAATTGTGTGGACAGATACAAGTATAAAGCACAGAATTCAGTGCTCAATGCCACTAACAGGGTTTCCTCTTCTTGATCGTATAGATGTCACTGCCTTGTGCACATGATCCACTGCTAAACCTCATGACCAATGCACAGAGAGACACTTCATCACATTTTACCCCTCTCAGCATATCTTTTTGATTCTGTTACTGGATTCAGATCATGTATGTTTCATATCTAGATCATGAGTGCACAGGTGTGGGGCTTAATGGAGGCCCCAAGTAGCAGACATGCATCTCCAGGTGAACGTCGGCAATCCATGAAGGCCCAGCGGTGCTTCATCAAACACCTCCTTGCAAACTAAGGCCAGCAATTCCACTTCCATGGCTAAAGTGCACCAGCTGTAATGCTAAATATATATTAAAAAGTGGCTTACTCTGCAAAGCAACTCCAGCTCCCCACAGCTTACGCTCTACCTACTACTGATCTAACCACCCTGAACACATCTATTTAGATTGGAGAGAGGAAGTAAGTGCATGGCTTCTAATGCATGAGCCCCAGGTTAGAGGAGCACCGTTGAGACTAGCTGTAATGAGCAGAGAGGTTAAGGAAGAGAAAACTGTCCTCAAAGGTTATGGATGGGTGAGCACATCCAGGGAGTCTCGAGGGGCTTGGTTAGGGAAAAGCTCTGAGCACTGCATGCTGTATACTCCCCCTGAACAGAGAAAATGATGCTATGGCATTTTGCAACAGGCTTAATTGGCAGGTAAAGGAGGCAAAAGGTATGGATATGGAGAATCAGGACTGATGGTCTTCAAATGCTGAAAATGTAGTTTAGATTTTGGTCGATATTTGTTTAAAGGAATATTCCGCATGTTTAAGACTTTGTTCAACAAATATAGAGCACTGTGATCTTAATTGTAATAACATTTATTTCATAAAGTGCTGTCAACAATAAATGTAATAATTATCTGCAATTATAGTCCTTAATTTTTACTAAATTAATATGTTACTTGGAGCCATTTTAATTAGAAAATGACATATATGCAGTCTTTGAAAGCTGCTTCAAATTAAATTTAATTATAGTCTCAGAAAATTTTGAGAATTTGGTGAGTGACAACACTGTGACACACTCTAACCTTTTCCTGAATGCATCCTCGCCAGCTTGTTTCTCAACCGCTGTTTGTTAAAATACTTTTTGGTATGAATATTCCCTGTTTGCTAATCATTTCTAACTGCCATCATTTCCTACTTCACTTACATCATAAAAATTATTTCAAATCCTTCTGGACAAGCCACAGAGCTGAGCCTCAATTTAGCACTATGTCAGAAAACAGTTCCTTAATATTAAATGTTAACTCTCTCTCTGTCGCACAGCATCACTTTATCCCTCAACGTTTCTACTTGCTGTCTCATTTGGTGGTGATGGGATTTGGCAGGGATGCGATGGGGTGTCAGCAAGAGTTTATTGGCCAGCTGTGGGCTGATGGCCTGACACAGCTTTGGTGTGAGGGGCTAAACTGAATTATTTTAGATGACATTTTATTGTTGAAGAAAAAACAAAAATTAGTGTGGACCAATAGCTGTTATACCCTTTTTCTGCCCAAATGGTGCAAGTTCTCCATTATCAGAACCAACCCACGTTGCCACTGACTTCAGAGATTAATAATGACAAAACTATGTGACTACATGAACTAAATACAAACAGCCATGCAGTCTTTGTTTGCGTGTCTTATACGTTTTGAGAAATGTGAGCGTAAGCGTAGTTCTAGCAGGAAGATCTCAGGATTCATTCATCAGGCATCACATCCAATCACAATACAGCCTCCAATTTATAAGCCTGCCAGGTGCCTCTCATTGTGTGTGAGTGAAACACATTATGTTACCTGCTATGCCTCGCTCCTCCAAGCAACATTCGCTTGAGGTTGGATGATCACTCACCTTGATGTTCATGCTCTTCACCAGCTGTCAAGCTTGTCACAAGTCGGTCTCCATCAGGAAAATGAGCTAAGTTCTCAATCTATTCTTATTTTGGGGAACAATCGTCATTGCAAATTGCTGGTGGTAGGTAGGTTTTCTACTTCCAATGTTCTCAGTCATTTATTCATCTTAAGCTTTATAATGCATCAATATCACTTCAAGTGGCAATATTCATTCTAGTAGAGCATTCAGTTCTCACCAAACATATTATGTGAATTAAGTACTTCAGTACATAATTTCTGATCATCCGCCATGATGATGCTTCTTGCATTGTGTTTTTGCTCTTATCGCACGTCAAATCACGCTGTGTTTTCTTTTCTCATATATCTGCATTCGCGTTTCCTTAAAGGAAAATCATCATCATTGCTGCGTGTCTTTTGACACCTAGCGGCAGGCATTGTTTATTACATTTCTGTATTACATTAACATCATAATGCAGATTGTGCTCTAATACAAGAAATGATCAAATCAAGGTATTTGCTCCATATCTAGCTATGTCACATGTTTCACTTCATGAGAGTCATCTGCCATCATTTTGAATTTTGAGTTTCTGCATACAGTTCATTTCTGCATCTGCGGGTCAAAACATAAGCTCCCCTTCATGCTGTCTACATTACAGTAGTTAATCAACATATGTATTCACTTCATGTGCTCGTGATCAGGGCAGTAACATGTTGTAGCAGGTAAGTAAGGTATTTGTATGACTTTATTAGTATAAAATCAGTGCAGGCAGCGCAAATGTGCCATCCAGCCGCTGCAGCTGCAGCTTGTCTTCTGCTGTACGACTAAGCGTCCCACGACACTGCAACCACAGTGTGTTTTCTGCTCTCAGCTCAGTACATCTTCTTAGCAGCGCAAATGTACTGTCTAGGCGCTGCAACAGCAGCATGTCTCAGGTGTGCTTTTAAGTGTTTTATGACATTGCAAATGCGGTTTATATAAAAGGGTAAATTCCCTTTACATGGAAAAGCATTGTTTCTTTGCAGGGGTATTGCACATATAATGCTCTCCCTCATTGTAGGGCTCAAACGCAGTATGGCATCAAATGCAAAATGCGTTAAATGCTAAATCTTGCTATTCTTTTGCAAAGGTATTGGACAAACAACATCGTCCTTATCTAGGGCTCAAACGCAAAAAAACTTTTGTCCTCCAGTATGGGCACTACACAAACAACGTCACCCTTATCGTAGGGCTCTGTTTGTCCTATTACTGGGATATTGGACGGATGATGTCGTCCGTATTGTAGGGCTTAAATGCAAAACATTGTTTCATACTTTTGCAGGGGCATTGCACAATCATGCCTGTCTTTTTGCAAGGGCCAATCCAAGCAAGGGTTCATTCACAAGCATTGTTTACCCTTCTGCAAAGAGATTGCACAATCAGATTTTCCCTCATTCTCTGAAGACCTGGTCGTTGTACTGAATCTAATTATTTGGGGGTTTTTTTCTTTTCTTTTGGGGGCTTAGTTTAAATTAAGTCCAAGTGATATAAGTGTCTTTCCATTCGTATTATTCCAATAATCTTAAATCCTTGCAATAGAACATATTTTAATATCCAAAGTATTTTTGATTTATGGTATCACAAGCTGCTTTTGATATGAATGATGAGGAGTTATAATCAACAAAATTCATAATAATCATTTTACCTAAATTACATTAGTAATAACTCATTTTTAGCATTTTTTTTGGCATTTTTAGTTTAGGCCACTTCGCTGAACTAAAGTGTAAATTAAATTGGAGAGAGAGTTTTTTTAAAAAAAACAGACTTGCCGAGGATTTCATCCCACCCCTCAGCCACTGATATTTTTGGTTTCTGGTTTGAGACCAAAAGGTTACGAGACAGTACGAAGCCATTTTTTCATCCCACTGCCTTTTCTGAGAACTGTTCTATCTAATGCTGCACAGTCCATGCTGTATTGATAAACAGTGTAAGGTATACAAAGTGACAGGAAACAACCTATTTCTGGAGCTGGCAGAGCTTTAACAGGAAGGAGGGGTGCTTGTGGAGATGTAGGGAGATTGTGTGAAAGTGAAAAAACAAGAATATATGTTCCGGTGTTTATATCAGTTTGGCTGTTTTCACCCTTCTTCAGCTGCAAATCAACTGTGAATATTGTGTGAAATTGTTGATGCTTAATCAGTGCTTAAAATTAGGGATGGGTCACTATGGTTGTCTTGTCGACTAGGTAAAGCTGTGCTTTAGTTGTTTGAGCAATAAAGCACCACCATTAATGCCCTGCACGTTTTGGAATTAAATATTGTGTATTATGTAAATGCCCCTTTCGAAACTTGTCTGACCACATTCAGGTGAAATTAAACAAGCCTTATTATACAGGGCTTTTTTAAGACTGATTAGTCGACTAGATGTTCAGGCAATCCATGACTAATAGATTAAAAAAATGTGTTGTTTGATAAATGCTTAATAAAAATGTATTCACTATACTTATGTCAGAAAGTGTTGCATACTGTTCAAATTTGTCCTCGATCAATACATACCGTAAACACGTGTTTATCTTTGACCATGTAGCGTGCCATGCCAATGGCCTATGTTGTGGAAAAAGAGTGTGTGGATCCAGTCAGAATAGCCATGTTCCTCTGATTAGCTTAATTTATTTCCACATAGAGAGTGGCATACTTGGGGCCTATTAGATTGGCAGTGGCTGAAGCACAGTAAAATGAGAAAGACAATTAGCAGTTGACTCAGTGCCAACAGGATATGGGTGGAATTACTGCAGAAACTGTTTTTACAAGTCAAGGTCACGGTTATGACCAGTTCACGAGGGGAATTACCTGTGAATTTGAAATTTGAATTTGAAAATTTATTTTAAAACAATATCACTCTTGTTTAATTGGAACTGATATGTTTATGTATATGTAGGTGTATAAACACACACACATTAATATAGATGTTAGGCATTATGATAGTTTTAGTGACCATTTACTTGTATTGCATGTTTGTCCCATTCAACGAGTGTTAATACTTCTGAACGCCTTCTTTTGTGTTGCAAGAAATAAAGAAATGCCATGTCAACACTTACACTTTCATGAATAAATACGCATTCATTTAATTTAAGCCTCTAGTTCACAATGCAATGGCGTTTTCCTCCAGCAAAAACTGGTGGCTGATGGTTATAATGGCTGCCATAATTTAATCCAAATTCTTAAATAGCTATTATTAAATCTTCACCATAGGTTCATAATACTAGACAGTACTTCCCTTAACATTGTATTCCAGCCCATCTGTTTTCAAACCAAACCATTTTAGGCTTTTGTGTTAGTGGACAATTTTATAAGAATTTCATTGACTGCTGTTTGCAAGTGCACAGTTATGCATTTGTTGCATAAAAGTACATTTCTGACCAAAACAAACCTCAGCACTTTGGCAAAACCTTAAAGGAGATGGCAGAGACATAGAGAGGATATGGCGAGGGATGGTGAGTCAGGTGGGGGTGACCTGAATTCTCTTCCTGCAGAGAGAATGAAGGAGATAAGTGGTAGTGACAGGATTGAGTGATGTTCTCTGCCATGGTGCCGTGAGCGTCTCCGACACTAAATCAACATTGTTGTCAAACACACCCCTCGACGACATAACCCCCCGCGAACCCCAATAATACGCCGAATGGGAGCTCTAATTCTTCATTAACTGGAAGGAGAGAGAAGAGAGAGCTGCTAATGTCATTTTCTCTCGATTGCCAGTTTTAAAGATTCCAATAACCAGTCGTTTACAGTTCAGTAGGCAGGAATTGCTTTTTCTCTGTCTCACTCTCTCCCCCACACCTCCCTCACCCCTCAGTTTTTCTTTTTTCCTCCTTTCAATCCTTATAATTGGTGACATGAAGGCAGTGAAAGCTAGTGGCGCTTAAAGCCAAACTTATTGCCTTGGTTATCTTTAATGACTTTAAAATATATTAGCTCGTTAATAAGCACAGGGGTTATCAATTCCTCTAATTAGGCAGGGTGCTCCCATAAGAGAGCTTGCATTAAAGAGACCGGGAGATGAACAGAGACGTTTGACGTTGGTGGATAAGGGCAGCAGGAGAGCAGTGGGCCACAGGGCATTTTTCGGGCTCATATGTGAGCTTTTGGTTGTGCGTGAGGATTAACTAATCACCTTGGTTTCTCTTTTCTCTCCCCCCCTGTGGGCAGCAAACAGCCGGATCCCTGCTTTATGAAAGCAGTTGCAGTGGTGACTGTGTGGAGTGGTGGTTGGTTAGGAAACCAGTAATAGGATGTGTGCTCCATAGAGTTCCTGTCACAGGAACTGATGGGCATCCCTCTGACAGACCACAAGCACACATCTAGCCCATTTAGCACACTTTGATGTGCTCAGCAAGGCACCAGGGAACAATTGGGGGTTAATCTGAAATGTATGCCCTCCTTTCCTCAGAGGGCAATGGCAGAGAGAGTTCTGAACATATAATGAAGCTACACTCTTAAAAATAAAGATTCCAGTTGGAACCAAAACAAACAAAACTTGAAGTCTGATGCCATTGGAGAAAAACTGTTACTCCATATATATATATACTCTGATCAGCCACAAGATTAAAACCACCTGCCTAATATCATGTAGGTCCCTCTCGTGCCACCAAAACAGCTCTGACCCATCAAGCCATGGCCTCCACAAGACCTCTGAAGATGTCCTGTGGTATCTGGCACCAAGACGTTTGTAGCAGATCCTGTAAGTCCTGTAAGTTTCGAGGTGGGGCCTCCATGGATCGGACTTGTTGGTCCAGCACACCCCATAAATGCTCAATCAGATTGAGATCTGGGGAATTTGGAGGCCAAGTCAAGACCTTGAACTCTTTGTCATGTTCCTCAAACCATTCCTGAACAATTTTTGCAGTGTGGCTTGGTGCATTATCCTATTGAAAGAGGACACTGCCATCAGGGAATACTGTTGAAGGGGTGTGCGTGGTCTGCAATAATCTTTAGGTAGGTGGTACATGTCAAAGTAACATCCACATGAATGTCAGGACCCAAAGTTTCCCAGCAGAACATTGCCCAAAGCTTCATACTGCTTCAGCTGGACTGCCTTCTTCACATGGTGCATCCTCTAAAGGATAGGATTGCCAAAACAAAGGATTAGTCTGGCCATTCTCCATTGACCACTCTCATCAACAAGGCATTTTCGTCCACAGAACTTTTTCAAAAGTTTTTTGTTTTTCGCACTGTTCTATTAACACTAGAGACTGTTGCTTGTGAAAATCCCAGGATATCAGCAGTTACAGAAATACTCAAACCAGCCCATCTGACACCAACAACCATGCCACAGTCCAAATCACTGAGATCTCATTTTTGTCTCCATTCTGATGGTTGATGTGAACATTAACTGAAGCTCCTGACCTATATCTGAATTATTTTATACATTTTAGTCTGTAACTGCTGATCTCCTGGGATTTTCACGCACAATACTCTAGCTTTTAAAAACAAACCAAAAAAAAACAAGTGAATATATATATATATATATATATATATATATATATATTTTTTTTTTTTTTGCAAAATTTTGCTGTTTTGGAAGTAAATTGGTACTTAAATTATCCATTCAAGTGGCATTCAGCTGATCACAAAGTATAGTCAGGATATTACTGATGTAAAAAATAACTCAATCACTATTTGAAAATGAGTCATTCTTGATCAAATCTAGATAGGAATCATTTCCAGCAGCCTTCACTTCAACACCTTATCCTTGAGTAATCATGCTAAATTGCTAATTTGGTACTAAAAAATCACTTGCCATTATATCAAACACATTCGTTAAATGAAACTTAACATTGTCTTTCAGTTTGTTTTTGAGTTGACACAGTATGCAATAGACTGCCCTGTCTCAAGGTCAATATTAGGTCAAAAATTGCAAAAAAGAAACAGATTTTTCTAAAAACTCATCAGTCAATCATTATTTTGAGGAATGAAGGCTATACAATGCTTGAAATTGCCAAAAAAAAACTGAAGATTTCATACAAAAGTGTACACTACAGTCTTCAAAGACAAAGGACAACTGGCTCTAACAAGGACAGAAAGAGATGTTGAAGGCCAGATGTACAACTAAACAAGAGGATAAGCACATCAGAGTCTCTAGTTTGAGAAATAGATGCCTCACATGTCCTCAGCTGACAGCTTCATTGAATTCAACCCACTCAACACCAGTTTCATGTACAACAGTAAAGAGAAGACTCAGGGGTGCAGGCCTTATGGGAAGAACTGCAAAGAAAAAGACACTTTTGAAACAGAAAAACAAAGAGAAAAGGTTAGAGTGGGCAAAGAAACAGACATTGACAACAGATAATTTGAAAAGAGTTTTATGGAACTTAAAGCGATTGAGTTTTGTGGGATCAGCTAGACTGTAAAGTGCGTGAGAAGTGCCCAACAAGACAGCCACATCTATGGCAAGTGCTACAGGAAGTGTGGGGTGAAATGTCACCTGAGTATCTGGGACCTGCAAAGGATCTGCAAAGCTGTCATTACTGCACGTGGAATATTTTTTGATGAGAACTCTTTGAAGTGGTTTATTTGTTTTTTCCAAATTGTAATAGTCATTTTTCACATTCGTAATGTCCTGACTATACATTGTGTTCAGTTGAATTCCACTTTGGTGAATAAAAGTACAAATTTCTTTCCTTAAGATCAAAATCTGTACATTATTCCAAACATTTGGCCGCCAGTGTGTTTGTGTGTGTGTGTGTGTGTGTATATAGTTGTATGTGTATTATGATGGGACATATTTGCTTCTTTTTGTGGTGTTTTATTAGACATACTGTTTAGATGAGCACAGTGGAAATAGACCCCTTTCACCCCATTCGGTGGAATTAAATGTGCTAATGTACATTTCCTGCAGGGTTCCTCCATCTTCTGCTGTTCTACAGTGGCTAGTGTACTATCAAACACACTGTTATGCAGAGATACTGTGACAGAACCTTGGAGACTGTGCACAGCCGGGTTTTGGTTAGCTGGAAATGTCCGACAAGTAAAAACAAAAAGTGTGCTGTGCTGCCGCAGAGGACTTTCCCGACAGTTTGTGAAGTTCAAAAGCAGCCTGCGTTATTCCCATCTTGCGTGCTAGTTAAAAACTCTTAGGACATCGGTTGATTGGTGATTGGCACATCGGTGAGTAGATCCTGAAATTCATGCACAGACTCAACGGGAGAGTTTATTCATTATAACATGTAAAAAAACAACATAAAAGAATGGCTCGTACCTGTTTGGGGTGATTCAATTAGAAGTGGACAAGCGAGACACATCACCGTTATAACTAGTCATATTATGCTTATTTTTTTTTACCACTTGTGCTTGGATTTCACGGGAGAGACTCTGGTATAATGGCACATTAATCATTAGGCCTATGTCAGTGTATTATTGCATGATATAGTGCAAAAAGTATAAGAAGAAAAAAAGTGTTTAAAAAGCGCACCGATTCTCTTAATTATTTTACATTTAATCTAAGCACAAATATGATATTACGAGCAGAATTTTAAGTAATTTAGTGTAATACCTGAATTAACAGAGCTTCAAATGCCCATTCTTAAAGATGAGCAGGTTTTTTCCAGTTTATCTGGCAAACTTTATCATTCCTGAACACGCTGGCCAGCACTAAAACTTTGGTGCGCAGTTCAAAGAAGGTGTTTAAATAGCCGCAGCAATCATGTTACGTGCACTAGCTAACCATTTTTTGTGTGTGTTTTTAAAACAAAAATAGTGGCATTAAAGGTATATTAACTTAGACAGCTCTAATATATATATATATATATATATATATATATATATATATATATATATATGACAAATTTCATAGAACTGATTCATTAGTGAAATGGTCTGATTAAAAAAATATTTTAAATCCACATCACAAATGACGAGAAAGGTCATGGAATTTTATTGGTCAAAAATGTGTTTTGCATCATTGCTGATACCTTATTGTATTTGTACCATGTATTTTTGCTATATTGACCAATCAGCATTCAGACCATAACTGTCTGTTTTATAATGATGCTTAAATAATCTAAAAACAATTATGTACACTGATCTATTAACCAAGGAAAGAACCTATTAACATAAATAACTTTTTTTTTTTTTGTAATCCAAATAACCTTCTAGCCTGGTCAAAGACCCTATATAATAAAAAAATATTTTTAATGAGATGCATGGAGCTTTTATAAAGCCAAGATGCTTCAAAGAACCATTAGTTCAAAGTGTATAGATGTATCTCGAAATAAACTCATTTTTATAGTCAAAACTGAATTATAAGGACTGTTTAAGGTGTTTTTTTGTTTTCCATGTTGCTAGTTAGATAGGTGCACCTTGTGCTGATATTCATGTGTGTGATCATGGCCACATGGGCGTGTGTGTGAGCATGCATGAATGTGCATTAGTTTGACTGTGTGTGTGTCTGACATTACAAAATGCCGAAGCTAGATATGCCCAATGATTTATTTTTCAGGGGAGCTTTCAGAGCCAGCATGTGCCTCCCTCAAATTTATTACCAAACCTCACTTTCACATGATGGGTTTGAAACAAATATCCGCTGCATATTGTTAAATTAATCTTCCATTTAAAATTAATGGAGTTAGACTCCCCGGGTTCAATGTAATTTGGTGTTCACGGGCAGAAAGACACGCGCTCTGCATTCAGGATGAGGCAGGGCCAAACAGTCTAATCTTCCATCACCTTGAACCTGCGTAGAGAGGACGATGTTTTACCCTGCAGCTACTAATGAGATCCTGCTCCCCTCCAGAGAGAGAGAGGCAGGAGGGGCTGTTGCAATGCAAAGAAATAGGATTGGCTTGGCAAAAAACATTCACAAGTCGTCAGGTAGACAGAGGAATGCTGAGAGAGAAAATATTTTGTTAGCGCCATCATTTTTGCCTGAGCTTTCCGAACGATAGCCTGATGTGACTGCTGTGCTTATCAAAACAAGCAAAATCCTGTTACGATACAATGAAATTTGTATCATTATTTTGAATCCCCTGACCCCTGTCCAGGAATAAACCAAATCCTGTTAGAAGCTGCATGGTGCTGCAAATTAACTTTTGCAAACTGAGTAGGAAAGGAGGAAACACAATGCAAGTATTGCATTTGTAATGTGGGAAAGGAAGGGATATTCATTTCTGTATGAACTGGCCTGTATGGTGGTGCCATCATGAGCTATAGGAGCAAAAGCCACAATAGAGCTAACTCATGTTAATATGCTTAACATTTGTTTACTTTTACTGTATGTGTTGATGTGTTCTCTCTAAAGTGCATTGTTTTCTATATTTTCTAAATTCTCCATGGCTGTCTCAAAACCTAGCCTACCTAGATTGCATTTTTGTGCATCTCATTTGGCCATTTTACAAACATGCCTGTAATGCCCAAAAATAAGGGTTGGCTGGATGGCAGGTGTCTAGGTTTTAAGACACATGCTATATGGGTACCACACAAGTACTACCAATCCAATGTTTGCAAAGTCGGGCAAAGTAAGGGATAATGTACAGTCAGCTGGTTGTTATAACACAATAAACCCAGACAGACTGATTAGGACCCTGACATAAAGTTTGTAATGGTGGCAGTCCTAAGTTAAATTATTATAAAGGAAAAATAGTATATTGTCCATAAACCAGAAATTACAAGTATCAATGTATCAAACTCTTTAGAACAGATATTTTAAATAATACTGAAAAATGTAAATCAAACAATTAAATGAAAATAAGACAAACAGTCCTCTAAATTAAAGAAACAATTACCACATCAGACATTAAACATCAAACAAAGTTAACAAGCACAGGGCTCTGTGTGAGTAAAGGAGAGTTGATGCACCCTAAGGTCTCTAAATGAATTTGTGCTTGGTCTGGAGTATATTGCATGTAACTTGCTGTGAGGCACTAGGAGCGCAAAGGGAGAGTCAAAGATGAGGCAATGCAGGCAGGTCAGAAGATCAATGATCACTGACTCTTGGCTCCATTTAAACTCAGTTGTAGAGCATTTTGGTGGGTTGGCAGGCTCCGTACTCACGCCTATCCCCATTAAAACTTGAGTTGTCCATATAGTAGCTCTGTCCATAATCCTGGCTACACTTTAAAGAGGGAAGCGCTGATTATAAGTCCCTTCTTTGTTTTGTTCTCTCTCCTCTGATGTACTCATAGTACACATTGGCAAACTTTCTCCTCGACTGTCTTTGCACCACTCTGTTTTGACTTCACATATGTAACACCTGGCACACATTAACGGCAGGACATTTTATACTCTCACTCACATTCGTTATGGCTTGGGGGCAGATTCTTAAAGTGGCAGGGCGCATATTCATTCTGCCACACTCTCCCCCTTGAGAAGACAACCCTTGGTTGGCAGTGAACCCTGAAGGGGTCTGACCTCAGGTGTTTGGGCATCTTCACTGGAGTTCCTTCCTTTTCATCCTTGTAGACTTCATCCTTGAATGTCATGTTCTTGAGGACATTTAACCATTATTGGTTGCCTTTTGTCTACTTGACACTTCACACCTTTTCACAAAGGTCCTCACATCAGTCCTCATTCTTGGCAAGGATGCTGCCTCCTTGAGTCTGTTGTAGGTCTTGTACACTCCTACATGTCCGCTCATTGGGGTGGCATGATAGTGTTGGAGGACACTGGGAATTAGGTGGCTAGGAAAATGGATCAGAGGGTGAACCTTTGTTTGGCATTGTTGGAGGACATGCATCTGAACAGTAGTCTAGTATATTTTATTTAGCAGTTGGGTGTTAAAAGATATGTAAGCTTCTCTGTCAGATTTCAATTCAGGTTTAGGAGGAGGAATAGAACTTGACAGTAAAAAGCAGTGCTTTGGACTCTCCAGATTGGTGAGTGCCACCTCTTCTGTAACAGTGGGTTGTTCAGCTGATGTCTGAGTAGGAGGAATAGTAGAAGTGAAGCAAGGAAAGTTGCTAGGTGGATGTTCATTAAACATCCAGCACTGCACTGGCAGCATATTATAGCCTTTTTGGGAGTTCAACAGGGTTTCTTTGTTGTCCTGCTGATTCCTCAACTCAAGCTGCATCATCATAAAGCACCCCTCCAACAATTTATTCTGGGGGCTGCCACCATTACAGAGTGGTGCCCAAACAGGGACATGAACTATCGGAACAGGGACTGAACACTTTAATTGAACTATTAGAACAGGGACCCAAACATTTGATGGATATATATATAAAACATTGTGTATTGCATGTGAAATCAAAGGGTGAATTTTGTGAATACTTTGTACTTTCAACCTGTTAGCCTTTGGACTAAATTTATAGATATTTTACACAACATTTTTACACACTACATCCACAAACACACCATATTGAACATGGCCAATTTCCAATTTCCCCAATAAACAGTTGTGGAAATAGAAGCACCTGATGAAGGCTCACCACCTGTTCATCATGAAGTTTCTCCATTTCGCATCCCTACATTCTTCATGCCCCTACCCTGTCAACCACTTCATTCGCCACACCAGGAACGTCTGCAGCCCAGGTTGCATTCTCTTCAATTCCATACTACAACCTAAGTGGAGAACTTCCAGCCTTAGAAATAAAGATGGGACAACTCAGAAGTACAAGGCATGATTACTGAAGAAATGCAAATGGTGAAGGCTACCTTGATGGTCAGAGGTGTGCTTTGTGATGACGCATCTTGAGTTGGAGATAAGGTGTTGGATTGATGGCTGCTAGAAATGGGGCCTGTCTAGATTTGATTTAAAAATGACTTTTTTCATTTAGTGATGGTGCTGTTTTTTTACATCAGCAATATCCCGAATATACCTTGTGATCAGTTGAATGCCACTTTGGTGAATTAAAATACCAATTTCCTTCAGAAACAGCAAAATCTGTACATTATTCCAAACTTTTGGCCGCCAGTGTAAATGCACATGGAAGATCTCCCAGTGATTAAAGAAGCAGGAGAGAAGGTTCACAGAACCCGGATGAGCTGTCTGTTTTGTCTTAATCAACGGATGTGCGATTGTTGTAGTGCAATATCTGACAGATGGATGGCGCCATTGACCAATCAGAATTGAGTATTCAAGAGAGCCGTGTAGTAACAGACAATAACGTGATTGTAGCCCGGCTTTGTCGTGTGTGTGTGTGTGTGTGTGTGTGTGTGTGTGTGTGTGTAATCGGATATTCAATTATGCATTGTCATGTATACTTGGACTGACAGCGAAGACCTTAGCTCGATTACACAAAACCCCACTGTAGCTTGTTTAAAACTCTGTCTGCGCATGTCAATTTTGAAAGTCTCTCAATTAACTGGAGGACCTAATTGAAAACTCCAAGCATATACCTATTTTGCCCAATAAGCTAAATTATCTTCAACTAGCACAGTAACGTTTCATGAGATACTTTAGGCCAGAGAGCACAGCGTGTTGACTGAGCTGCGAGTAGGATAATGAGATGAAGCGTTGTGCAATATCCTAATTTAATTTAGCATAGAAACATAGCGGATGTTCAACTGCATATAATTGATGCATAAGTTTGCAAAAAAAAAATGTGCCGGGAGGTACAACATACAAAAATATCTTCTAATTCTCATTTTAGAGAGATGTTGTACATCACTTTTTCATTAAGACTGTCTGGCAGTGTAGGGTAAAAGATGAATCCTATGTTCATTACAGCTGGTTTGTTGTGTATATTGCTCAAATGCGTTAACATTATTATGCGCTTCCGGACATACTATACAAATACATAATTGCACACTAAGGGACCGTTCTCACGGTGCATTTTTGCATCTGTCTGCGCTGTAATCAAGTGCAAGACGGACATCTTTGACTAATGCACCACATCTTGCTGTTGCATCCAGCGCCTTGCTCAGGAGAAAAAAAAACAAAATTTACCCACCGTGTCAAGTGCAAAATAGCTTTAGATTTGGAAATACGCATCTCACATCTACATTTTGTTCCATTCGATGAGCCGCGTCAAGCTTTTTTAAGGCGCAAGAACTGGTTTGGACTGAATGAACCCTGAAATTAATGCGTACAACTTGTGCCATGTACTGCTGTCAAAGACACATTGATGTAAGCTTCTTATATGTGTGTAGAGCAGCCGATTGGTGCATGTGGTTTTCTCCTTTATTCTCTCTGGCATCATTAGTTTTGGATGTACACACTTGGACCAGAAGCCCACTATCCAAGCCAAGAGTGTGGATTGGATGTATTGTACAGTGAACCATCATGGCTGTGCGATGTAAACCGCTTAACCTGCATGTAAGATTTCTGCCGAAAAGACACTATTACAGCATGTCCTGTAGAATTCACAGCCCGCGGACGGGCCCTTAAATGTACAAAATAAAAGTATGCAATAAACAAAACTGCTGTGTGTTACATTGGTACACATGCCACATATCTTTGGAAAGCTAAATTTCTTGATTTTCTATTGATATAAACCATTTTAAGATACAATCACAACAGCAGGTACAATCTATATCTTTGCCAGACCACCAACATATAAACAACCAATAACAAAATTTAGGCAACTCACTTATGAAGCATCATAGTATTCCACTGATCCATAACTTCCAGACAAAAACGGTGTTGTTTCATTGTCAAATGTCCAAATGATCAAATCAAGTAAAATGTTTAGTCCAAATCACATTATTACATCAATAAATATCCACAGACTCTTGTTGCATCATTTCAAAGCACCTGGCAGCTGTACCTAAACTTTCACATATTATCGGTAATAACTTCAGTTCAGATGTAAACATTTCCTATATCCGGTATCAAAACGGAAGCACGCACTCTGACCTTTCGATTGACACCTCATTTGACCCAATAGGAGCTTCCATGTCCTGTCCACAGCCTTCAATACCCAACCACAGTCTGTGTCGAATGTAAGGGCATACCCACTTTCCTTTGTTTACTGATCAAACCAATTACATTGAAGAGTGGAAATGACTGACGCATCGTATAGCCAATGAAATTCTGAAAACAGTGATATGCAGCTTTAGTGGGAAGATTAGAGCACGGTTCTGTAATGTGTGTACGCAAAATTGCCTTGCCATTACCCAGTTTTTTGTGCGTCTGTGCGTAAAAATATTGGAGAGCTGTTTTGGAACTGTTTACACATTTGGCGATTTAAATATGGTGAAACGGACACGAAAACAGGATTTTCACCCCAGGATGTGATATAAGAAGGCATTTACTGTGGAAATGATGAGTTTGGAGATGAAATTTCTGAAAACAATATGGATAATTCGGAGGCAGAGGAAATGTTTATGGAGAGATGAGACATTGCTCTGGACAAGTAAGTGTTTTCTTGTGTTTTATAACATATATACTGTATATTCCGCATAAATAAGCTTTAGTTTGAATAATGAATACACATTTTGTAATAACCCTTTGTCGTGTGTTTCCTCAGTGAGTGTTTGAACCGTTTGTGCGTGTTTTTAGTTCATTGTTTGTTTCAGATCTGTTGACATGCTATATAGATGTTTTGTATATTTACTGTAAATATGTATTTATATATATATATAAATGGACGCGAAATATATATATAAATAAATCAATAAATATAAGTTGAAAATAAGAATATATGTTGTGTTTGAGAGTCTATTTGTTACAATGCGGGGAGGTGGGGGAGGGATAGGCCCATCTATTTGTTACAATGCTGAATTCATGGGGGGAGGTGTAGGCCCATCTATTTGTTCCATAGTACATTGGCAAAGTATACAGTATGTAAGGTATGGCGGAGGATCAGTGCCTTAACAGATTCCCGAACAAACAAGAACTTACTGTTAAAAACCCCCCTAATTACTGAAATAGCGCCAACCAGCCTCCACAAGCACAATAAATGTATTGACAAAGAGACAATGAACTATTGACAGAGAACCGCATGTGACATCCGCAATCTCACCACGTGCTTATCATGTGGGACAGGAAGGGGAAACTTTGAACGTAAAAATGTGTGTGTGTGTGTGTGTGTTTTCCAGTTAAACACAGAACTGCATATTGCTAATGAAATACGTGTAATCCCTGTATGTTGTGTATTTCTGAGGTATATCAAACTCGTTAGAACTGTTTCAGTGTGTGTTTTAAACTCTGAGGCCTCATATTTAATAGCCTCAGTGTATATTCCCTTTCTAAGTGTACTAAATATACTTTTCTTGGTATCAAATTAAACCTTACGATTTGGCCTAGCTAAATTCGAATATAAGATCTTCAGTAGAATGATATTACGTTATGTTTTGCCATCTTTTGAGTCATTCAGCCCAAAATCTCTTACCGTCATAAACCCAGCCAGAAACATGCAAATGAGCCGTGATCGGAACAAAGGAATCATTCTCCTGCCCAGAGTAATGGAGGCCTTTACGACCTCCAAAGGAATGTTCAGAGAAGTGCTGACCCTCCCTTCATTCTCTTACTGAGAAAGAGAAATGAACCCTGTTAATCCTATATATATATTCTATATATCCATGTGATAAATATTGACATATATCTAGTGTGCCATCTCACATTTTCCCTTAAATGTGCTTGATCTATGTTTTCTTGCAAACTAATGGGTTAATGTTTCAGACTTTGCATACTATGGTTAACCAAAATCATATGTGTGGCATATTTGGTCTCTATAACTTGGTATTTTGAAGATCGAAATGACTGTGTACATGATATGTCGATAACAACAACATATTAGTATTAAAAGTATATTTCCTATTTTCTTTCTTGCACATGCAATGGGCAATTTTACAACAAAGAGCAATAAACCAAATTCCCGCCTGGAACCCAAACCCTTCTCATTGGTCGAGCCAATGAGAGGTGGGACCTGTTTCCCGAGGGTATAAAATTGCTGCGCCCACTTCCTCTCATCTCTCTTATCTTACCAACTCTTATCCTCTTCGCTGCTCTTAGCCTCTCTTGCTCTCTGAGCCTTGTGCTCTCTCACTCTCTCGCTGAATGATGCCAAACTAAAGGCCCCAAGGACTCCCAAGCATGTGCCAGGCTACGGCCTCGACTGCCCATTCACCAAGATCCTCTGACTCTCACTGGTTCTCTCTCATCAAGACAACATCATCAAAGATCAACTGGAGCCTCAACAAATTGCATCAGGACAGTTTAATTCAAATGGGACATGCAAGTATCAAACTTAGTCTCATTATTTGATACATTAAGTATCCTTAACCCCTTTCTAAAAAGGGCGTGTCAGAACTAATATGATGGTTTGCTCAGGCTGTTGATCTGCTGAACTTCAAACAATGCTATAACTTCTTGCCTTCCTGTATTCTGCTTCAGCCCTCTTTCCCTTGGTAAACTGTATGAATGTATGTATATGTATGTTAGAGTAGTTTAAATGTTTAGTCTAGTTAATAAAGTCTTGTTCATGTCACATGTAAAGTTGTCTGTGTCTCAAGCTCATATCTAAAGTCACTAATCATAGATTTTGACTACTTGCTCTTAATACTTAGTAAGAAAGACATTTCCCTTGCCCCGAAATGTACATTTCTATTAATTAATTAATTAATAACCAAAATTGAGGGTTCACGGGATGAACCGAGTATTTGGTTGTAATGTTAATGTAGCTACATCAAGTTAACCCGATTAACTGATCCAAATATTCATAATCGATTATAACAAGTTATGATTGATTATTAATATTTCATAGAGCTGATTCAGCTACCTAATGGTGGAAGAATATAGAGCTGATTCGCTACAAGTATTTACAGTAAATATACATACAATAATACATATTTACACAGTCGAAAAGAAAAACTCATATATATATATATATATATATATATATATATATATATATATATATATATATATATAGAATACAGAAAAGATGGAAAAGTTGTGTCTAGCTTTGTAAATTACATTTATTTATTCTCACTGAATCAGATAGCGATTGGGAGCCGGATGCGGGCCACATAAAGTGGAGCAGCAGGACAGCACCTCATCAAGAGAGGAGGGCTTTCAGAGAGACCCTTGCTGAGGAGCTGGCAGAGTTGGGGTCTCACTCCACAGCCAGACCCGTATCTCCTGCTCCACCGAAGAGCACATCACAGGCCGTTGCACATCACCAAATCTTGCACCGCTGATCGTCTGAAGTGCAGGCAGTGTCATGCAAAGACACCAGTGAAGTACTCTTCCTGTGATGTGCCTTTGTGCTTTGTACCCAAATGTGACTGCTACAATGACTGGCATGTTGCTAGAAACATGTACAATTTTATAATGGTTTGTAAATACTTTGTGTAAAAATTCATGTAAATAGTTTGTTGTGTATTTTTTATATAAACAAATTGTCCACCATAGCACTAGTTTTGACTCTTTTATATGCACAACATTTAGTTTCAAGAAGGAAAAGGCACTCTAATGTGTTTATGCATCAGTTACTCTGTGTCAGCAAAACTAATAGTGGATCTGGATATGGAATATGATAGCTCTAAGTGTCATCTTTCATTAGAGCCCAAAATTATGACTGTACGTTGAAGCGTTCAAAAGTAGTAGCCTTTTTGTCCTAGGTTACCAAAGGGTCCTTTTGGAGTATCCAAAAGGCACTTTTGTAAAACGCCTGGGTGTACCCTTAGAAAAACATGTGTAAAATATTCATTTTTTATGGTATTGTTATAACATTTGAACTTGGACTAGGTAAGGCTTCATGCTGTGATCCCATTGTGTTCTCAAGCTAATAGCTACAAGTTATAGTCATCTGCAGGCATCTGTATGCAAAAAAAATTTCAGGCGGAAAAACAAACTTCTATTTCATTGTGTTCAAACTTCTATTACTCAAAATCAGTAGCACTTACAGTAATTCTGACTGCTGGGGAAAAAACTTCAGAGTGTCCCCTTTCAAATGTGACCAAAACCATGCATGTACTCCAAACGGTTCAAGAACAGCTTTAAATTTACTTTGGGTATGCCTTGATTAGGCGTTTTAGGCTAATTTTGCAGGATTGGGAAGAGGTAGGTGGCAACACTTACACATCTAGAGAAATGTAAACCCAAATAAGCATAGGAACAATTGTTTTCTTGCTGCCTTGCATGTTGTTGAAAATATGAATTGAGGCAGTAAGAGGGCATAATCTTAAAGCTTTTATAGCTATTCTAGCTAGGTTTTTTAACTCCAATACTGTCTCAATACTACCATCTACTGAGTGTTGTGAGAAGTTTTTAAATGTTTTTTTAGATAAAATTAACACAATTAGATCTGGTTTTCATGACTGGAATGGTTTGACAGGAGACACTTTAAAAAATGTTTGCACGTTTGATAAATTTGATTTGGTCTCAATCAAGGATATTAGCCTTATTATTGGGAAGTTGAAACGCCCAGCTCCTAGTTGGGATGTTTTGCCTTTTGATTTGTTGGCTGAGACATTCGATTATACTGGGCCTTGTATTACTGCTATTGTTAATTGCAGTCTTTATACAGGCATTTTTCCATTAAGTTTTAAGCAGGTGGTTATTCAGCCCCTTCTTAAAAAGCATACTCTTGACCCGTTGGATTTTAATAATTATCGGCCCATTTCAAAGCTGCCTTGTATTTCAAAAATTTTAGAAAAGGTCGTTTTATCTCAGTTAAGTTCTTTTTTGGCTAGAAACGAGGTGTTAGATGTCTTTCAGTCTGGTTTTCGGGCAGGACACAGTACTGAATCAGCTTTACTGCGAGTTTCTAATGATCTATTACTTATTGCAGATTCGGGCAATACTGGGGCGCTAATCATGTTGGATCTTAGTGCAGCTTTTGATTTAATTGATCATGATATTCTTATTAATCGTTTGGAACACGTTGTAGGGCTGAGAGGGACGGTTTTAAATTGGTTTTCCTCATATTTAAGGGGGCGTTCAATTTCTGTTAGGGTTGGGGATTTTTCCTCCGGGTCAGTTTCTCTGGATTGTGGAGTACCTCAAGGTTCAATTTTGGGACCTATTCTTTTTTCTCTGTTTTTGCTGCCTCTAGGTCAAATATTCAGGAAATATGGTATATTTTATCACCTATATGCCGATGATATTCAGATTTATTTACCGATTGGAACTGGAGGATCAAGCCCTAATTTATCCTTGGTTGCTTGTTTACAGGAGGTGACTAATTGGTTACAGCAAAACTGCTTACAGTTAAATGCCAGCAAGTCTGAAGTCATGGTGTTTGGGACGAAGAAGGCTGACAGCGGTTTTACCGATTTTTTTTTTAGGTATATGGGAAACATATGTGCAGCCTAAAATAAGAAATCTAGGTGTAATTTTTGACTCTGCTCTTATGTTTGACTATCAGGTTAAAAATGTGGTAAAAAAATTTGTTTTTATCAGTTAAGGACTATTGCTAAAATGAAATCTTTTTTGTCTGTTCCTGATTTGGAGACAGTGATTCACGCATTTATCTCCACACGTTTGGACTACTGCAATTCTTTATATGTAGGAATTAGTCAATCTCTTATCTCAAGATTGCAGTTGGTTCAAAACGCTGCAGCGAGGCTGATTGCTGGTATTAAGAAGAGGGAGCATATTACTCCTGTTCTGAAAAGGCTTCATTGGCTCCCTGTGAAATATCGGATACAGTATAAGATTTTGTTATATGTTTATAAAGCTGTTCACGAACTGGCCCCGGAATATATCAAGGATTTGGTGCTGATGAACTCTAGTAGATCTCAAAGGTCTTTTAATTGTCTACTGCTCTTTGTTCCAAGAACTCGACTTAAAACTAAAGGAGATCGAGCTTTTTCAGTCGCTGGCCCTAGACTGTGGAATGCTCTTCCCCCTGATATTAGAACTGCACCGTCAGTTGATGTTTTTAAAATTCGTGTGAAAACGTATTTGTATTCTGTTTGTTTTAATTCTTGACTTTGTCATTGCATATTGTATGTATGTTTTTTCTTGTTTTTGGACGTACAGCCCTTTGGTCTATGTTGTAGTTGAAGGGACTATATAAATAAATGAGACTTGAGACTTGAGACTATTCTCTGTCTGTATATTATTAAAGTACTCTGCATGCACTCTTCAATTATGATGCTTGTCCAGTACACTGGTGTAACTGTCTAACCTCACAATGCACCTACATATGTCTTTTGGGGGGTGGCCATTGATTAGCAAATAAATTGTTGTCAGCTGACTTTAAAGAAGAAAATGGATCTAGCTAGTTCACCATTAATGATTTACTGAAAAGTTCTTGTTATTAGATTTCAGCCAACAGACATTGCTTAATTACTAAAAGACCCTCGAAAAGACTGTCAGGTAATCAGGTGTTGTGTGGTCTAAAGATCTGGTAAAAAAAAAAACTTGCTCTAATAAATTCATCACAGCAATACCAGAGGTTGTGCAGTTGGAAAGTAAATGGGGTCAGTTTTGTTTCATGTTCATATTCTACAAATATTGTGTAAGAGTATTGTATCTTAGTCCGGATTGGCTTTTGCTCACTCTATAGCAGCCTCAAGAAGGAATATTTGTCATGTTAGAGAAGGAGGCTTGTGTGACTTGAGGAACAGGAAGGCAATGATTGGATGAAATGATGACATAATGTCTACTGTCCGTGGGATGGCCCCATTTTTTTCATGTTGACCATGTTACCCACGGCCTGTCACTCAGTTGTAACCGTGGAGACCAGATAATGAGGACAGGAATTTTTTCCCAGGTGTCTTAAGTAAGGATATTTTTCAGGCCTCTGTATAAGTGTGGGAGTATATGTGCTTCAGGGACCCCGGGTGTGGGTGGGGGGGTACAAGGATCCAGAGGCTAGCTCGGACTTTGAAGTTCTTCAAAGTGGCAAGATCATGCTGGGCAGACTTTATCCCCTCGGTGAAAGAGGCAACTTCATAGGCAACATCTAACAGACTGCTACATTTAATAGTTAATTATTACTTTGAGTTTTTTTTTTTCTTCTCCTCAAGTTTTGCATCAAATAAATAGATCATATAAGGCCTGATGGATAAAGTATACCTGGTTACAATACTGTAGTGCTCCACAGGGTTCTACAATAGATAGGGGACAGACCACAATACATTATAGCAAAATTGTTCAGAAATAGTGCATATTTGCTCACTTGACAGATGTCCCACACTGAATTTAAACTCGAATCACTGTGGTTTTTTTGCAACTTTTCCTCTATCAGCCGTAGCAGGTGCAGCACATACAGGTTTTTCCTGGGCCAAAAATGGTCTTCAGTGGTGACTGAAGTATATGGTCATCCACATGCTCAAAGTTAGTTTATTACGTGTTACAAGGCATTCAAATAATAGATAATTACTTAATTGCATTTAACCTTGTGCGACCCCATATCCACATGTGTGGACATTGTATTTTGACTTTGCTATATGCAACACATAATTTGAATGAATTAAAACTGACTGAATACTGTACGCAAGACTATACACTGTCATTTAAGAGTTAAACTTCTGCCGCACAGCATCACGTGACATAACAGCATGACGTTGATTTTCAGGAAGTGCTGAAACCTGTATGTTTTTTTAAATGAAATGGATTTGTCTGTAAAGAGAAGAGTCTCTAGTTTCATTTGATATGCTGCTTTAAAAAATGTATTCGTTTTTTGCACGTCATCTGTGGGTCATTTAGCTTCATTTTAATATAAATTTTGTTTTTGTTGTTTATTTTGTTATCACTGTACAATAAGGTTATATTTATTAACATTAGTAAATGCATTCCTATATATTAACAATGCATTTTCACATTGTGAATACATTTATTCATGCGAAAGCTGAACAAAATGTTGCTTTCAGAGGCTTTACATGGCGTTAGGATGAAAGAAGGTACATTTCTAACTGTTCTTAGACCAGTGCAGACAGACAGCACATTGGAGGTTAACTCATTCATTAAATAGGGAGCAAGGGTGCATCCTATAGCTTTCTATGCATCAAGTACATTCACTGCTAAATTCTGACCAAAAGTTCAGTTTCAGGCTGCAGATGAAGTTCGGACCATTCAACATGTTTGGTAGACATGGGACAATGAAAATCAGTACATAGATTCAGACTTTTATAATGCAAAATATTATTTTAACAATGTTGGTAGTGATTGGATAGTTATTAGCCATTACTTTTTAAAATAATTTTGAATTCAGCTTTATAGAATATCAGCTGTAATTTCTATAATGTCATAAAGAACCAACACTCTTGGACACGTATTAAACTATTTGATGTAACAACTCTGGCTTTCTGTTACTTGAAATTACTTAAAATTTCACAACTGAGTCCTGCTGTCCACATTTGTGGACATCGAATTTTAGGACAACGATTTGCTCTAGAATTTATTTATTTATTTATTTTTGCTTGTTTATTAGGTGCTACTAGTTCCAAATCAAAAAGAGGAATGGAAAATGCACACAGCAGTCATGCAGGGGTCTCAGGTGGTTAATGTTTACACTGGATAACAGTTATTTTAAGTATATGGAACCTTTAGAATTTAACAGAATTTTTACTTTAAGTTATTTTTAATACTTAAATTATTAGGAGACTGATAAAAGGAAAACATTTCTGTCATGGAGTAGGAAACAAACATTGTATTTACATTATCACAGTAACGACTCAGTAAAGTGTTCTTTTCATGGGTATAATATAACTAGTATTGCTGAATTTAACATGCAAAGGCACCCTCTAGCATCAGTTTCAGATGCATCTGACAACTGCATCGCTTCCATCTAGAAACCTTTGGCATCAATAGACTGACACAAAGAGCATCGGATCTTTATCATCGTGAAATTATATGTCAGGTAACATTTTGTCAGAGTGACAGAATATGATTTGTATTGTTTGATCAGCAACATTTATTAATTTGCAGTGGTTAATGTTTAGTCAGTTGTTTTCTGTACACATTCTGCTCTGCTGAAGTGACCTATTTCCTTCCTGGTGGATTCCATATATTCCGATTGCTTTGTGTGAAGAATGGACCCAAATTTTCGTTTTTATCTATGGAGAATGGTACCCCAGCATCTGCCATTACACATCCCTCTTCCAACATTTTCAAAACGTTGCTGGCTCGAGAAGCGTTATGACAAAGGCTTTACGTCAGCGATCTCAAATGCCACTGGCTCTCATGTGTTTCGTGACCAATTGCGACAAGCTCAATTCAGATGTATCATTTGAATGAGATGTGTCTGAAAGAGCTCCTAGCTAGGATCAGCTATTAAAACTTTCAGTTTCACTCTGTTACTCATACGATGCTATCATATGGTTTGGGATGCTATTATAGTGCTTTTATATAGTTTTTTTTAAATAAACTATTGTTAGTGTACTTTTATCTGCTTATTCCGTCTTTATATTATTGAGAATTGGTTAGGTTTAGGATTAGAGTTGGGGTCAGGTCAGGGCTGGACTGGGTGGAGAAATAGGCCCGGGATTTTACATAGCAAATGGCCCGAAAGTCTTTTTTTGCATATCGCGGCGCCGTTTTGTGGTCCGTTCTGGATAACGCGGCGGCTCATTTTAGCTAATCGCCGGCCTATTCAGCACGTTTCGCGGCCGACCCACCGGTCCGCTCGGTTCTCCCGATGCCCAGTCCACCCCTGATCGGCCCCAAATTGTGTCGGTCCACCGGAAAAATACCCGGTATGCCAGATTACCAGTCCAGTCCTGGGTCAGGTGCTCATAGATGTCTAATTAATAGTGTAATGTAAATCAATATATTGTGACTAAATATAACTGTCCTTATTTTGCTCTCTCTGAAGTTAATTTAATAATGTTTTTTATTGCAGATTTTGGTTTCCATATTGTAAAGCAATCCACTAACAATGCTAAGAAGATTTGTAAAGTGGTTTAGTACAATATGACACTGTGGGTTGGCAAAGAGTAAAAGAAGATGATTTTAAGAATACTGACCCTTAAATTTAGCTTGTTTTAGTGTCGTTTTGCCAAACCAAATATTACCAAGTTGATGGCAGTAAAAAAGAGCGTCAGACTGTAGTGCCGCTTTATCAGACTGTTGTGATCTTATTATAATCTCTGTTAACTGTTCAACAGTTATTAAATTGCTGCTTAAAGTACAGTTCCTTCATTAATTTATCTTTATATGGAAATCTAAGCCATTCACAGGAGCCATAATACTCTGATCGAAAAACCATCAGTTGCGCATACGCTGCCATATTTGTTTAATTGTACTGTGTGGTTTATGTCAGTGTTTCCCTACTCGAAACGGTTTAAAGCTTCTGTCTGTATGAGGCACGCATGTAAGAAGTTCTGCCAAAGACAAAAAACCCTCTTTAATTCTCCCCATCTGGCCAGATCTCAACACCGACCACATTTCCCCAGGTCCAGCCCTGTGAAGAGCTGGGCAGCAGAGAGCTATACAGTATGCGTGCCAACTCTTGGTGGCATTGATCCCCTCACAGTCTCTGGGTCTCCTCAACGGGGAGTTTTAAATGGCAGATTGGCAACACATTAACCGTTTCAAATGGAAAGCCTTGGAGAGGTTGCCAAGTCTGAGCCCTGAATAGTTGAAAAGTAATGAAAAGATGTTTTCGGCCATTGGAACTGTTGCCACATGCGTGCACATTCAAAGCTTTACTGACGCTTTATTGGTTATGGATTCTATTTTATGCTCCATTTTTCACATCTCAACCAGCTGAAAACAAAGCAAGAGGGAGTGAGAGAAAGAAAATAAGCATAAAGTGAAAATGTGGAGTCAAATTAAGTTCTGTTTATGATTTTAGGTAAAATCTTCCAAGTTTTTATATACATTTTCTGTTTTAATTACTTTCAATTGATCATAGATAGTTAATCTTTTTAAATGACTAGTTTTTAACACTTGTTTGTAGTTTTACTTTAGTTTGTTCACTGCTAGTTTTCATTGTGGGGTGTTTCTTCAACTTTGTGCAATTACATGTCCCAGGGGTTGATTGTTATTCAAATTAACTGATTTTAACTTATTATTTTGAAGTTCAAATTAAAACTGACTCAGAAACTTTTAACCAGGCCTTCATCTTTTATTTTGGATTCTTATAAAATGCCTTTTATGTTTAGATTTTACTGTTTTAGTCTTATCCCAGACCCAGACTTTCAATATTAATCTATGAAATATACTAGATATTTAAAAGTATGTCAATCTAAAAAAAAAAAAAAAAAGTGAATTAACATAAACGATTACTTTTGTGTGTGAAAAAGTATTTTTATTTTATTTAAAAAAAAAAAAATTGTTAAAGCTGGCCCACAGTCCAACAGCATCCTTTCCTCCACACCAGACAATTTTATCCCTAAGAATTTTTATTTATTTATTTATTTTAAGTTGGTATACTTGTTACCAAGTTGACAAAGTGTCTGTGAAATATGAGACAAGTGATATTTAACTAAAACAAATTCAAATGGAGGTAAATATTACTTGGGAGCATAGTATTTTATTGGGTGTAATTTCCAATTATGCTGTTATATTGCCAAGATATGCAACATTTTTGAAAGTATTATGTGTATTTAGGATACATACATACATACATTAGCTATGAAAATAGCCTTAGTAAGACAAATGAGTTGGACATTTTCTTCAAAAACAACGTCATTTCCACCATGGAAATCTATTAAACACAATACAGAATTTGAGATGTGCTGAAATGGACACCATGGTGGGAATTTTCATGATTTTCTGACAAAAAAAAAATTACAACAACATATAAAATACAAAAAATTATATAAATCTCCTGTGAGTCATGTACATTTACTGTTGGAAATATTAGTAGATACATTTAAATAATATAAAGTATATTTTAACGTGACTTTATTTGCCAGTAACGTCCAGTTGAAGTTGAAGAAACACCCAGTAGTAACTATAATAACCTTGATGCTGGATGAATCAAATGTACTAAAAGCATTGACATCAACGGTGATAAAAGTGGAGTGTGGTGTAGAATGGGCCATCATCTTAATGGCTGATTCCAAGCTTTATGTCTATCTACCTGGCCTCCATCTTTTCTTGGAGTGATATAGCAGCTGCCATGTTTTCAGCTAGCTGGGGGCTCTGTTTATGAGTTTCAACTGAGATATAAAACTTCTACCACACTCTCCTGAGACATGACAGAATCTTGCCGCTGGCAGCCGCCACAGCATCTGTGCAGGGAGAGAGAGCTTGTAAACTTGTCAACAGGGGGTTGATACTGCATGATAATTTCTGCTGTAGAGACAAGTCAGCTAAGAGAGATTGTCTTAACTGTCTGGATTGTCAGCACACATATTGAGCAACAAGAAGGGATGTGACGGAAGTCAAAATTGATTCTTTGCTTAATTTACATACATTTCCTTTCGCTCACTCTCCCCTTGCTCTTTTCCTAGGGTCTCTCAAAGTATGTTATCACCGTTCACAGGTCAATGCAGGTTTGTAGGGCTGGTGACAGATTCGCAAGTCACATGGATTACTATTTAGGCACTTTTGGGTACTTTTTTAGCTTCAAAGTGTTTCACGAACACTATTCTGTGGAAATCAGTGATCACAATTTAAAGCATATCCTTTTGTGTTCTACAGTAAAAAAGAAAAAAAAGGGTTTGTAATGACTTGAGAACTATTCCTGCACCCTACCATTTAGCTACCTCCCCCTCACAACTGGCCCAACATGCTTGTTTTTCCACTCTAAGAAGCTGAGGTGGTTCCACCGAGGTTCACATCACGATGAGCAGTTTGCTACTATATTTCACTTAAATTAGACATATTGCAGACTTCGCTATCCAGAAAAGACTATTCCACTTTTATAACCAGACAAAGTTTACTCTCTTTGGGATCTCGGATCTCATTTCTGAAGAAACAGTGGTTGGAGGTTCAAGCTAATTTTGTTTTCCAAATTGCCTTGTGCTAAAACGTTTTTCTGAGGATCCCATGTAATTAGTTTATAAAGAAAATTGGTGGCTAAAAAAACCTGCTGAAATGACCAAGGCCATTGCTTTATAGCCTCCTTGTTAGCGTATCTGACTCCCATGCCGGGGAGCATGAATTTCCACTCTAAGAAGCTGAGGAGTTTCCACCAAGGTTCCCACCACAATGAGCAGTTTGCTACTATATTTCACTTAAATTAGACATATTGCAGACTTCACTATTCAGAGAAGATGCTTGTAGCCAGACAATGTTTACTCTCTTTGGGATCTCGGATCTAATTTCTGAAGAAACAGTGGTTAAAGGTTCAAGCAAATTGCATTTGCAAATTCCATTAAGCTAAAACTTTTTTCTGAGGATCCTATCTAATTAGATTAGAAAGAGAATTGGTGGCTAAAAAAACGAGAGAGAGAGAGAGAGAGAGAGAGAGAGAGAAAAAAAATATGTAGTGGGTAAAGGATCTTGGAAGTCAAGCTGGAGGGGATCTCCCCATAGAGGAAGTGGAGATTACATTGCATGGTGTGAACAACTGGTTCTCAACTTACCCTTGGATCAAAGAAAGACGAGAATGTCATTGAAACATTTATGAGTTGTGACCGATCTGGTCGGAGGAAAACATTTGTGCATCTCTAACACACAAACAGGACCAGAGGGCTTATCTCCAGGGCGGTTGGGGAATCAGCCAAGGACATGCAAACATTAAATGAGCATATACAGCTGAGCAGTTCAGGACACACTTATTTTCCAGCTGTATTTTGCTTTGAAACACATGCTTTGAGTTCTGTGAAAAACATAGAAGTCTCTTCGGTTGATCGCCACGGGGTGACAAATAGCACCTGCTTTCCATTTGGTCTGCAGCAGCCAGCAGCCCTCTTTTCTCTCTCCCTCTTCCCTTTTAAGACTTCCTCCCCAGGCAATGACCTAAAAGATCACCCACCCTCCATCCTCGAGCTCTTAAACACCCCACCCCTTCTCCGCATGGCTGGTTGGATAATCCCCTGATGGCAGTAATGGACAGTGTTAATTGCCTGTTGAAGGACAGAAGAAGCTCTTCACAGCCTGATTGCATGCTCCCTAGTGAGTACAGCTGCACATTCTGGGAACTGCTACCTTAAAGGAATAGTTCACTCAGAAATTACAATTCTGTCACTCTTTACTCACCCTCATGTCTCTCCAATCTTGTATGATATTCTTTCTTCCATGCAACAGAATTTTTTTATAGAATATACTTGTTTTTCCATATAATGAAGGTGAATGTGAACTAGGACGTCAAGCTCCAAAATTAATTCAATACACAGGGTTTAAGGTATCATAAATGTGGTCCTTTCAACCATCAGCCAATAAATTGCTGTTATTGTATAAGGTATTGTATAAGGGCTTCAGACAATGTGACAATCAGACGGTGTCCCATAGCGATCATATGCAGTATCTCGTTCCCCTCAGGGAACTAATGTTTTGTATTTAACCGAGACAGATTCACCAATCATTTTGGTTTTTCGAGGAATCTTTCCTACTTCTCGGGTGATCTCTTCAACTAAGCTAGTAATATAATTTCAGCTTAAATGAAAATTTTCTTCTCCATTTCTGTATTTATTTATTTGGCAATTAATTGTGTAATATGCGTAAGATAACGGGCAGTCAGAGTGTCATTTTTGTAATGGAAATACCAACAAAACATATTAGCTGTTTTTTCACATAATAAGGTTATTCCTCAATATTATATGTCCATTTAGTAATTAATTTTTTAAATAGCCAAGTAACAAGTGATATAATGTACAGTCAGCTGCACTTTATCTCAAATACACCATTCGGGGCAATATTAGACCCCCCTCCGCTCCGTGTCATGGTCCTGATCCCCATGTCGGGGTTTATTTTACAATAACAACCATCTGACTGAACATTATTCCTTACATATCAACTTTATCAACTTCATTGTAAGAAAAAGTTAGGCCAGGACATTCATCATAACATAAATAATATTTTTGTGTTTTACAGAAGAGTCATAATGGTTTGAAATGACATAACTGTGAATAAATGATGACAGGGTGAACAATTTCATTCATGCACAGGGTCTTATACGTGCAGCAGATCTAGAGCAAGACCACAGATGCCAGTATATATGCCAGCAGCCTGCAGATTGGCCCAGAATGCTCTCTGTTCATGCACTCTGCTTCGTCTTGAGTGATCCAGCACAGTGCTCAAAGGCTCAGAGTCCCCTTGTTAGGGTTCAAATAAACACTATTTCTCCCCATAGCCCTGGTGTCAGGCTAATCTAGACAGATCTCCCACCAAGGGCAGGGGGAGCTGGGAGAGATTTATCCATGGCGGCAATATGGATTGTTGCTAGATGTTTTATTCAGGGGGACTGAGCCGGGCCATCTCCTCCGTGCCACCCCAGCCTCTCTTAAGGGCTGTTGAGTAACACTCATCTGGGCTCTACCTTTTCCATGGATACCCCAGAGTGCTATTTTCTTCACACGCTCAGCTAGCTAAAGGCACAGTAAAGACATCTTGGGAGAGAGTGTGTTATTTTGTGTGGAAAAAGGGACTGTTTTTGGTGCCAGGGTTTTACTACAGGTCCTTTGTTTGCTTCCCTCTTACTTTAAAATATTGTGGCTTTTGGATTTGTTCAAGTTCGTTTAAAAGTCTTTGCATATTTGTATTTTGAGCCTTTTGCGCACTTTGTTTTACAGACACAATAGATTGAGGACAGCAAATTATGGCGAGAAGAGAGGGGAACAAGATTGGGAAATCGGGCAAGTTGAACATGTGCTGCCCTCATGAGTAAAAAAGTACAATAGAGCATGTGCGCTAAATGCTAGGCCAATGGTCTGTTTGTAGGGTTTTTGTTGTTGTTGTTGCTGGTGATTTTAGAGTAAAGGTGTGCTATTCCTTTTCAAAGCTGTCAGAGTTATGATTTTTTTTTTATTTGGATCAGTAAGCAACAACCTAGCAACCACTCAGAGTCAGAACACCTTACCTACTGCATACCATTACCCTGGCAACCAGCAGCCTAGCCTCATGGCGGTGAATTTTCCATGGGCCACAACCACAATTTAGTTTTAAAATTGGAGTTTTCTTTTACTAGTTTTCAATGTTTTATTTTTGGCAGTGTTCCTTTTTTCCAGGTGGGAGAGAGCAGTGTGTAGTGTAGATGTAATGGCATCATCAGTGGAACAGTTGTTGCAGTAGGCAAACTGCAATGGGTCCAGTGAGGTGGGCAGCACAGAGCAGATGAAATCTCTGATTAGCCTCTCAAAGAATTTGCTGATGATTGGGGTCAGAGCAAGTGGTTTTGGATTGCTTTGGTACTGGCACAATGGTGGACGTTTTGTAGCATGTGGGGACTACAGACAAGGAGAGAGACAGGTTAAAAATGTCCATAAATACACCAGCCAGTTGGTTCGCGCGCACTCCGATGAAGCGGCCCGGAATGCCGTCTGGACCTGCCATCTGGACCCATCGGAAGGATCGGGTTACATCCGCAACAGAGACGGAGAGTGAACCAACCTCTGTAGCATTGGCCGCGAATGCTCTCTCTGCGAGGGCGGTGTTATTTCAATCGAAACAAGCATAAAATGTATTTAGCTCATCCAGGAGCGAGGCAGCTTAGAGAGAGATCTTACGTAATTTAACCTATTTGGACCCTTTTCAAACTTTCGGGTTTTATATGGTGGTCGTAAACAATTGCAGGGTAAATTTCGATAGCGGTTATTGGGAGTGAATGGGAGACCATGGCAAATATAATTTTTGCTTACCCATTTGCTCAAACATCAAAAGAAATGCCACTATTACATTTCCACAACTTTTCAAATGAAGAAAAGCATTGGGAGTGATGAATTACAACAGTCAGAAGAGAGAATATGGCAATTCTAAGGTAATATAATACAAAGTATAATTTTATAAATTTACACGAAATAATACAATTATTGCAGAGTTTTTTTTTCTTGTTTTCCTGTAAAAATATTTATATTATATATTATGTATATTTTCAACATGATCACACAGGAGGTCGGCATGTTGTTTCTGATGGTTCCGGTACACAGGGCCGTTTCGTGCCCACCTAGTACGCCTATGCCTAGAAACGGCCCTGCCGTTATGACTCCCGGACCGGCGTCATCTCCTATCAAAAATGTCTGCATCAGTTCCAGTTCAATTGCTTACCGTTGTGGCGCACACGAAGTGCGTCGCATCCGGAAGCACATTGCATCAGCAGTGGGTGAGACCAGGGAGTAATCCCGATCGCATAATCAGTGACGAACACAATTCGGATGTTGCATTTTCACCTAAATTACATTTTTGCTCCACTAATGGTTAGTGTTAGCCTTAGGTTTGTTGATAGTCTTTATAAAACAGCTGAAAACAACTCGCTTAACGTCTTGCTTTTGGCACCCCTATGCGAACAGTACATTTGAGCTACAGAAATGTAGCTCACATGTACCCATATGCCAAACCACAATTAGCGTATTGGCCACGAGGGGCAGCGTTATGAATTTCAGTATGTAAAGACAGATTTTAGCTAAAGAAAAGTAAACCTACTCTTTCCAATCTCACTTTGAGATCAGTCTGATATTGAATTTTTCTGCATGCCATTATGTCGCGCGCACTGTGCGCAAAACATAGTGGCATGCCGAAAACCAAAGTACATCGAGTTTAATTATCAGTCTTGTTGCAGTGTTGCATAGCGGTTGTGTCTGATGATTAGACATGACTGCACATTTCTTCCATGTTAATTACTTAAGTTAAGCTCCGTCTTGCTGGCTTTGGTCTGTCATCTCTCTTTTTCGCTCTCTTTCTCTCTCATCATGCACACAGGCAGACAGATTTGGGCCCACTAATGATGTGCTGAAGCCAATCAGTTCCTCTTAATGTTTTTCAAATCCATTTTGCTTAACTGGACATGATAAATTGTCTCTCTTACACACACCACTAATTCAGCAAGATTGAACTTTCGATTCAATTAGCTGCTGTCTGCAGGGAGAGATGAGGACCGGGGGGGTGTTGAAAGTAAAAGTGTCTCTCTGCTGCACACTGCTCGAACACTAGGTCATAATTACATTAAAAAGCCAGTAAAATTCTCCCCTTTTTAAGTATCCTTTCAAAAAGGGGGTGAATTTTCAACTGAGAAATGATATCATTAAAAATGATACTCCATGGGAATGAAGTCTTGGATGTTTTAAGCATAGGCTATGTGCTCTGAATTCATGGTGTGGCGTGATTAATGACTGGTTATCATATTAATGTTGTATCCCTGGCTGAATCTGGAGTCAATTGACATCTTATGAATATAAAAGACTTCTAGACAGTATTAGAAGTTTGCGAGATCACCAAAGGTGCTCGTAAGCAGAGTCCCCTATTAAATTTAAAAACAGATACATTATTCTAAAGGACTTATGGTAAGGTACTTGAGGTTAAAGCAATGCTCTTCTGTAAATCTGGGAGGCAGCAGCCATTCCATGGATCTCATGGCCAGTCACAGGAGAGAGTAACTTGGCTAATTTAAGCTTCACAGATGAGGTCAAAGACTTTTCATATAGCTTCTCTAAGGAACGGTTACATTTGATGTACATTTGCAGACATTATTAAGCCCTTGGTTTGAGGCCTGAATCAGCACAGTTCAATGAGGCAGTGCCTCAATCTCTTTCCCATTAACTTTAATGCATAATTCCTCAGTGTAAGATGTGATGGTGTATGGGATAAATTAAAGGAACAGCTTAACCTTTCTGAAGTTTCTGAAGATTTTCTCCTTAAAGAGACAGTTCATCCAAAAATTAAATGATGTCATCATTTACTCACCTTTATGTTGTTCCAACCCATATTACTTTCTTCCACAGAATTACAAAATAAGATGTAAATCAGAATGACTATTCACTTTTATTGCATGGAATAAATGCAGAATGCAATAAAAGTGAATGTTGACTGACCCTTTACCATTCACCTTTAAGACTTTTCTTTAGGAGTTCAGTTTTTATCTTATTTTCTGTTTAATGCAGTTTTGTTTTGTCAATCATGATGATAAGATATAAATGTTCTTTAACTTTTCTCTTTATCTTTCAGTAGAGGGGTCATGGGATGTACTTATTATCCAAATATATGCATGTGGAGGGTTTGGAAGTAATGTGGTCCAGCTTTTCTTTGGACATGAGGCATTTAACTGCCTTAAATTTCAATTTCATTAGCTCTCCACGCCTAATGTTTTTCCACACATTCAATTCTTAGTATTTCCAAAAACAATAGTACAGTTTAACTCGCTATTAAGACATAAAGTTGTGCTTTGTTTATGACAAAAAACAAACAACAACAACAAAAAACAATTTTTAACGCAAACATTTTGCCAATATTTTTCCTAAACTGGTTGCTATTGCTGGTTACTAGCATATGTTGCAGTTGGATGCTTGTCAGGGCTGGACTGGTAATCTGGCATACCGGGCATTTTACCAGTGTGCCGATGCACTTTGGGGCTGATCAGGGGCGGACTGGCCATCGGGAGAACCGAGCGGGCTGGTGGGTCGGTCACGAAACAGGCCGAATGGGTCGCGATAAGCTAAAATTAGCTGCCGCGTTATGCAGAACAGACCACAAAACGGCACCGCGATTATTGTCCAGAAAAGGACAATAATATATAAATTAATAATAAAATATTAATACAAATCTAAATATATTTTTCCTGACATAAGAGTATATTGTCAAAAATTGCTATTTTCGGTGGGGCCAATACAAATATTGGTAGGGCAGGTAAAGAGCTTAGCATCTGGCCCAAATGGATGAGAAAAAAATGGAGGTTCATGCTGGTCTAAGCTGGACTTTTTAACAAGGAACATCATAGTAGACATGAATGCATGGATGTGCTTCAGCAACACAAACACACTAACCACAGAAAACAACATGCATTTAATTTGATGTTAAACACTTCTGACAATTGATGTTTGACAATTGTTTTAAAACAGAGCCCATCAGTTGAAGATTGATGACTCTGATGCATATGCGTTTCAACTTTTTATCATCTGAGACAACGTCCATTAGCGATGGCTTTCCGCATAGCCGTGTAAATAATGAGACACCGATCAAGGCACTGAGCAGAGAGAGAGACAAGAAATGTCATTTATGCTTCTCAGACTGCATCTCACATAGCTTTTTCCCCAACCTCTGTGCTATATGAAGCAAATTGCCACGTTATCTGACAATCAGTTAACAGTGCATAGAGGAGATGGAGGCATGGGGGCCGAATCTTCAAGTTGCACTTACAAACTCCTTCAACATCCTGTTTTTCCCCAGTTGTCAATGCCTTTTATCATGACAGCCGTAATGGCAGTGAGAAAGCTAATAGCTGGTGGGATGGTGTACGTGCTGCTTTACAGACCTAAGCACTGCATTACCGCTCCTTTCACACCCCCTCCTAAAGGCCTTCTTTTGTGCACACCCTCGCATTCTGCCGCAGGGGGGCCTTGGAAAAGGGTGCCATTTTCTTCAATTTGTCTAAAAGCCTCTGGCTTATGTGACAATTTAAAGACTTTATGCTATTAGTTTCTTTAACCTACTGATGACTGAGGGAAACCTGTTATGTGTCCGTCATCTCCACACAATAGAACAAAAAAGGAAAGAAAACTGTAAAAAGAAGAATGCGGGAAAAGAAAAGAGATGGGCAAAACTGTACAGAGAATGACGAGCTCACAGGGCGTGAGCTCGAAATCAAAAGTCAGACAGATGAAGTTAAATTGGGGGGAAGGTAAGGGGCAAGAAGCAGGCATGATGAAATGGGTGTTTTTGGTGCTTGTTTGACAAAGCTAGTATAGAGCATGCTATAGTTTTTTTAAACTATATTTCTTTTTTATTTGTTTATTTATTTCAATTAAGATGAAATAACAAAGACTTTTGGCTTCAACACAAGCATATACCATTGATTAATAACCTCAGAGATCATGGTAGGTCTCTCTCTGTTGTCGTTCAAAAAACATCTATTTCTTTATGGAGAATATGAATGGGATTTTTGCTTTCAGATCCAGGCTGTTGCACTCTATTACTATTGCTCATACTTAAGGTTTGGGATACCCCTAACCCTGTTTATTAGACTTTGTTTTGGAAATTAACTTTTGTGCTACAGACATGAACAATACCTCAGCTTTTTGAAGCCTCCTGTTAATTTCCAGGCCTTCTTCAGTGGCAACTACCCATGATCCCTTTGCATTGCAGCGGTGTAAAAATCTAGTTACCTATCATGACTGATTTATCAAAAAGAATGTCATGATTACACTATTGTGAACACTTTGCACTTTTCCTAATTGCTAAACTTCCCGTGGTCATGAAAAACATGTCTGCATGGTCAATGTAACATTGACAGCACATTTATTTGACTCATCTTCTTTGTTGGCCTTTTGACATTTTTAACTAAGTTGGGAAATGACAGGATGTTATGGAGAGAAAAGGTGGAAACAGAACTGAAACACAGCACAAACCAAATTGAAACTCATATTGGCTGCTTGAGTACCACAGCTCAACATTCAACAGTATGTGTGCTAACCACTAGGCCACAGCTCATACTATTTGGCCACTAAACCAGTGGTTCTCATTTTTGGACCAAGGTCCACCATTGTCCAAGGAAATATTCCATTTTTTTCTGTCTGCACTTTTTCTATGCAGGACCATTTGAATTATGTCAAGTGTGGGAATGTTGTGTCTGTTGTTTCCATGTGAAGCTCAGCTCTATTATTTGCAACTCACAGCACGCTAAACTTCAAACCCACTAATCTCAACCATCTGCTAACTCCCAAACGTAAACACGCACTTAAGAACAAATCCCAATTACTGGCTATTTCATGCCCTATTGGATCTTAATGTTTTCATCATGCTGAATTCTGTTTCATTTTGTTTATTTTTATTTATCTTTCAACTGTTACTGTTTACCAGATGTAGCACTCTCAGCATTTGCAGTCCAGAAAAAACGTGACACCATTAAGAGAGACAAATGATATTGTGGACATATGACCCTAATCGCCTCGCGTGCAAGAAAACAGCCTTTGTTCATTGTCTTTACCAGCAATTCATCTTATTACTACAACAAATAGGCTCTGTTAATAAAGTATATTCATTACTTAAACTTGTCCTCCTTCCATTGAGACAATGATGAAGTCAGGCATTGTCAAGGGAGATTATTTGTGTCAGTTAACCGTTATATTTTACAACCCAAACATTATCTATTGCAAATTGCCTCGCCTTCGAGAACAATCCCTAGATTAATCTGCATGTTTCTAGAAGTGACGTGCTCGTGTTCCTTACATTGCTTTAATTATCTCACAGAAATAACCTGCTTCTTTGATGCACAACCATGCACACAATGCTGGATCAGTTATCCATGAGAACCCATTATGTTTGCATTAAATGTTCACGAGATGGAGAGCCGTGTGAAACACAGGGAGGGCTTGTCAGTAAACAAATGTTGTGAAACGCTCCCGTGGTCGTGAAAAACACATCGGCATGGTCAATGTAACATTGACAGCACATTTATTTGACTCATCGTTTTTAACTTACACCAATGGTTTCATAGTAGACATTATGGGGAGAAAAGGTGGAAACAGAACTGAAACACAGCACAAATCTGATTGAAACTCATATTGGCTGCATGTGTACCACAGCTCAACATTCAACAGTATGTGTGCTAACCACTAGGCCACAGCTCCTACTATTTGGCCACTGGCTAAACCAGTGGTTCTCATTTTTTAACCAAGGTCCACCATTGTCCAAGGCAATATTCAAAAGGCCCCCTCACGTAGGCTACAGCCTGGTTTATACTTGATGCAGACGCTTGTTCGTGACGGTTTGCACACACAAAGTGACGTCATTGTGGCTGTCACCTAGCCTATGTGAGTATCCGTTTCACGTGGCTATGCCCACTTTTCGCATGGTGCTCGCATAGTGCTTTAATCCCATTTAACGAATTTGAGAAAGGGGCATGGCAGATGTCCCTTTGTTTTTGAAGTAAACAGACAAGTAAACCTATTTATCCACTACCTTTTTGTATTTTGTATTTTTTTTTTGTTTATCATCTTGTGTTTCCCTGACCTTGTTTGTAGTCTAATTCCATTCCAATCCAGACAAGAGAGTGTTAACTCACCAGATGGCTCTTTGGTTGCTCTTTCGATGTCACTGTTCATCGGCGGCCTTGCATTTTTCATGTGGTAATTAAAATTTGAAGGTCAGGTCTCCCATGACTTCTCTCTGTGCTAATATGAGGTAGTGGAGCGGTCACGCTCGTTAATGCCGAACTCTCGCTTGCTGCCGACTTAAAGGATGAAAGGTGACATTTTCCCCCATTTTGTAAATTAATGCAATTGACCTGCCTAACAAGAACAAAGTTAGGCTTCGAAATACCATATGATGAAGGGATTAAGCCCTTAAATGGCTTTACAAAAGGCAATATTTATTGCACGGCTCTGGGCGAGAAGCATTGATCTTTCTATTTGGTTTCTAATAGATTTTTGACATAAAAGTCTAAAATGCTGCTACTCTATTCTATAGATCACCTGGAAATGTATGTCCCACAAAGTTGTTTCAGTGAATGCATGTTTAAATTAGTACTGGTAGAAATTTCCCCCTTATGCTGCTTTAATATCAGTTTAATATTTTAAGGTACGCTCTGGAGGATTTTCCGTAACATTTTCCATTAGATATAAACAAAATACCATTATTGAGCCAGTTTATAAATATTGGGTTTTCAAAACCATGTTTTTTGTCTTACCCCAAGTCACTATGGTAAGTCTACAGTAAATAAGGGATAATGTACAGTCAGCTGGTTGTTATCACACAATAAACCTGACAGGGTATACCCCTTGAAGGGGTTTATTTTGCTTATTACATGACTACTAACCATCCTGGCAGAAGTGTAGTGCCGAAGCGCAACTATTGTAAGAAACAATACCTCTACAAGTTACTTGCAGTTCTATGTTTCAACTTCAGATGTCGATAGAGAGCTCAAAATTCTGTTGTGTATCTTTAGGTTGGCTACAGTTGATTTAGATGTGGGACACTAGTCCTGGAACAGCCTTAAAGGGTAAGGTACATGTGTAGCGACGTATAGAGTTACATAGCAGCTGTTAATATCATGTAAAGGTTTTCACATTAGATGTTGAACAAATGGCTCTTTGACTTTATGGACTTTCAGATGGTTTTAATAGCTCTGATTGTGAGGCATTATCAAGTTTACTTAAGAAAGTACCTCTTGTAAAACCACCTCGGTAATCTATGAGCATTTTACTGGAGTGTGTCAGCTCTTTTCTCTTTTTCTTCGTGCTTTGAAGTCCCGCCAAAGCCTTGTGCCTTCGTTAGCCCTCATTTCCAGGGTTTTCATCTCTAAGTCAAAGACTGTTTCTAATTCACTGAGAGTGATCTCACAAGCTAAATCCCAATTAATTGGTCCTAATGCCATTCTAACAGATGTCAAAATGTTTTTCCTGATGTCACCCTAATTTAATCTGCTGTTCCTAGAGCAGGCGGCGAAATTGCAGCCAGAAAAGGCCTGCTTTCAATTGTCCGTCGCTTTTTCTTTCACCCTGATAGAAGCATACACACACATACAGTCTTCTCTCGCTTTAAACACTGGTAATTATAAGTCTTCGGAGAAAGGCATGGGGATACAATTTGTCAGGGTCTAACTACCCATTCCATTCAGTGGGGTTAACATTCTGTTTGTGTTACAGTATATTCAGACTTTAATTAAAAGAGCATTACATCCCCCATCTGCCAATCTCCAGTAATCTTCTTTAATTGCTGTAATTAAACTATATTTACATGTTCAGAATACTTGTAATTTAGCAAATTGCACTCTCCCCCACTCTCTTTCCCTCTCTTTCCTACACACAGTGTGTGTTTAATCAGCAGGACAGCTGAACTAGTGTGTGTACTGATTGGGTTGTTTTGATTTTAGATGCTGGTCCCTTTTGACAGAATAAGTGGACCTCTGCTAGGGTCTTTGGTGAAGTTAGGAAAACATGTCCGCAGAGGGGGATTATGGTTATTGTCATTGCACTTTGATTGCTGTTCAAGGGTCTAATTGCAGGCCATGGGTGCTGGAAGGCAGACGTATGACGTGTTCCAATTAAAGATAATTTTCACGTTCTTTATTTAGACTCATTATTTGCACAGAGAATGTGACATGCGGTATGTAATTCAGAGTATCTTATAAAGAACAACACCTCATGCAAATTATCTCTGATCATTGAAAGTTATATAATTTACATAACTAATTATCACCAATTAGACAAACAAATAAATGATCTAACACTCTGTTTAAAAGAGCAGTGCTCTTAGAGAGTAATCAAATTACACATGCAGATTTGATTAAAACTGAAATAAACCAATATTTTCCCAAAAATGTCGTTTTTAGTCTAGAGCATAATTTTCATCAATGATATTAAAGTGTTGCTTCTAGTTTTAAGAGCAGAATATCTGTGTTAGCATGATGTTAAATGTCTCTAAATAACTGTACTGGTTTCAAAGCTTTTTTGTGTTGCAGTTTGGCTTAAAAGAGGATGCGTGCGTCACTAAATAATGTCCTAAGAAAGGCCCCAAATCCTCATTTGCTGAAGAGTGGTTCCTCCTAATTAGTTTCCATTCAGAGTAATTAGCATGGATGAGGCTAATTATCTGATGTGAAACCAATCTAACGCTTGGGATACAACGTCCTTGGCCTCTCCTTCATGCAAGGTTCAGAGGATTTTATTTTTTTTTTTGTAGGTGCACTTTTCTTACAGACACACACACACAATATTTTTTCTCTTTCAAGGGATGTAGCTATTATTCCTCAGATTTTTTCAAAGATAAAGCCACTTTTCTATTGCATTGGAGTTTGTCATGATCAATATAAACCCATTTTCACGGCCATATCTGCCTGTTCAATGTTTTTCTTTTTCTTTGTTTTAAAGGTGAGGTTAAATCAGAGGAGCCTGTCTCAAAAATAGTTTAAAGTGGACCAAAACAAACATAAGGTCACCCACACAAATGAGTTGTCTTCCTTTCATCTGTGTTTTCTTCTTTCAATCCGCTATCTTAGCTGCTTCCACTCTCCTTCTGCAATTTATTTTCAAGGCGAAGCATTTCTTTGCTTCAGGACTTGATAGAGCCCTCTTTCATATTTCACAGCGGATCATTTTTTGGTTACATTTGTGCCAACATTTTAGATAGGAGGATACAATATAGAAGAAAAGAATGATATTGCCATACAGTTGTTTTCTGATCTGAGAAGACTTTTTTTTTTTTCAACCTTCCTAACCCCATAAATATTTCCATTGCATAATCTGAGCAAATATAAATATGACCACTTGTGCGACACCATACAATATATGGATTATAAAGGTATTGTTCTTGTTTAGAAGCACAAAACACAAATTATATGGCTTATCAAAAAAAAAAAAAAAAATATATATATATATATATATATATATATATATATATATAAATAAATAAATAGTACAGTGACTGCTCTAAGTGTAGTTAAAGATGTTAAAAAATATATTTTAATTGAATTCGAGAAAATGAAACCAACTCTCTGACCCTCAAAATGATCACGTCTCTGCATGTGTTTGCCAGCAGGAGATGTTCTTTGGAAAATGGCCTCTTATTTGATTTTTCCTTCACTCGTGGCTCCAGTGGTACACAATCTGTCTTTATTGATTTTGAATCCTGAAAACGATCCTTTAAATCCTAAATGTGTATCCAATCTCCACAAATGTCTTCGGAGCTAATCTTTTGGACGCAGACAAAAGAGCCTGTGTTTTTATCTTGTGCTCCCACTAAGATCGCCGTCTTCGGTTTAGTAAGTGCTAAGGGCAGTCTTGGCAGCCTTCTCCGAGCTGCGGATTGCGAGTTGATCTTAAGCAGAACCATGTTTATCTTCGTGCTCTCTGTTATTGTGGCCATGTTTATCTGAGAAATGAGTGGAGTTGGCGGTGCTCCTGCTGAATTACACATATACACAGTCACCGCAGCAAATCAATCAAAAGAGCCTAATATTTTGACTTCTATCCATCTCTTTCGGTTTAATCTTACATTTTAAATGGCGAAAAGGAGAAAAACATTTTGCCTTGTGTTCGTCCTTCGTTCTGAGACAGCCCCCGCCTGTGAAGCAAAGCATTTGACGGGAACGTTTGCCATATGCCCGTAGCTCTGCCAAAAATATTAAGTATGGCTCTCTTCCCAAGCCAAGTATCACCCAAACTGTAAAGAATGAGAGAATAAGACAGAGACCACAAGAAAACGAGAGACAGCCTTCCATATTTCTGCATTAAGGGGAAATCTCAGTCGTCAGGTTGATTTACTGTGGGCTAATATTCAGAGAGCTTGCCATGATTGCAGGGTAATTTTGGTTGAGTTCATTGCCTTATGCTTGGCCAAATCCTAAACGTGTTTCAGAGCCATATTCAATAGGCTCATAGATTCCTGGAAATTCTTTTAGTTCTTTCCAACAATTTGGCTTGTCATTTGTGAAATGATTCTTCAAGATATTGTTTTTTGTTTGACTGATGTAAGAAATGGGAATTTTTGAAACATGGAGATTTAGAGACAGAGTGGGAAATCACCTTAATCACATACTGTACATTTAAAAAAAAAAATGCATTTACAGCAACATAGAAAGATAGATGGGTTGTGTATACAGGTAGTTGACAAGCTTTTATTAACTTCAGTGTTTTATGTGAATATTCAAGGGAATTTTCATAGTTTAGGTCCAATCTGGTCACCATTACTTTGAAGTATTTAAAAATGATATTATATCGCTTTTTTTCTAGATTAAATTACCTGTTAGCCTTTGCTAGTATGTTTAAATCTTCCTGTGGTGTGATACATGAATTTTAAATTTTAAATAAAAGTGCATATACAGGTATTCCATGTAGTCTTTCAGTTAATGAGGTCATAAAATTGCATGCTTAATTATTAGGGCTGTCAATCGAAAATAAATTGGTATCAAATTAATTTACATGGTATGCTGATTAATCAGATTATTCACAATTAATCACATGTATCAATTGGAAAAGGGTCCCCTTATAAATATGTATCAATGTATAATAATACAAATACTTATTAATATAACATATCATTAGTATTATGAAAATGAATTATCATAAAGTAATTCACAATTATCATAAAGTAGTTCACTATTTAAAATAGCATTAGATGGATTATTGCCTGTCATACTGTAGGACATGTCAAATTCCCAAAGGTATTTCACATGAAGTACCCATGCACAGTAAGTATAGCCTACATCTAAAAATAAACAACATAAAAATATTGCATTGTGCTCTTTACAAAATGTGAGCCCTCGCTGCATTTAGAAGCAGTTTGTCATTTCTTTTTTGTAAGTTATGGTGTTAATGTGAGAGTAAGAGAAAGAGATTTTGGGTGGCATTTACATGAGAAAATAAATCATTATGCAGTCCACAGTCTGCTATTACTGGGCCAATTACACACACTATGACAGTGTCACATTATTCTTTTTTACCTGCTTCTTGAAAAGGCGTAATAAATAACCCCAGACTCCACTGCTTCACCATAAAGGGAAAAGTTTGTTATCGATCTGATGCGATTTGTCAAAATTATTTAATAATTTCGGGTCACAAGGTGAATTTTCACTCCGTTAATTGTATATAGAACTAATGAACATAAATTTACATTAAAAATCAATTTGTTATCCACCAGTGATTATGACCTCCTCCTCCTGACACTCAATGGCACTTTTATACAAACCAATGCAACTTTGAGAATATGAATTAATAGCCTTTTTGTACTGTTGAAATTTTCATTAAAATACTTTCTCCTATGCCGGCTTAATATGTAGACTGTAAGCCATTCCTGGGTTGATTCCACTGAAAATTGTAACATTGTGACTCTTGCACTATCAAAAAATTCCTCTGTTTGAGTCCCGTACTGCCACAAAGAGCAACATTGGCTCATTCAATGTCATAAGTTTGGGGCAGGACTATGTATTGAGAAACCTTTTTGAAAACATTATGCAATTCCATTTGTTGCCACTAGTGGCACAAAAAGATGCACAAGAACTTTTAAGATCATATTTAATTAATTTCTCAAATAAATCTTTGTAGCCTTTAGTAACTTATAGCTCAGAGACATTTATTTGCAATGTGCTGACAGCCAGTTATTAAAACAAATGCCATGCTGATGTCACCAACCTATCACAGAATTAACCCTCAGAGACTCAACGTAGCAGAATAGCATTTTTTACAGCAATTAAACAATATTTTTTAATATTAACAATGGTTGAAAATGGTACTGAATGTCACAACTTGCTAAAGTCACACTATCGTCACCTCAGAGCAATGTATACTGGTAAATCAAGATTTTCCCATACATTGCCTTTGTTTTCTGAAGTCACAAAACATTTGCCCCAAAACAAACAATGCTTAAAATTCAAGATTTTAAAATCAAGGAATCAAGACTTGATCCCTAAAAAACACATTCAAGGGTGGAAAAGAATAATATATAATTATTCTCTACTACGCTTTGGTCTCTGAGGGTTAAAAACAATTAAATTGTCATTTTTTTTAACTCAAGAAAGAGTTAACAAATGCATTTTGTTTTTAGTTTTAAATTAATAGAGAAGTTGTTAAAAAGAGAAAGGAGTAACATGGGAAGTTTCATGTTTTCACGTTGTGATGAGACCTTTGACCTCTAACACAAACAGTGATCTTTAGCTGGACTAAAGAGGAGATCCCTCAGGGATAAACGTGGATTCCAGCTTATTGTTTCTGTCATGGTGGTTCAAAGGTTTTCCAGAGTCTCTCGTTCTGCTCTCTTGCTCTTGCTGAAACCAATAGCTGGCCTGCGAGCTGATATATGACACTAATACGACTATTTGAGTGGGCCGAGGCAGCAGAAAAGAGTGATTGTTGGGGGTTTAGTCAGCATGACGGATCCATGACACATAGGTACCGTGCTGTCTGGCCCCTGAGAGTGCTCTAATTGCTTTACATTGGTACAAAGGTTTCTTGTAATCGAGCCTCTCTGCCTCCATTTGTCTTGCTCTCAGCCTGGTGCTGAAGGCTTTAATTGGTCTTGGTGGGCCTTTTTCCTGCAGTCAGCTCTCTAGGCCTGCAGTAGAAGACGGTACCACAGGGAGCCAAGGAGGGAGGGTGGGTGGAACCAAAGAGGAAGTCAATACTTCTTTTAGCTTTAACACTTTAATTAATGCTCTTCCTGACAAGGAACTCTCTCTCTTTCTCTCCGAGTAGAAATCTCATTTCTTTCATTCTCCAGCAATCTTTCCCTTCATCACCATCTCCGTCTCCCCAACCTCATAAATATAGGCTCCTGGGACGAACACAAAGCATCAAGACAGACGAACGGCAGGAGAAAACCACCTACATTGCCTATAGCGAGCAATCGACAACTACACCGCTGAGAGGATGGTACCTATTAAGTTTGATGTCTTTTAGAGGCCCGTGTTTGTGTTTTTACCGGAGGGGTTGTTGCGTGAATGTGAAAGAGAGACGGAGCGAGATGGAAAGAGAGCATTTGGTTCTCAGCAAGTGGCTCACATTCAAATGGCCCCCAGGAGCAGAGAGCTGAGTCTTACCACGACCTTCCCAATTATTTCTCAAACATTTTATTACGGGTTTAGCATGTGGTTGCTCATCTGTCAGCCATTTGGGCCAGAACTGCAATTGCTAACAAAGGAATCACTCATCGGCGCATTTGTTTTTTTTAATCATTTGCCTTCTGCAGTTACTTTTACTTTCCGGCCAAAGAAATCATCTGGCAAATGTTGCCAGCTGTGAGATTTATGCCCAAACTTCATTTGTCATCTGATGTGCCTAAAAAAAACCAAAGAACGGAACAAATAGGTGTGGGCTGACAGGCTGAGATAATTGCATGGCTCGGAAGCTGACAGTTGGAAGTCTGATAAGGTGATATAATAAGACGGCGAGGCTTGTTGTCGGTGCATGTGGTGGTTTATGTAAAGCTATACTAATTCCTGCATTTAGCTGCTGCACTGAAGTGTGCTTCCTGAGATGATTATACAACACCTATTCATCTTAACACACACATACATATGTTCCTCATGGCTGTTTACACCTGTAGATAAAAATCTTAAGTAAACTGCTCAATTAGCCTCACTGCATATGATTTGTATACCCCTCTGCTGTAATTTCCTAAAGTAGACGTAAAGCCACAACTGACTCCTTACACACAAGCAGGACCCATTACCACAGCTCTACATTAATGGCATACGGAACTGGGAGGAAGGTAGCTAACTGGCAGACAAAGACAGATATAGAGAAAGAGAGAAAAATAGCAATAAAATATGTGAGGTCCTGTAGGACTCAAGGTTGTTGTGCAGTTATATTTTAAGGGTGTCTGTTTCCCTCTTGCCCCTTTCTGCATGTCCCTTGCTCTATCTCTGTGATGTGACTGATGGTGCTTCAGGGCTGCCAGTACTTAAATAGGCTCTCACAGGGTCCAGCTGCGCTCTGCCACGCTCCACTCCTCCCCAGATGGCTCCAAGACGTTCCAGGGACCCTCCAGAGGGCCACAACCCGATGAGGCAGCTTTGGAGTGGGCTCACTCTCTCCTAACAAACACCCACCCTCCTCCCCTGGGCCTCAAGCCTGAAACAGTGACTCAAGGGGCTCTCAGCGAAACCACAGAACAACCCCTTTTACACACACCCAGATAAACACCATGTAGGAATTGTCTGCCTGGTCTGTATCACTCGCCAATGAACCAATGGGAGTAAGCAGATGGCTGTCAGGCTGGAGCGTGGGCCACCGCCAGTATTCATAAACCTCTCCTGAGAATGGAGGTATTTAAAATGGGGCCAGAGGAAGAGAGCAAGAGCGAGTCAGTCACTGCTGCATTTGAGAGTCTGTATAAATCTTCCAAAGAGTACTGTTTTACAAAGAGAAAACAGTTTGCGTCTTAAATTTCAATGCCCTTCTATTTCCACTGACAGAATGTCTTACACATTACAGGATGTTTGTGTAACAAATTTTACAGATGCAGAATTAGTTCAGACATTTAGCTGTAAAAAAATCTAACAGTTGTGGCATACATAGTGGTAAAACATCTGACCTGGGAGTTCATAAAAATGAAATATTGTGGAATTTATGACCACATAGTGCCAGACTTTTAATCATAAAGTTGGCCTGGGCTGAATTGTTGATAAAAGTCTATTTTCTTCTGTCACTCTGAGTCTCTTTCTCAATCTCTCACAGAAATGCTTCCTAAAACCCTTTCTTTATCATTCTATCCCTCCAAATGCCTCAAAATATACTCGGGAAGAGAGAGACCCCCCCAAGTACATCAATGCAAAGGTTTCTAATCGATGCAAGCACGAATTCATGCATCATTGCAATATGCATCATTACAAAACACAATTCATAACCCAGCAAAAGTATGTGTTGCCGAAAAAAGTGGTCATTAGCCTAAACAATTTAATGGTCACTTGTCTTCTTCGGGTCAACTACTGTCATGGCGGAGCCACAGTTTAAAGAGAATCTTCAACACCACTGTTGACATGTTTTAGCTAGCTGCCTGAAACAATAACATATCCAGTTTAGAGGACATTTATGGGGCATTCACGCAGGACATGACCTTGAGTTCAAAAACAGGTAGGCAAAATGCAGTTGAACTACTTTTTATTTGACATGGTGTTTTTAAAAGGCACGATGTGCTGAAAAAAAAAACAATCGAGATGATGAAAGATGTTCATTAAGGATGTTTACATAGACCACAAAATGAAAAAAATAGTGCAGCAGAATGCAAGAATGTTTACTGTTTGGCATGGCCTCTGAGTAACGTAAGAAGACATACTAATTATGTACATGCTAATGCATGCTAACAATGCTTACAATGCCAAGTGTTTGCGTCTACATTTTCTTACTTGCCTAGAATGTTTCTGGCTTAAATGGAACACACACAGCCAATGTTACCACTCTTGGGTGTGCAAGATGGCCTGTGAAGTTGAAAACCAGCACAGTGGAAGGTTAAGGTCAGTCACACCCCCCTGCCCCCTGGCCCTCAGCAGGTGGGGGGCCCTGCCCCGGTCCTGTTTCTGTTATCCTGGACCTGACAGAACACATACATCATCGCACTGTGCCCCTAATGTGAAACACATTCCACCAGGGCCTGATCAAAGACCATCTACTGCAAAAACAAAGTGCCCTGTAATTCCATGTTTGGACCACATAATTGGAGAGTAATTATGGCTGACAAAACACTTCAGTCATTTGATTTGTTTTTTTCTCCCTTCTTTTCTCATTGTCTATTCTGAGAAAAACCAGATCAGGCTTGTCATAAAGAGTTCCAAGGGACATTGTGCTGAATGTTCAGGAAAGCATGGATGGAAAGCAAGGTCAGCCTTTATTGTAAGTGAGCAAGTGCACCCACATGTGGACACATCCAAGGTTGGCTTTACCCAGTGGCCTGAAATAACTTAGCCAAACCACATGAAAAGTTGTAACACAATCCCTTGGCCCTCTATAACAGGCAGGGCTACTGTTTCTCTGAGGAGTTGTAGCCCTAACAACTTCACTAATGGCCCTTTCTCTTTTTTTACTTTGTAAAGTGCACACCATAAAGGCCATGACACACAGTTTTCTTCCAAAAGCTGAGCAGAGCTTAGCTCAAAAGGAATTTGGCTAATAAATGTGGCATTGACAGACGTGATTTCCCTTGTGGACCTACATGATGCAGGATTTGGTTGTTATGTCTTTCTGTTTGCTTGTCTGCTGCTTTGTTGTCTGTTCTCCATACTAGCCTACTAGCAGAATGTTAACTCTGAGACTAGAGGCCACTGCCTGCCAGGTAGATCGATTTGATAACAAGAGCCATGGGATTAGTCTAGAGATATGAACGTTACATCTTACTCCAGTTTTACTCAATATGATCTAACAGGCTGACCCGACTCTGCCTGGCCAACATCCTGCAACTAATCTTTGACTGTCTTCGGTATGATTACCGTGAAGTTTACATATTTCATTATCATGTTAATAAACAGAACTTTAAAGACATGCAAAGTAGTCCAGAGGGAGGAGAATTTTGGAGAATACGCTAATCGCAAGCAGGTGTTGTATGCGGGTAAAAGTTTGCCTTTGTAGGTTTTGTATGGGGTCAAGTGTGAGTGTGCAATGTGAGCTTGAGATAATGCCCATGGCCATTTTCTCGACAGGAAATGCACTGGAACAGGGCTTTGATTGTTTTTGTTTCTCTGGTCCTGCTCTGTAGTTTTAATGGGCTGAGCGCAGAGACTGATGTTGGCAGGGGCTTTGCTCTACCACTCTCATCTCTCCATCTCTTAATTAGGCTTATCTGCTCAGCCCTGTTGCCAGGCGGAAGCTCAGCTACTGTTTTGAGGTCAGACGATGGCAGAGGGCCGATCAGGAGGCCAGAGCCCCGCATCTAATTGTAGAGATTTCTATCGTAGGGGTTGGATTTGTTAAGTTCTAGAATCCACAGCTTCATTTCTACCACCACAGTTCAAATACTCAGTTTTAAGTTTCCTAACATCATTCATTTTCCAGCATATGCAGTCATGGAGAGCATTTTCAAAAGTCTCAGTTTTTGGGGAAGGAAAATGCTGCTGCAGTGTGAGAAGCATGAACTTAGCAAAATCTATGTGTTTTCAAATGAAAATGTATTTGTGTGGACGTGGCCTAGAACTCTCAGTTAGACTTCTTTGAACTTGTTGAACATTTCAGCTTCCTAGTATTTTGTTTAGTCACGTTAGACTATTTCTACACTGAAAGCGAACTCTGTCGCATCATCCTGCGACAGATTGAGGCTGTCTTCATACGAGGTGTTAATGTTGCATGTCAACTCAGAATTTCACATCAGTGCATTTTTCAGACACTTATCTAAAGCGACTTGCAAAACATTCAAGGTATGCATTTTTACAGAACGTGTGCTCCCTGCTAATCGAACCCACAACCTTGGCTTTCTAGCACCATGTCCTACCAGTTGTACCACAGGAAAACTAACCACAGACCAGTCAGTAGTGAGCATGAGGTACGTTGCAAGGTATGAGGAAAATGCAAAGGTTTGTGAAAGTAATGCTCTGTGATGCAACCAAATGTTGACTACATGTAAACCTTGTTGTGATTTTCAGAGATGCTTTTGGAAATCCAATTTGTTGCATTCCTACTTGATTTCAAAGTGACCCAGCTCTGTCCACACCTTCAAAACAAAAATCACCTTCAAAATTCACAGGACTATCCATGAAACGCTCCATCAAAGCTTTCTATAGTGTGAGAAATAAGTAAAATTGTTCATTTTCTTTTAAATGAACAATTTTTCTGCATGATCCTGTTGTTTAAATGAAAAGGTAATCATAGTGGGTAACCGATAAAAGGAGGATTTTGTTATGCCTGTTTTATTAGTAAAAAATTGTTTAGCTCACCCTCTACACTGCACATCAGGTAAACACCTTTTCTGTTTTTATTTTGTTTTGGTTTTTTTAGGGGGGGGGGGGGTGTATGTGTGAGATCACTTCTTAGGGGTGCGATAGCAATTCACTCAGCTGCCACCTTGGGTGAATTTCCCCATGTCTGGGGTGTGTGTGTGTGCATGCACGGGTGTCAGATGGCTCTGCTTCGCACCCACTGCCTGGTGTTCCCTTCCGCCACTTAGCATGCTAATAAATCCCAGTGACAGCCATCCATGTCACTCACCCCTCGCTCCCATGGTGATGCTGCCATGGCAACACTCCCACAGGGCCCATCCTGCTTTAATTGGTCTGCTTTTTTAAGAAGTCCCAGCATACATTGGTATTGCAATCCCTATCTACATTTTTGGCACTCACTTTATGGAGTGGTGGGAAAGTGGGACGGGTAATATATAGATAAAAAAGAGAAATAAACAAGTGTGTATAAGGAGTGAGAGAAATAGAGTGTGTTTATTAAGCCTCCTGGGAAGGGAGGGAGGTGAAGACTGTAAATAATTAGTGCTGGAGTGCTGGAGTTTGCCCGTTTGATCTCTCCGATGGAAAAGCAAATGTAATTTAGCGCACTGCGAGCAATTTAACAGTTAGCATGAGTTCCTTTTAATTTCATTTTGCTCAGCATCACTCTCACAAATTAAATATTTTTGTTCTTTACAAAGCAGATCTTTTGGCAGCTCTGCAGGGCCACCAAGATGAGAGTGAGACGTTTGCACTGGTGTTTATTCACAGAGGTTTGTTTGCGTGTTGAGGAGTGTTTGTGCTGATTATATGAGAACAATTGTATCATGCATGTCTGGAAAATTTATTTAAAACTAATGATAATGGCTCTGATAAAGGCAACAATATATATATTTTTTCATTCATAATGGCTCTAATGTTGTTCAGATTCAAAACATCATCTTGTATATTGTTTTTTATATTGTCTTGCAGAGAGGGATCACATAATAGTACACACATAAACACACACACACACTCATACACACAATCATACAAGCTTCTGTTCTTTAGCTGCAGGGCTCATTGATTTGGCCTGTAGTTGATGCGCTTGCTGCAGCAGTTACACAGTCCTGCGTTACTGCGTATATTCATGCAGCCATTGCATTTTTGCTAACTGACTGAGTGCTAGTGATGTATGTTTAGTGAACAAATAATTCTTTTGAACTGCTTCTCTGTAATGATTCATCCAAAGTAATTTGCAAAGTGGAATTCATGCAGCTGTAAATGACAACTTATTGTTACACCACTCCATTTTCTTGTGCTTTAACAACACAACTTTTCATGGTACTTTTATCAGTTTTTTGAGTATTGTGTGTGTGTGTGTGTGTGTGTGTGTGTGTGTGTGTGTGTCCTCCCAATCTGCATGCACACACACACTGTTAGCTGGTGAATGGAGCTGTGGTGGTGTGCATGCAGCAGAATGTCAGATGGATGGTGGGTAAGACAGAGATAGAGGATGATGGAAGTGTGCAGTAGAATGAATATTAATGGTGGACGTCTGGGCCAGAGCTAATGATGAGGAAAATTCCCTAATAAAAACATGATGTGATGCGCAACGACCTGCAGGGTCGCCAGAGAGACCTCGAGTTAATAGTATGCCGTCAGGTGTGGGGAGCAGAGTGAATAGAGCCACACATCCTTTCCAGCTGGAGAGAGAGAGAGAGAGAGAGAGAGAGAGAGAGAGAGAGAGAGACAGAAAATTAGAGATATAACGGAATGAGATGGAATATTAAGAGCACAACCATGATATTAATACAGGCAGGTATAAACCGGCCTGCCACTGTGATTGACCCAATGATATACAGTGTAGGGTAGATTATTTTTGAAATAAAATCTGGTACTGATTGCAGATTGCGCAAACAGAATTGCAATCTTTTAGATTATACTTTTAGGTGAACAAATCTGATTACTTGGGGATTACTTATTGCATGTTTTTGATGAATAATTTGAACTGTGTTAAGTACCAATTTGCACACATTTCATTAAACAGTAGACATGAACTCAAACAGCAATTAGCTTTTTGTGCAATACGTAATCCAGATTACATGTAGTCCATTACTACACAACACTAGATAACTGATAAGCTCAGCAACAGGGTAATAAAAATGTTCCTGCTAAAGCAAAAAGCCACCAGAGGATGTGCATTACAGTGTTTTTACCACAGTTAAGGGGTATTGTTGGCATGAAATGGCACAGCTTAAAGCAGAGTACCTGACATTTCGTAAATGTGCTTAAATCACTATAACACACAGCCTTGAGTGGCTAATTGCTTTTATAAAGTTACAGCAATATGATAAAATATTTTCTCCAATATATAATAATATGACATAATGTAATAATATTTTACACTTTACAATAAGGTTCTGTTCGTTAACATAAGTCAATTCATTAGGAACCATTCATTAAAAATAATGTTTTTACAGCATTAACCATGGTTAATGTTTATTTACAGTTAAAAAAAAATACAATTGTTTATTAGTTTATGTTAATTCATAATGCATTAGTTAATGTTAATAAATTAACAACTTTTTAAAAATCAATGTGCGTATTAACCAAGTTTGATAAGTACTATAAAAGTGTTATTCATTGTAACAAATACAACCTTATTTTAAAGTGTTACAACCAAATTATTATATTCAATTTTATTAATAATAACAATAATCCATTAGTTTATTGTGATTATTATTATTTGTATTACTAATATTATTATTAGTATTGTATTAGTGATATTGTTCATTGACTGAAGCCTGTTTACAGTCAACAAGAAACATAGCAATTATATATTTATTTTTTAATATTTAATTGTTAATATTTTATTTATTTATTTATTTCATTACTCATGCTACTCAAAATGTACATACATACCTACAACAACAACAAAAAACATTATCTTGCATTTAGCCGAAAAGGGAAAGGCTGAATTTATTTGATGTGTAATCTCAGGTGTGCGTATATAGACTATTTTACAATGACTTCAAACACGCCATTTACTATCAGAAATATGTTTTATGAAATGTATTTAGTCTGCGTTCTTCTGCAGTGTCCAGTTGCCCACCTGCCCACCTGTATATGCATCAATGCTCTCGGAAAATATAGCTATATCATAATTGCATGCATTCATCTACACTTGTGTAGCTTCACTGCTCTTTTCCAGAAGGTACATGGAGAAGCATATCAAAGATGGCAGCTGGCATCAGAGCAAATGTCAGCTGTGCATGGAGTAATTAAAATACAAACAAAGTGGACTGGTCCCCAGAGAAGAGCCGTAATGTTACCAAAAATGCAATTTGATGTATTTAATTGTCTGAAAATCTTTCCATTAATCTTTGATTAAGCTAGCAACTGTTTGCTCCATAACCTCCTATGGCGTTCAATGTCTGTGGGAGAGAGCTGACTGTGTGAGTGTTTGTTTGTTTGTTGTGGGGGATGTGAAGTGTTTTAGTCTGACCTTAGTCAGAGGACCTACAAATTTAAGGATGTATTTCTATGCTAATAGCATCACCAAACAGAATTGCAAGAATTATGACTGTTGTCATACAGCTTTCCCTAAACACTCTCCTTCCATTGGTATCCAATTTAATGTGAACCCATCACAAGATTTCATAGTTGGAAGTTACTTGATTTACGTGGTTGAATTGCACATACGCTGGTGCATTCCAAAAACACACATACACACATTCTTCCTCTGGCATCCTACTCTTACTTGTGACTGGCAGGCTTGGTGACGATGCCACCCTTGGTTGATCAGCTAAGCGTGTTGCCCTGTGGCACCAGCTGTCTGTGCCAAGCTCCACCTCAGGGCGCCATCTCACATCTGTCAACCCAAGCAGCTTAGCTGACAAGTTATTTTAAAGGTACGTAGACATACCCTCCAGACTCACATATGCATTTAAATACAGTACATGCATACAGGCATAACACACACATCTTGTACTCTCTAACGCTTGCCTGTTCTTTGGCAAGCCATCACACAAGCAAGAGTGCATGGCTGATGTACATCACCTCTCTTGCTTATATAAAAGCTTTTCCGGACACCCTCTGCAAGGCTCTGCATCATTGGTTATAATTCACACAGATGCTATTTTAAATGTTTTGGAATAGCAATACTGCAGTCTCCATCTGCAGGTCATAAACCATATAGGCATCATTATTTGCAAATTCAAGCTCTGTTCCAGAACCTAGGGAGCTACCTCACTGGATACTGCCTAAATAGCAGCTACCTTTTAAGGCACCTTCCCAACTGTCATGGAACCTCATAAGTGATTGATTTGGAGCACTCTACATAAGCATCCATTCTGTGTGTCATACAGATAGTACTCCACTCAAGGATGGACTTGTAAATTATTTATATAGAGTGTAACAGTCTGGTTCAAGAAGTAAAAATCCCTTTCATTTTTTTCCATAGGGAAATTGATTATTAACAAAAACTTGTAAACCTTTATATACAGACCTAGCTCCGAGGTTGGTAATTGATGGTATATGCTTTTGCTGAAGCATCACTACTTCACTCTACTACTTCCACTAAAATTATTTTAAAAATCTTGTTTACTTGTGGAATTCCTGATGAAAAACTACACTACCCATGATCCAGCAGAGATAGATTCACCAATCAGAGAATCGCTGCAAATAAATGCGCCAAAAGAGCCCAGCAGCGGCCGCACACTTTAATGGCTCACTGTGAATGACACAATCAATTCGGTCTCCCTACACTCTCAAACTACTTATAAATTCTGCCTGGTGTCATGAAATTACGTGACGATGGCAACCTTTTTGCAAGCTAAAATTACGTGCTGTATTACGCGTTTGGCTGCAATTTCCCAGTGAAATGTCCAGCGGGGGGACTGTGATTTTTAGATGGACGTTTTGATGAGTAAAACGTACCTCCCTAACCTAAAACTTGAAACTAACCCTAACCAATAGTGTCCTAAAAGATAAATGAGAGGTGAACACAACAGACCCACTTACCCTAAACCAACACCTAAACCTAACCAATAGGGTTTGCAAATGCGACATGAAAAGCAAATATTCTGAAGCAACCACGTCTATGGCACTTTTGTTTCACTTTCACTTTCTTTTAGAAAGTCCTTGGCTGGGCTCGAGACTCGGCTTCCGAGTCGGATGTCCAGCATAGAGCGCTACCGTTGAGCTACCATGCAAGTTAATCAAATTGCAATAAGTGTGTAAATGTAGGGAAGTCTGTAATACAAGTGTTATTGATTTCCAATAATGTGCTATAGTAAAAGTGTTTCAGGATCATAACATAGCAGTGTGGGAGTAATAGAGCGAAAAATAGAGTACGTATTTATAAATCTTAATCGTCGTGATATTTTTGAAAGTTAATAAAACACTCTGTTTTTGTTGCACCTCTAGTGTTAATTTTATACCAGGGAACTTCAGCGAAACGTAGAATACGGCACGTTAACCTCAGTTTGCAAAAATTTTGTTATAGTAATGTTCATTCTATAAGACTAGGTTGTATATATCTGTATGCATATGAATCTTTTGAAATACAGTATAAATTATTGTCTCTATTCTTAACATGTTAAATCAATAGTTTTATATTTTTCCATCGCATCGTCTTTTTGTCAGATTTTTTGATACTTTTTGGCATCAAATCAATCTTTTTAATGTTGCAATTCACATCAACTTGACTTTGTGTCAGGAGTGCACCTACCACGCCTTAAAATGCTGCCTCTATAGGTAGCTTACTAGGTTTGAAAACAGAGCGTCATTATTTGTGCTCTCTTCAGTTCTTTAGGTTCATTTCAATTTCAGAGCTTGTGGTCAAAACGAATAAGGTCTGGAGAAAGTGTCACATTGGGGAGAAAATTGCCTGCAGATGTTGGCGAGGTGTTTAAGTGAGAAGGTGGGGCGCACGATTAGACTGGAGGTTATTAGGCTAGGCAACAGATGACTGCTTCCTGACAGGACATACTTTAATGGAAAAGTGCGAGGGAGAGAGTGAGCGAGAGCCGCTAGGCTGGTTAAGGAGACGTTGTTTGCCCTCCTGGCTGTCCTGCTTCCCTCCTCATTTGTTCCTCCTTTCCCTCATGCTGCCATTCTGTAAGATGACAGCTGGACGTCAAACAGATGCTGTGTGAATTAGTCCCTGAATGTCAATAGTCCAGATCCCAGAGCTCTTAATGGCCTAACCCAGTCAAAGGTGTCGAGATACATTTCCTTCTCCTTGCTGCTCCAGCTGACAGCAGCACTGCTGTGTTTTTTCTGCAGTGAGGTTATATTTCAGAAGGGTTTAATGTGAAAGGCCAATGGAGAACACGGAGATGGGGTCACAGGGGCAGATGATTAGCAGTGACTCTGTCACCCACCCAAAATCTGCCATATTTATGCCCTGTCAGGTTTTGTTTTAGTTGGAAATATGAGCTTGAGATGTTTTTATAAGCACAGAATACGTAAATACTGTATAAGTCAGTGGCTCCCTGTAATGTTAATTTAGATTAATGTAAATGGTTGTTGTTTGTGACGTGTGTGCATCCGTTAGATGGATCACACCAGTACCCTTATAAAATATAAAATATAAAATAATTTTATATTCAGTGCTTATGTACGGAATAATTGATGACGGAATGTTGAATTGCTTAAACTGCGGTTACCACACCTTAAGACATCAACATTGAGTTTCATCTCAAGACATTTTCTGGTTTCCATCCCTAAAATGCTCTTATGAGAGAAAGTACTTTCTTTCGCCACGGATTCAGCATCTTGCTTTGATACGTTGCCGAGCCGACGTTGCTAGTTCCAAAACGTTACTTCAGAACTAGCAATGGAGGCTTGCGAGGTTTGCGCTGCTTTACTGGAGTAACAAGTTAGTGCGTTTGTGTGTGTGTGTCACTTCTGGGATTAGCTTTTTTAGTTGCAGCTCTTGTCAGAAGTAACATCGCTTCAATATTCCCGTTGTAAACCGTAATAACTTTTTTCATCCCCACTGAGATGACGGAGTGCACTGACATGACAACTCTGTTTTTCTCTCACGAGTATGTTTGGGCCTTAAGTGTGTGCGTTACGCGTATAATGTGTGTCCATGAGTGTGGGAGTGTGTGTGTGTGTGTTTGAGAGAGGGGGCACAATGGTCTGTGGGTTTCTCCACAGATATTTCAGATAAAATATTTGTACTTAACAAGTGTATCTAGCTTTGATACTGCTCAAGCCCTCGTTGCTAATTCATTCACATTAGAACTAGCAACGGAGGATGCGCTTCTCTTCGGCATAGGGTTGAAAAGGGTTGTGCATGCGGTTGTGATTGTGCGCTCGAGTGTGTGTGTGTGTAAATGCGGGGCAGACGAGGGAGTGCAAGGGCTCGTTTTAACCAAAATTGAAATAAATTAAGGATATTTTACATATAGTTTGATGTTCTTAACCGATTTACTTTAACAAATGTCTTTGTTTTAATTGGGTTTTTGTTGTGGTAGCCTGTACGGCTCTTTCAAATAACTGAAATTATTTGGTGAAGTGATATGGAACCGTTATGGATGATTGAGAATCAAAAAGATGATTGAGAATGAAAGGATGAAAACAATTTATATATTTGGCATTAGGGCTGGGTATAGTTTAAAATTGTAGATATCGATATATCTTGACTTCGATACCGGTTCTTAAACGCTACTTTTTTTCGATACCTATTTTATGAAATCCATTTTAACAAAACATTACCTCAAAAAAAACTTTGGTTTTATGTTCTCAGTTTGTTGACTTTTTTTTACAGACTCAAAGACTCATCTCCTGAGCCTTCTGGTCTCCTCATGACAGGGTCAGAAGCTATAACATTAATGTGAAGAGGGGGAAAAAAAAAACAAGAAAGCTAAACTGTTAATTCAGCCAACCTTAAGGATAATCGTGGTTTAACAAGATAACTAGTTTAATGTATGTTAAACTTGATCAGTAACTGTCAACCGTAAAGCATTTTTAGCATCGATAAATCTAGCTATCTATAGCCATACATCCAAAGAATATCTAATGTTACGTAGGTCCCAGTTTATAGGACTAAGTCATCGCGCACAGAAACGTTAATTTAAGAAGTACACAAGCATGTACCACTACAAGTTAGCCGATTTTGTTTGTTGGTTTGTTTGCTAAACGTTAACCTTACCTGTCGGCGCCCCAGTCATAGCGCCACTGCATTCATCAGTAGTTTTGGAGGAGGACTCGTGTGGTGGGCATGAGGACGCTGAGAGGATGACTGCACAGGCTCAGTCTTCTTGCAGTCGGAGACGGAGCAACTTTCTGCTCTTAAGTTTATTCCGTGCACTGTCAAGTGCTTCATCAGATTTGTCGTGTTGCCGGTCTTGGCAGCAATTATCTTGTTGCAAATATTGCATTGTGCTTTTGGCATCGAGCCTGGTGAAATGTAGCCACACTTTTGATCTTTTCCACATCTTTTCCATCTATGGGGTCGGGACGCATAAACACTACAGCCTCACGTGTGAGACGTGTCTCTGGGCGTAACCGGCGTAAACTAGTGTTTTTCCTTGATGCCTAAAAACAGCCAATCACCAGCACACATATGTGTATCCTCGATTTTTGCTTCTTTTTAAAAAAGAAAAAGAAAAGAAACACAGACGAGTCAAATTATTATTATTATTTTGTTTTGTTTGTTAGAATTCAACATTATGCCACACATGCTGTCGATTGTCTTATCTTGTATTAAACTCGGAATACTCCTTTAAGAATAGTTGCTGTGAAGGATGAAATAAAGTGCATTTACGAAAAGTTTTAGTATGCTGTGTATGAACAAGACAACATTTTTAACTAATCTTTGACTCATCATTACTTTACCTGTTACAAAGTCGCCTTAGTACACATTGGTTCTCAGTAGCTTGCTCGGCGTGGCACTGACATTATAGGTAGACTGATATTTCAGTTTTACCGATTAATCTGTGCCAATAGTTGCTTATTGGAACTATCGTTATTGGCTCAAATCTGTGCAGATAGTTGACGATAGTATTTTCATAATTTCTTCATTTCAAAATAAGAGTCCCTGGTGTATTTCAGGCTTGTTTATACTTAAATGTCTCATTTTATATACCAAATATAATTTTTTTCTGGTTATTTTGGGGATTTTGGTTTAACAATAAACTGCATCTGAGATTTTATTAATTTAGGACTCTTTGTCTGTGCCCGTCATAGTAAAGAAACTTTTTTGCCAAAAATAAAAATATTTTTTTTGGCATTATAAAAATCGATTAATCTGTTATTGGCCTTCCCCACCACCTTAGTTATCGGGTATCGGCAAACTCCACCATCATTCAACCTCTAAATGATATAGCTCACTTTTGGTGATCGGCTGGCGAAAGTAAGCAATTTCAAGCTCGCAGCACACAGCATCAGAGAACATTTCCTTTCTCTCTGTGGCCCAATACTCAGAGCCTCACTCTCAGCAGAAATTACAAGGCACGCCGCCATTTTCTCTTCAAAGTGTCTGACTCTTAGCCGGCACTGGCTTGGCCTGCTTTTGCTTTCTCTTTCTCTCTCCCTTCATCCTTTTTTACCCATCTCCCCCCTCCACACACACACAAACACGCTGCCTCCTTTCTGCCATGCAAAGGGTGGGAGCTTCAGGCCTTGATTTGCCAACATATTTCCAATGATTAAAACGTAATTAGCGCTAGCGAGCGCCTCCTCCCTGGCTAATTTCACTGCACGCTGTGACACGCAGGCGGCCGGCGGCGACACGGCCCCAGTGGCAGATGGAGAAGCAGGCAGCAGGAGAGGAAAAACCATTTTGCCGCGCCATAGTTTGCATCAGAAAACCATCAGGACGCACAGCTTTTTCGGTGGGAGGTAGGAAGAGAGCGATGGAGACAGGGAGAAAGAGAATCAGGGAGGAGGAGGGGAGGTGGGGCACACAACTCTCCGTGGCAGCACATCAAATTGGCACTGTAAGAAGTGACCCTGGCAATGGTTTCTATTGTTCAAGCTGTCCCCCACCGCCACCCACCATAGCCCACAGGCAGAGGGTGAAATAGCAGAGGGAAGACGAGGAGAAGGAGGGAGAGGGAGCGTACCAGCCAATCCTCAACCTTCAGTACCCCCGCTGCCTCTGTAATCAAGCACAGATCAGTCTCAATTAATTTCAGCGCTCATTGACGGTGCCAATTACAACACAATGGCAAATAGACCATGAAATGGAACGTCAAATACTTTGCGTCCTAACTTGACATTTGACTGCGGTTTTGCATCAATGACTGTTAAGACAGAACAGATTTCTCTATGTGTCTGCAAACACACTGTTTTCGAACATATTTTTAAGCGTATTTCCGTAGCGTTTGCTGTGCTTGGCTTGTAGCAGGGCTGAATTTGTATCGCCCATTTATCGTTGTGTTGGCTTTGCACCAGCGTGGTTTGGAGCGCTGTGCACACATGCAGGTTTGATGTGGGCTCTGAGGTTTTCATTCAAGGAGTCTGGCTAAGCTCGGAGCCTTGGACAATGGCATAACATAATTATACAAGCTCAAAAAATTACTGCTTTCACCCCTTTATTGTCTACTAATGTTACCCGCAGTTACGAAACCACTGGGAATTAATTTGGCCGAACTTGATAAAAAAAGATCTTTAATGGATTTAAAGACGTTTTAATGTACATGCTGTGTTTCTGTTAATACGTTTGTGGCTGTTTTTGAGTGTGTGGGTTTGTGGGGTTATTTCCTCATTTCAAATTATATTGAACACTAGTCAGACTTGCATTCTACTGAAAATAATATTCTGGCTTCAATGCAAGTTAAGCTCAATCTAATCATTTGTGGCGTAATGTTTATCACTACAAATATTTATCGTCCCTCTTTTTAAAAAAAATAAAATAAAATAAATAAAAATAAACATTTAGTTATTTGTCAGCTATGTTACATTGTCATGGCAACAAAGTTGTAATATCAGATATAACTGCACACCGAAAAGGTTTGTAAGCGACGTTATTACACTAAAATCATGTAAGCATGCACATCTTGTGGTTGTACTTTTAAAGCGGTGAGTATTATATTTTTTTCCCATTCACTTCCATTGTAAGTGTGTGTGTGCATGTGCGTGCGTGCGTGCGTGCGTGCTTGCGTGCGTGCGTGTGTGTGTTTATATACAATTTAAACTTCAAAATGCATATACAGTTGAAGTCAGAAGTTTGCATTCACTTTGGCTGAAGTAATTAAAAACACCTTTTAACAACTCCACAGATTTCATTCAAGTTATTATCTACTTTGTGCATGACACAAGTCATTTTTCTAATAATTGTTTACAGACAGATTGTTTCACTTTTAATTTACTATATCACAATTCCAGTGGGTTGGAAGTTTACATACACCAAGTTCACCAACTGTGCCTTAAAGCAGCTTGGAAAATTCCAGAAAATTATGACAAGCCTTTAGGCAGTTAGCCAATTAGCTTCTGATAGGAGGTGTACTGAATTGGAGGTGTACCTGTGGATGTATTTTAAGGCTTTGCTTGACATCTTGTGAAAATCAAAATAAATCAGCCAAGACCTCAGAAAAAAATTGTTGACCTCCACAAATCCTTGGAAGCAATTTCCAAATGCCTGAAAGTACTCAAGTATAAACACTATGGGACCACACAGCCATCATACTGCTCAGGAAGGAGACGTATTCTGTGTCCTAGAGATGAATGTAATTTGGTGCAAAAAGTGCAAATCAATCCCAGAACAACAGCAAAGGACCTTTTGAGGATGCTGTAGGAAACAGGTAGACAAGTATCTATATCCACAGTAAAACAAGTCCTATATCTACATAACCTGAAAGGCTGCTCAGCAATGAAGAAGCTAGTGCTCCAAAAATGTTTGACCCAAATTAAACAATTTAAAGGCAATGCTACCAAATACTAACAAAGTGTATGTAAACTTCTGACCCACTAGGAATGTGATGAAAGAAATAAAAGCTGAAATATATAATTCTCTCTACTATTATTCTGACATTTAACATTACTTAAAATAAAGTAGTGATCCTAAGTGACCTAAGACAGGGAATGTTCTCTACGACTGAATGTCAGGAATTGTGAAAAACTGAGTTTAAAGGTTTATGTAAACTTCTGACTTCAACTGTATCTTCTAAAAGTTAAGTCATACTCTACAATTATGTGAATGCAGACACTTCTAGCAACTCAAGTTTGATTTTGTGTATTGTGTACAAAATATGTCAGACCGAACTCAACGCCAGTTCGCGTTTTATTCTCAAAGTTACCGCAAGAGGCACTAAAGCGTACATTAGTGTGAACTGTCTGCATCTACTGTGAGTCATCTTTCAAGTCAAATTCTGTAATGGCAGAGCAACAGTTTGAAGAAATATTACTGAGCAAGAAAGTTAAAGTCAGTGTATTTATAGTAACTTACCTGAAAAATAACACATCTGGTTTTTGTGGCATCTCTAGTAACTCTATTACTCCTTGAGTACAGAGGTTTTTACCACCAAAGTAACACAAAAACGCACTTTAATATGTTCAACTGGACTGCCTGTTGGCAATTTCTTGCCTTAGAAGTACACAGACATTGACTAAATGCCACAAAATAGTTTTTTTTACAGTATGTGCATTGCTCTTTATTTCTCCTGCAATGCTGAAGTACAGACTGCATGAACACAGCAGGGGGAGAAAGGATCTGTTACACTATTGTTCTCATTCTGAGGCTTAATCAGTTTCTTGCTCTTCCTTTTTTCTGAAGCTGAGTTGAGTGCCTAGTCAAGAAGTGTTAACTAAAGCAGATGGCTGTATTGTTCCACTGAGGCCATTGGCTGTTTTTAATAAGCTCAACATGCTATATTGATCCGCAGCCAATATCAATTGGCGAAGTGTTTGGCTTTAAAATTAACAGCGCACCAGAAAAATGCATGAAAATGCTGAGATGAATTTCCAAGTTAATCCATCCAATATGAGTGTATTACTAGTGTTTTGGAGAAAGTAAATATGTTGGGCTGACCATCATAATTTTTCTACTATTTTTGACTCAACACTTGTCAGCATTATTTACTGTTATGTTCTTTATTTCAGTCAATGTGAATGACAGTTTGCTACTTTATTTTGCAGTTGATAGACTTTAGGAAACAAAGTAGTAGTTCAGATTTCTGGAGAACATTGTTTTAAGGACCCCATTAATTTTGTGACATTTATTCCATATCTAATAGCTTTCAAGCCATCTATACTCTATTTTAGTGTACTCCTAAAAGTACACTAAATACACCTTTAAAATGTAAAATGCATCTTTTCTTCTGGGAAACAGACTAAAAAGTATTGGGGACACATCCTGCACTACACAGATTTATGTCCAATCAAATACTATCTGGAATGAAAATGTCACTCCCACTCCTACATATTATAAAACTGCACTCATTAAGCAATTTTAATAGGGTCTTTAATGGTTGAAGCACTCTAATATACTTTTTTTATTTTTACCATTTTTATTGATAGGAAAGTTGAGAGAGGACAGGAAATGATGGGGAGAATAGGAGAGAACAAGATCGCGAAATAACAGACTTGAACCTGCAGCTCCCTCAACATGTTGCATCACATGCTCTAACCACTAGGCCACAGCTCTAAAGATTATTGCTTCTCTCTGATAAAGACACACAAGCTTCCTGCCCTTACCTGTCAGATCTCATCTTACCTTTTTTGTTACTTTTACTTTACCCACTATATAGGTATTACCATTCACCCACACCTCCCTCTCTCCTCTTCTCTATCTTTTCGCCCGCCCTTCTCTCTGCGCCAGTGAGAAAATTTGCATACTTCTATTCTTAGAAAGAAGGCGCAAGAGGGAAAAAAGAAAGAATAATGACTGCAATTTCTTCCCTTTCTCTACTCACTGGCTTGCAAGAGAGTGTCGTTTAGCGGCACCTGTGTTAGCGACGGGCACAAGGATGTGAAGTGAAAGAGAGCAGTTGATTAAATCATCAAGTCGCAGCACAGAAAGTCAATTCTGCTCACCGTCTACAATGATATCCTTTTATCCTGACGTAATGAGCTATGGCACTTTTGCATCGGGTAATGCGATGAGTTCTATTAGTGCGTTCCATTTGCTTCACAAACCAGGGCGAGTCATTTCGTTCCTCTCATATCTCCACAATGAAAACAATAGGCTGCACAGCGTGGGGCACAGAGAGCAGTGACATGCCGATGGAGACACCAGTGGTGTTTTTTATGGATCACAACACACTGGGGGAAAAAAAATGAATTTTGCTCATTATTTTAACTCTTCATGAGCTCTGACTGCACCAATTGAGTGGTAGCCCTAGGCCTTTAGGAAGGTTGCATGCAGTTATACATTGGTTATTATGGTCCAGTACATGTAAAGGTGGTAGAACACTGTGTTATGTTTTGAGCATTTGCTTACTGAAAACATTTTATATGACAAGATATGATATACTGTATGATATGATACAATATGTTACAAATGAGTACAGGATAGGATAGGATAGTATTGTTGAGGGTAACAGTTGGGTCCCCAATATGAATATTGAGGAATATATATTAGAATATATTTTTGCATTACCCCATGTTTTGTTGCTCTCTCATGTGAATGACCTAAAGTAGTCCAGCCAACTGATTACCGCATAGTTATATCTACCACGGAATAAACAATAATTAAAAATGTGTACCGTAGCATGGTAGCGTCACACCGACCAGCCCTAATATGATGTGATACTGATTGTGTTTCATAGTGTTTTTACATTAATACGTATACAGTGCTGTTACAGGAGCAATAAGTTATTAATTTAAGGTGTGTATGTGCTTGGTGTGTGTGTCTGAGTGTTTATTGGTTATGAATAATACATGAGCCATGTATGTGTCAGCCAGCTCAATGCAGGCCCTCTGGAGTCCCTTTGGACTGGAGCTGTAAATTGGATGCTGTTCACCAGGCCCTTTATTGGGTCAGATGGACTCGGCTTGTGCAAGACAAAAACCTCCCCATTCGTCCCTCCTTCTCATTTCCTCCTTTTCTTTCCCTTGTGCTCAGACAGACTTGGGTAGGCATTGCTCCCATGACTGTCAATCATTCAGGGTTGCCACAGGGTGAAGTTCCACTGAGACCTTAAGCACCGCCCCTATAAGACCTTCATTAGGGAGTCCAAGCATAACTCCTAAACACATCTCCACAAGCCAAGTCTTCTGTCCGCCTCTAGCTAATTAGCAGATAAAGAATTAAGTGGAGCTTGAAATTGATATTGGGCAGAAAGTCTTAAATTCAGCATTTTAAAATAAATTCTGTATTTTTCTTTTTGTGTCATGGGCACAATTCTAATCATTTTATGACTGTCTGTTTGTCCAATCAGAATGGAGGCAGTGTTCATGAAGCCTGTTAGAAAACAATAATGTTTGCAGTTCTATTTGTTAATGCTAGTAGAAATTGACCAGAAATTGCCCACTTTGCCTTAAAATAGACAAAATCAGTGTTTCTCTTTGCCCCAATTAGAATCCCTGACATAGTGTTATTCTCTATCCACATAAAGATAGTTGGACTTGTACAGATTAATCCAAGGCACTCGATTTGTGTAGAAAAAAACAGTTAAAAAGCCTTTATTAAATCATGGCTTTATCAATAAAATTGGTGACAGATACACCTACGCGTTGCGGCTAAAGCCTTCGTCAGGGTGTGTATAACAGACAAAGTCACAGGTACATTTTTAAGTAGCAGTTAATTAATCAAATAGCAAACACCTGGTCACAGTATGCAAGGCAACCTGAAAGGAGAAAAATTCAACAATTGTTCAAAAAATGAAATCATGTCTCACACAATGAAGTTAAATGGAAAAAAAAAATAATAATAATAAAAAAAAAAAAAAAGTTTATAAAAAATTTAAATAAAATAAAAATAATAATAATAATAATTTACAAAAATGGTACAAAATCCAATTCACCATTTAAGCCTGGAGATGTAGTAGCTTTCAGTGTATAGATCCAAAAAGACTCTCTTTGTAATAGTTTGTTAACCCTATCTCCTCCTCTTATGGACTTAGGGACATGTTCAATGCCTATTATCTTCAATGTACTTGGGCTACCATGATCTGTATCTCTATAATGTATAACCATAGGGTATAGAGGGTTACAGACTCGAATAGCATTTTTATGTTCTGATAATCTTATCTTTAATTTTCTAGTAGTCCTTCCTATGTAAAAGCATCCACATGGACATTCCAACCTATCACAAATGAGGTATTGCAATTAATAAAAGATCTTATTTTAAATTCAGAGCCCGAGGTTACATCTCTAAACATTTTAGTCTTAATCATATTATCACAGTGATTACAGTTGCCACACCTGTAATTTATATTTGAAGAAATAGTACAAGTCCAATAGTTGGACTTGTACTCTAGTTGGTGTGTGGGCAAAAAATAAAAATACAAAAAAATAAAATAGCCCTGCTGGTGGTAATAGGCAGATGTAATGAGGCCTGGCCACTGAGCGAGATAAGAACAGCTTTTTCATGCTACAACTTTTATTACTTTGCTGATGAGCTGTGCAGTGGCAGACTGCTGAAATCAGATTTCCACATAATAATGGGGTTATATTAAAAAGTCACTGTTTATCTCTGTCGCATCGTGATTAAGAAGCATGCATTGAACTGATGTCGCCTTTGTCTTTCTCTTACAGTGTGACAGTGAGAGTGACCAAGAAGACAAGGTAAGATCATGCATTTTATTATTATTACAGACCTTACAAGATGGACACTATATTCTGAAGTATGTAATCTATCATATTATATTTTTACACCTTAAAGGGATAGTTCACCCAAAACTTTCTTTCTTCAGCAGGACTCAAATGAAGATTTTTAGAAGAATTTCTCAGCTCTGTAGGTCCTTTAAATGCAAGTGACTTAGTGCCAAAGTCTTGAAACTCCAAAATCCACAGAAAAAGTAATCTATATGACTCCAGTGGTTAAATCCATGTCTTCAGAAGTGATATGATACGTGTGGGTAAGAAACAGATCAATATATATGTCATTTATTATCATAAATTCTCCTCTCTTCCCAGTAGGGGGTGATATGCATGAAGAATGTGAATCACCAAAAACATGTGAAATTGAAATTGAAGGAAAAAGGACTTAAATATTGATCTGTTTCTCACCCACACCTATCATATCACTTCAGAATAAATGGATTTAACATTTAGTCATCAGTCATCTGAGTACTTTTTTTGTTGCTGTTATATGGATTTTGGAGCTTCAAAATCTTGGCACTTCCATTGTATGGACCCTACAGAGAAATTCTTCTAAACATCTTTGTTTGTGTTCAGCAGATGAAAGAAAGTCATACACATCTTGGATGGCATGAGGGTGAGTAAATCATGAGAGAATTTGCATTTTTTTGGGTGAACTAACCCTTTAAATAGTGCAGTTAACTCAGCTCCTACCTAACGTACAAACCATTTCTTGTTGATAATTTTAACCTTAAATGTGGTATGTATTTTCATATTTTATAAACCTTTTAAGAAGTTTAAGTCTTCTTAAACTGCTGGTGATGATGTCATTCTGGTCATATCTGGTCATTATCACACATTGCAAGCACTGCTATTTCCTTCATCAAATGTTAATTATTATTAATAGGAATAGTAGTAGAAGTGGTGCAAGTATTAGTATTATTAATACTTTGTTGCATCATATAGACTTCTAAAACCATCTTTATTCTTTTATTAATCAAACCTGAATCAATGAAAATCCAATATTAGACTCTACTTAAAAGTGTTTCTATTTAATTAGAAGTACCATCTTGTTAATGACTGTGAGAAGCCTTAATTAACTGTGCATTAATTAACTAAATGGTGTGTGAAATTTTAAAAGAGCCATTACGAGATTCACAAGTTACATTTTACACATCTTAATGTGCAATACTTCCAACAGATTTATTTAAAGTACGATCCACAGGACATACAGAATGGTGATGGTGATTTACATATGCTATGTGGAGCTGAATCAGTCATACCCATATTATTATTTCAGTTATATTTATAGTGCAGTTATAACAAAATTAGACTATTATTTAACTATGTGAATTTCATTTAACACTGTTGAAGGCGTAGTTTGTCAAGCTTCCACAAAGCTTCCCAAGATACATCATACCACTTATTTATTGTCTACGACAAATCTGTGATTCCAAACACAGTTGATTTGTTTGCTCTTTGAAAGTTCTTCATTTGTTTTCTTTTATGTTTGTTTGATTGTTTGTTTTTATTTTTGAAACCAATTGTTAGTTTGATGACAACAACTCAGATTAGCCATGTCACTCAGAGCCCTTTTGTTGTGGCACGACAGAGATGTGCTGTGTAAGACATTAAGCGCTGTTTTGCTTGCTGTGTTCCTGCTTCTTATTATTCCTCTAATGATTTACACAATGTCATGTCAGTCTCGCTGCCTTTGATTAACTATGTGTCAAAACAATGGAAGGGCTTATTAGGTAAACAAAGCAACAAGAGCTCTCTCTCTTTCAAACACACACACATTCTCAAACACTTCAGATAGATCGCTCTCTGTCAATTACTCTATGTGCATCAAAACCTTGAGTGTGTCGAGTTAATAAGATACCAATCCATGATATTTTCAATGGCTTTGCTAATTGGGAATGAACGCAGTAGCAGTTTTTCCCTGCAATAGTAGTTAGAGCACACTATAAATTTGGCTGCCTAAGGGGAGGAGGCTTGTCACATTAATGGGTCAGTTCTTTTTATCCACGGACAAACTCTCTCTTTTTATACTCTTCTAGCTCAAATCAGGAAATGAAAAATAGACACTCTGGAGAAATCACTTCACTCCCACTACAAGAATGGATTAAATGGAAGGAAATGTGATAACAATGAGGCCTTTTTTCTCCCTCTATCCCTTCTATAATTGACAGTGGGCATGTGCACACTCCTTGCCATGAAGCTATGTCATAATGGCATTTCCTCTGACAGACAGAACACATGCATTTCTTCACAATCAGCGTTCTATGAGCGATTCCATCAAGCCTGCATGTAATGCATTATTATTGCTGAGAAAGTAGAGTGAAAGAAAGAGAGAATTGCTGAGATTGTTTAGAATTAGAGGCTCTGAGTTGTACTTTCTTTGAAGCCTGCTAAAAAAGGAAGGGGGTGGTGGATAACAGTGGTTCTCAACTGGTGGGTCGTAGGTCTAATGTGATTGCTAAATGCAATTAACAATGTAATCGTGCATAGTTTGGCAAGATTATCAAGTTTTAAAAGGGAGGGGGAAACGCTTCCTATATCTTTTGTTGTTTACATCAAAGGTTGTGTTGCGATCAGACTGTCAATTGGGAATGAGGCTATTATTAATGCAATATTTTGCCCAGTGTTTTTTTCATGAGTTAGTCACACTAAAGCACACTCCTGCTGTTGTTTATGCATTTACAAAATTGTCAATTTTCCTTTTCAGACTATCATGTTAATAATTTTGCAATGTTGGGCCTCTGCATTTACGTGTAATAATAACACTTTTCATGTGTGATTTTAAAGACATTTTAGTTACTTTTCTATGATTAACAATGTTGGTACTGGGTTGAAACCAGTTGAGAACTACTTGCATAAGCAATATCGTCCCACAGAATCACAATATTGTACCTTTTTTATATTATATAAAAAAAAAAATTGGTCTGTTTATCTGTATATATTGCAGTTATTTGAGATTGCATTGCATAATGCATTACATAAAACATGCACATTTACCAGCTCGTTTGAGCGCGATCAAATGGTATGGTAGCTTGACTGATAGAACTTTACGAGTACTGAAGAGAACGTGAGTCGACATGTGAGCCAAAAGCGTCATAGAAGCGCCACAAAATTACATGGTTGCTTCAGCAATCACGTTTTTCATCTCACATTTGCATTTAATTACGCTATCGGTTAGATTTAGGTTTAAGATTTAGGTAGGTTTGTTGATTTAAACATTACAGAGCATTAACCTTAAAAACCTCATCTGTTTGGGAGAGAATTTAACTCGCTTTTAGCGCCACTCAGTGGACATTTCTTCTTGAAACTGCCACGATATATCTCTGCTAACCACGTAAAATTAGTTTTCAACAGTCGCATCGTTTTCATGAGATCAGGCTGGAATAAGTTATATTAAAATGAAACAGTTATGAATGTCTGAATTGTTTATGCTGCAAAAAAGCAATCTTGTATTTCTTCAACCTGGTCTCATAGTGAAAACATGACTCCTACTGTATATATTTTTGCAAAGCTTGTTATACGTGTCTCCAGGTACAATTCCCTGCAGTTTCCAGGAGAAATGAACACTAGAGGCACTACAACAACTGTGCATTTTATTCACTTTCACTCAAATCATGACTTTAATGGCTGATTATGACTACATAAATACTTATTTTTCTCTCTATTACTCAGACCTTGCTATTTTATGATATCGACACCCTTTTACTCAAACACATCTTTTAAAAAACAATAAATTGTAATGCTTGTATTACAGACTTGCCTTCATACACTTCCAATATGAAGTCATAGAAGCAGCACAAAATGATGTGGTTGCTATAGAGAATATGCTATTTCATTTCACTTCTGCATTTTAAAACACTAATGGTTAGATTTAGGCATTAATGAGGTAAGGGTGTTTTTTTAACATCTCATATGTATTTTAAAACACTAATGGTTAAGTTAGGCATGATTTTGTAAAGATGTCTTTTTTAAACATCGCTTTTATATTTTAAAACCCTATTGGTTAGGTTCAGGCAAAAGTTTTAGGTTAGGGAGGTAAGTTTAAGTTTTTTGGTAAAATTCACCTTAATACCGCTTGTGAATATGACACCACTTTACTTGCCCAAGACGGGTGCCCCCATCTTGACATTTCACCAGAAACCTGCTGCCAAATGGTGATATGCTGCCAAATCGTGGTATACAGCACGTCAATTTTGAATTGCAAAAATGTTTTCATATTTACGTAAATATCATGAGACCAGGCTGATTGCCTTTGGTAATGGCTTTTATTAGTGAATGGAAGTCTTGAAAGCAGCAGCAGCAGCAGGTGTGTGTGTGTGTGTGTGTGTGTGCGTGTGCGCGTGTGCATGAAGTGCGAGAGTGTTTAATGACCTTTTGACATCTCGTTTGTGTTAGCTGGAGCAGAGCGAGAGATTTATTAAATGGTACAGTCTATACACTCTTCATCATGCAAGCTGGCCTATTCCAGCTGGAACCCGGCCCTAGACCTGCTGTCTGCCCTTTCTGGCTTGCCCTCCATTCTCTGTCTTTCCCCTGCTGGTGGATGAATTGGCAGCAGGCAGCCCAAGCAGGGCCCAGAATGCTCTGAAAACATTTGGCTGGCAACTGTGGCTTGCCTCCACCTTCCAGGCTCTTGGTTCTAGTTCTATCTCTGGCTGTCCTATTACTTTCTTTCTCTGTCTCCCTCCCTTGGTTTCTCGTTGCCAGGGATCTTGTTCTCACCACTCACCAAAACCTGCTCACCCACCAAACCCTAGGCCCTCGCCCCCCTGCCCCGATTTGTGTGCAACAGAAGTGTCTGTTATTAGAGAGAGCAGGTAGGACACTGTCTTCTCATTACCAGGCGCTCAGGGGGGATTATTATGTCTGGCGTGGCTTGCAGAGAGAGAGGTAGAGAGAGATTCCACTGCCTGACGGGCTGTTTGATGTTCCACGGCTGCCCAGATCCAATAATCGTCCCCCTTTCATGGCGCAGTTAACACTAACAGGTCTGCACCATCTGAGAGCATTTAAAGACCGTTGAGGCTCAAGTGAATCTGAGGCAACTTCAGCCAGCAACAAATCAGCACATGTGCTGAGGTTTAGTGCCTCTCTACCCTCAGAAAACCCTTTTTTTTTTTTTTGTTAGAGCCATGGTGCATTGAGTAGCACTTGTTCTTGTGGCACAGAAAATATGTTGTGCTTAATGGAATGCAGGTACGATTCTGGCTTGTGTTATGTTCCAATCTTGTCCCCCTTCTATGTCCTACTATTTTCCTGTCTCTCTTAACTGATCTGAAAATTAGAGCCATTAAGACTGTATGTGACGAGAATGTGAGTGGTGCTTGTTAAACTCATTTTGCCAGGGCTTTGTTATGATGTTGGTAAGGTGTTCAGAGTGTTTTTTGGCACATTTTAATGCTGTTACTGGGTTATTCTGGGTGGTTACTAGGTAGTTTCTTACTGGGCAAAGTCAAGAAAACCCACCCCTATATCTCTGACATTCTCATCCCTATAGATATTTCCACCGGATGAAAATGTCTGTTTACTTAGAAACACTTCATCTGAACAATCCACACAATTTTAGTAATCATTCATTTCCATAGCGGAAGTTGTACGCTAAAGGTTAATGCAATATGCATTAAAAATAAAATTAACTCTGGATTACACTGATGCACTTACTGTACAATGGAAGCGAGAGAGACCCTACTCTCTAAAATACTTATTGTTTCAAAAGTATATCCCAACGTATACCAACAATATGCATCTTAACAATTTTAGTCACTTACTAACTTTTCCTTGGTAAACGTATATCCAATTTTATGACTTTGTTGCCATTACGATGTAATGCCATTAACCCTGTAATTCCGGTAAGTTTGTGGTCCATCTTTAAAATTTAAACAACTTAAAGGTACACTCAGTGATTCCTGAGAAACACTGTTGATATTCAAGCTCAACTGCCAAAATAAACACACCCCTCCCTTCAGTGCTCCTTTGGAAGCTCCGCCCCAAACTTCTGCATCCGTCTTCAAGCCTTTTACCTCTTTGAAGTCTCTCTACTGCTGAAAAGCCTTGCTGATGTTGACGTGGCTCCTAGCCCTCATAATCCTTCTTTTTTTAGTTTATATTCATCTTACCTTTTTTCTTGGTCTGTATCCATTTGTCCTCGGAGTTTAGAACGTTTGCATCAGCCAGATTTGTCGTCGCTCTTCTAATGAATTTTCCTCTCGCTCTGCCCCCATTACCCATGCTGTGCACGTGCAAGAACCACCCCCTGTTGCTGATTGGCTTGAGTAGTTTTGTGTGGATCGATCCAATCCACTTTGTTTTTGTCCCATTTACAGAGCCAGGGCTGTGTACAAATACTTTTTTTATTTTTATTTTTTTAAAAGGAGTGACAACTCAAAATATTTTTTTTGGCTGTTAATTCAAATTAATGTGTATTGACAAATATTCCTGTAAGTACAAAATGAGCATTAATATTAGTGATGCTTACATTAGCAAGCACCAATATTAAAGGGGTCATGAAATGGAAAATCAAATTTTCATTAATATTTAGACATATACGAGGTGTATAAGGTAACTCAAAACTTCCTCCCCAGTCTAAAAAGAGGATTTATAGTTCCCACCTGTTTGAAACGTCATTTGCGTTCATTTTGTATAGTAAAACTATATATAAATGGACCCATCTGGACTATTTTGAAGTGTTTTGTGCATATAGCATGTATTGTACAGATGTCTTTGACCGTTGCCATGTTTAACCTGCCACTATAAAAAGATGTGGTGTCAAGTTACAATTCAGGATGGAGATACCATTCAGTTTCATTCAGCTACTCTGCTTGCTGTTCTTGTGCCCATCTGCACAATTTTTATTTGTTGGTGTATATAAACAAGCACTAGCTGAACGTCTTTGACTGTATGGATGTGATTTTGGCGATCTGCACCTTAGTGCACTGTGTGTGTGTCATGATTTACCGTGCTATAGACTGTGTGTGTGTGTGTGTGTGTGTGTGTGTGTGTGTGTGTGTGTGTGTGTGTGTGTGTGTGTGTGTGTGTGTGCAGATATCACCGTGGACTGCTTGTGTACCTGTCATAATATGATTTAAGTTTGGTAAAGGAACTGTTATTGATGAATGGGTCGATTAAAAACACTTGTACTTGACTGCAAAATCGTAAGTAAAAAGTTGAATTCATGAATATTTCATATGTCATGATTGTTTGATAGTTTATGATACTGATGTGCTTGAGTTCGGATGCAATGTGTTGGATGTGCTTTGTGTGTAAACCCTGAAATTTTGTTTAATAATGTTGTGGAGAGCTTGTTTATTCTCTTCCGATTGAGTTTCAAATATGGCTGTATTTGAGGGGCTGCACGATGTTAGCCAATCAGAACAGTGGGTGTTTACATTGAAGTTTAAAGGAGACACTTGTGCCAAAACCAAGCATTTCAGACAGAGGGCCGGAAAATTATATCATGAAACTATGACAGTTTTAGTGCAAATAAACTGACATTATCAGTGGACCTCAGGGAATATAATATTAAAAATAAATAGCATTTCATGACCCCTTTAAAAAAGCCTCTTTTCCACAGTTCTCATCATTTGTCATATATATTCAGTATATGTCAGTATGAACACATACTAAATACAAATAATTATTGTAACCACATTATAGGCACAGTGTCCTAAAGCTGTCTTTGTGTTTAAAGCTGAAGACCATTAAATACCCCATTGAAATGAGTGCAAAATGTGTTGAAAACTGGTTTTATGTGTACTAATCAATTATCAGCCCATTGCCTTCAAGAGGTAGCTGGAGATGACAGATCACACAGGCATGGAAAGATTAGTCTTAAGTACCTTTAAAGCATCCCACCTTTGGCTTTAAATGAACGTCCTTGTGCGTTTTAATGCACTCATTGAGACCCTAAAAGCACAAATAAGAGGACCTTCATCGCTGAACTCTTTTAACCCCTCACTCTTCTCAGGGGCCCTTCATGCATTTTTCTCCCCATCTGTGTGTGGCAAAGGGCAGAGGACACCATTTGAAAAGCAGTTGCAGTTTTATTAGCGCTTGTGCATTGCAGAAGTGCTGTAATTTCACTCTCTTTGGAGACCTGCACTTTAAAATGTTGCTTTGGAAATGTGTGGGTCCTTGACACGAAACCATGATCAGAATTGCCGATATCTTTGCAAAGATGTCTCTGCTTTCTACTGTTTTAGCTCTTGTTTTTCCTCATCCGCCTCTCCTCTCTCATCTTCTGGTGTTGTTTTCCCTGAGGCAGTTGGAGGAGGAGAAGGAGGAGGAGGGAGATGCACATTAGTTTCTCCATCACCCCGCAAGAGCACTGGCACATAAAAAACGTTTTTTATCTACGCGCCACACTTCGGCACGGTGAAGCGGGGCGGGTAATAAAGCTTTGCGAACGAGTTGTCAGTGGTAAAAGATTATGTGTTTTGCCCTCCCTGTATCTGACAAAGGAGGGAGGGGTGGAGGGAATAAGGGGAGGGAGCCGCACAGTGGTGTTTACAGGCTTGAGTGGGTGCTCGTGAGGCCGGGACAGAGGCTGATTGCTGTAGAGTGGCCTGTCAGCCGGTGATTTGTCATGTACTTCATCATCTACGCCAGTCTGCAGAGCATTGTCATAGCTAACATATCGCTCCACATTTGTACTCGGCCGTGTAGGAAATTTGTATTTACTTTGGGGTTGGGGGCGCGGGGAGGGAGGAAGATGTTGGGGGGGGGGTGTAATTTGTTCCTCGTGGATAATGTGAACCTGAGTGGAGCCGGATCATGGGTTAGTTGAAGTGATATTTTCCGGTAATGGTAGTCGTACATCATGGCTGTCAGACAGAGTTAGGAGGCATGCACATAACAGCTCCATTTCAGCCACTGCAAGCATCTGGGATTATTTTCCATAACCAAGTATGACATGACCGCTCTGCGAAGTGCATTAAATTTTTACTGGCTTTTCTTTCTTCGCTCCTTCCATCCCTCCCTCTCTCATTCCCTATGGTTCAGTGGTGTTTTCTATGAGCCATTCCTGATGCTGAGCAGTGGGGCATCAGGCTGGCAGTGTGATTGATGTTCAAGAGGCCCAGCGTCCCTCACAGAGGCTGGACCTTCACAAGCACCACAATGTCGCATTGGCACCGCAAAAGCTGTTGGCCCGCAGCTGCACAGCATTGCAGTCTCCCCTCTCTTACGCATGCATGCTCTTTTTCTCCCCAGTTGCTTTTATTTCTAATGGCGTGTTTATTTCTTAATTTCCTTCATATGATCCTTTTATTTTCAGGCAAGGTCAGCATTTTAAATGCCAGAATGGTGGAAGACAGATCATGTTTGTGTGGAAGGCTAATCGCTGGGATCCTGGGGGCGGTTGAGCAGGCAGTGCTCGTTATATGGGCCTACCGCAAAAATGATGTGCCGACCTTACAGAACTGTCAAACAGCAGAAGGATCGAGAGAGCAGGGAGAGATGCATGCTGCTTGATGGATAGGCAGGTCAGCAGGCTATGCAGTTACACAGCGCCCCCTCACCCCTTGCCACCCCTTTATTCCTGACTGCTAGACTGGTGCATTATGGGTGAAAAAGTGTGGCTCACTTATTGTTCTGGAGGACTGGTGCTGTTTAATTGACATCAATTAAATAGAACCTCTTTGTGTTTGAAAGCAGCATTATAGGGCATTGGAGGCTATTGATTTACCAGTGGACATTATACAGGCTTTATAGAGGAGACCAGGGCTAGTTGTTACACTCTTTCCTTCAGTGAGTAGTTCTCTAGTTAGGTTTATTTTTGAGAGATTTTGCCTTATTTGCCAGGAAAAAAGGATACAGTCCATGGAACAAACGTTGACCTTTTGTGACAATTTTTCCCAATAATGGGGCATATAACGTGTCCCCAACATCACATTTAAATATATACCTGCTTTAAACATTCTATGATAGGCTTTGTTTAAAAAAGTAAAACAGTAAAGCAATTTTGAAGCACACAATGATTCATGAAACAACAAAAAAGGAAACGGTAACGTACAAAAATATCAAAACATTGGTTTAGGACAACAAATATTGTAATTTATATATTGTATAAATCTATGACATTTAAACACATGTGATAACCTGCCCTGATAAAACTGTGACAACATGCCCTGAACTGATTTTCATTATAAAAAAATACCTTTGTCTTAAAAACACACCTACAAAATCTGCTTACAAAATAAAGTTGCCCCTTTCCTGTTTACCCAAGAGCAATAGAAAAAAATATGACAATTGTGAAAATTTACCCACCCCTAATTAACTAATATGCAAAACCTCTGCCATAGAAAACATATTTGTGCAAGTGGACTTTTGACTTATGAAAAATCTTTTGACAAATCTTATCATTACTGAGATATCTGTATAGCCATTGTGAGATATATATATATATATACTGATCAGCCACAACATTAAAACCACCAGCCTAGTGTTGTGTAGGTCCCCCTCGTGCCGCCAAAACAGCTCTGACCCATCGAGGCATGGAAAGCAACATCCACATGAATGCCAATGAATGGACCCAAGGTTTCCCAGCAAAACATTGCCCAGAGCATCACACTGCCTCCGCTGACCTGTCTTCTTTGCATAGTGCATCCTGCTGCCATCTCTTTCCCAGGTAAATGATGCACACACACACGGCCATCCACATGATCCAAAAGAAAACGTGATTCGTCAGACCAGGCCAACTTCTTCCATTGCTCCATGGTCCAATTCTGACGCTCACATGCCCATTGTAGGTGCTTTCAGCAGTGGACATGGACCTTCTGACTGGTCTGCGGATACGCAGCCCTATACGCCTTCACTCCCCACCTGCATCAATGAGCCTTGGGCATCCTTGACCCTGTTGCTGGTTTACCGATTGTCCTTTCTTGGACCACTTTTGGTAGGTACTAACCACTTCATACCGGGAACACCCCACATGCGCTGCAATCTAGCAATCACAATTAGGCCCTTGTCTCAGATCCTTATGCTTTGCCCATTTTTCCTGCTTCCAACACATGAAATTCAAGAACTGACTGTTTACTTGCTGCCAAATATATCTCACCCCTTGATAGATGCTATTGTAATGAGATAATAAATGTTATTCAATTCAGAGTTGTTATTCTGTCTGTGGTTTTAATGTTGTGGCTGATTGGTGTGTGTGTGTGTGTGTGTGTGTGTGTGTGTGTGTGTGTGTGTGTGTGTGTGTGTGTGTGTGTATGTATGTATATATATATATTTTCAATTCAACCTGTATACTCCTGTATATGCCCCTTTTTACACAATGTAATATAAGTCTCAGGTGTTCCCAGAATGTGTCTGTCAAGCGGCTCTAGCGAGGAGATAAATATGATGGTCTGTGCGATGCTCGCTTAGGTTTTAATGAGGGCGGATCTAAGCTACTCGGGCGGATCTCTTTGCCAGCCGTGGGCGGTACCTTTCCCCTTTTGACGTCATAAGGAGCTGCAAACCTGAACGGCTCGTTCAGAGACACTGTTTTTTTATTGATGGGGTAAGGAAAGAATCGAGGTGATGGTCTTTTACCATATTTTGTGGTTGTCTACACACACTGGGGACACATAATTATGTAAAAAAAAAAAAAAAAAAGTAGATTTTGCATAATATGTCCCCTTTAAGGAAAATCTGTATTTTTAGCTGTCATTATCAGCCACATTTCTATAAAATATAGCCTAGTGTGTGCATGTGTTATAGTGCAAATGGTGACTTGCAGCTATTGTTTGTGCTGAGCATACTGTAAGCAGAGATGCATCAGAGTGCCCCAAGGCAGCCAGTAATGACCCTTACACACTAACACATTCACTCACACATTTACACACACCTCTCTCTCTCTCTCTCTCTCTCTCTCTCTCTCTCTCTCTCTCTCTGTCTCCTCCCACCATCTCGCCCAGCAGACAGAGCCTCATTCTGTCATGGTGTATATCTGGGCGCTAACGCTCACCTCTAACATGTGGACAACGATCAACTCGTTAGTGTGGAATCAGCATCTTTCTTTTCCCTTAAGCCACAGTGAGCCCTGCTGATGCCTCCAAAATCCTCTCTCTCTCTCACACACACACACACACATGAGAGCCCCTGACAGTTCTTTAGTCCCTGAAGAGAGCTCTGTGTAAAGGGTTGAGTGATTGGGGTTTGTTTCCATGGCCGAGACTAATGCTGTGTGCTCTTGCCATAAGGGACACAACCTACCAGCTGGACACCTATGAACACACATTTATCTTTGGCCATGTCAGAGACATTATAACAACATGTCTAGTAAGGTAAAAGGTATCTCATCTGCGATAACTAACTAGAGTTTTAATCCTATCCAGCTGAAACCGCGACAGGACATAGAAATAGAAACCTAGTTACTGTATATATAGGATAGTTCACCCAAAAATGAACATTCTCTCATTATTTACTCACCCCCATGATATCCCAGGTGTGTATGACTTTTTCTTCACCAGAACACATTTGAAGAAAAATAGAAAATATCTTAGCTCTGTAGGTCCTTAAAATGCAAGTGAATGGTTATTTATTATTTGAAGCTCCAAAAATCACAGACAGTCAGCATAAACGTCATCCATACAACTCCAGCTGTTAAATGTCTTCTAAAGCAACACGAAAAAGATAAATATTTAAGTTATTTTTTTAACTCTAAATCATGCTTACGGTCGGGAGCAGTATGCGCATGTGATGTAATCGCATTGGCATTTGAAACACGTGAGAACTGACACATGTGCGTCACAGCCAGAAGAGCAGCACCGTTTACAATGAAAAGGAGGAACGCTGTACAGTAGCTTGGTTAGTTTTGGTTTAGATCTATCTTGTGTCCTTCTCTATCATACATTATTATTGTCTGAATTTACAGACACCCAGGCAGTTAGTGAGGGAAAGTGCTTCCATCTTTTGCCCTGGATTAGCTCATTTTTTATTAGTTGTGCAACATTCTTCTAAGTGAAAAGGCAAGAATTGCTTTTTACTCTGAACAAACACTGTTATTTCTAGCATATCATAGAGTGGCTGAATGGAATATAATCACTGACAAAATAAAGGTTAACCTGAAGAAATCATTCATGATTTTTTTATTTTTAAGTTTCACGTCCACTTCCACCCAAGGCACACAATATTTTATACTTCCATTATCAGAGTTTCCCAAGAGCCCTCGACTTCAGCATTAATTTGCACAAAGCAATAAAAGGTAATAATGCACCTGTCTGAATAGGGCAAGGTTGCAAAGTCCTTGAAATCGAATTGAAGGGAAAAACATCTCTTGTGAATTATGGTAACGTTGCAAAGCTTTAGATCACACCAGAATAGAAATTGATTCAATCAGCATTGCAAACTACAAACACAACATCAATGTGAGCTATTTTGAAAGAGAATAAACTCAAACAAGCAGGTTGTAGGCCCGAATATAGGGTCATACTGCAGTATAACTGTAAAAAAAAAAAAAGTTTTTTATTAAAATTGAGTTTTGTAATGAAATTAATTAATTATGTAGCACACTTATTGTCTACAAAACTCATTTCAAACATTTAAGCATACGCCTTACGGCCAATCATGAGAAACATTTCAGTCAAGTGTTTCAAAACATTTGACCGGTAGTGTATGTGTGTATGTGTGTGTGTATATGTATGTATGTGTATATATATATATATATATATATATATATATATATATATATATATATATATATATATATTGCAAAAGATAATTTTTATGTGTAATATGAGCCAGTTAGGTGATGTGAAATGAAACCGATTCAGCCAGTGTTCACATACAACATTATATGATTGCTTGTATTACTACTACTAAAGCTTTAAACGAAATAGCTTTAAATGAACAACTTCAGCATTACGGCTCATCACAGCCGAGAGACACAACAGACTGATTAATTACACAAACTTAAGGCGCTTACCTCTTATCAGACTTTCCACACTGGAGTGGACACACTGTTTAAAATGGAGGACATTGAGGTTGCTATAGTGAATTACTTTTGTGCACCGGCTACCGCAAAATAGGGAGAAATACCCCCACTTGGACCACTATTTTTCCATTGAGAAAGCAGATCTTCAGAAAGCTAACTGCATCTCTGCTTGGGTGTGGCAACAGGAGATTGCACACGCTCCGTCTCTCTCTCTCTCTCTCTCTCTCTCTCTCTCTGTCTCTGTCACACACACATCCATCCATCCTTGTTTATCCAATAACTTGTTAGAAACCGCACAAGCCGTGATACTATTTCTGAAGTGACATTTTTGAATTGCTAACGAAGGCTTTGACGCATAATTTGGTTTGAAGCATTGGCAGATTCTGATCCTCCACTTAATAAATAGTTCCGTGCACTAATGCGTTTTTATGACCGTACTCAGTTTTTCCAAATTTTTTAACATTTACTTGTTGTATATAAGCAATATCACACTCGCAATCATGCCACATGGCCCTAAATAATCACTGCTGTGATTACCTATGGTACTCGGCCTGCGGCCGAATCACAGCAGTTCTAATCTAGGGCCATATCACACTCTTGCTCATGTGATATTGCTTATATACACTCACCTAAAGGATTATTAGGAACACCTGTTCAATTTCTCATTAATGCAATTATCTAATCAACCAATCACATGGCAGTTGCTTCAATGCATTTAGGGGTGTGGTCCTGGTCAAGACAATCTCCTGAACTCCAAACTGAATGTCAGAATGGGAAAGAAAGGTGATTTTAAGCAATTTTGAGCATGGCATGGTTGTTGGTGCCAGACGGGCCGGTCTGAGTATTTCACAATCTGCTCAGTTACTGGGATTTTCACACACAACCATTTCTAGGGTTTACAAAGAATGGTGTGAAAAGGGAAAAACATCCAGTATGCGGCAGTCCTGTGGGCGAAAATGCCTTGTTGATGCTAGAGGTCAGAGGAGAATGGGCCGACTGATTCAAGCTGATAGAAGAGCAACTTTGCCTGAAATAAACACTCGTTACAACCGAGGTATGCAGCAAAGCATTTTGAAGCCACAACATGCACAACCTTGAGGCAGATGGGCTACAACAGCAGAAGACCCCACCGGGTACCACTCATCTCCACTACAAATAGGAAAAAGAGGCTACAATTTGCAAGAGCTCACCAAAATTGGACAGTTGAAGACTGGAAAAATGTTGCCTGGTCTGATGAGTCTCGATTTCTGTTGAGACATTCAGATGGTAGAGTCAGAATTTGGCGTAAACAGAATGAGAACATGGATCCATCATGCCTTGTTACCACTGTGCAGGCTGGTGGTGGTGGTGTAATGGTGTGGGGGATGTTTTCTTGGCACACTTTAGGCCCCTTAGTGCCAATTGGGCATCGTTTAAATGCCACGGCCTACCTGAGCATTGTTTCTGACCATGTCCATCCCTTTATGGCCACCATGTACCCATCCTCTGATGGCTACTTCCAGCAGGATAATGCACCATGTCACAAAGCTCGAATCATTTCAAATTGGTTTCTTGAACATGACAATGAGTTCACTGTACTAAAATGGCCCCCACAGTCACCAGAGCTCAACCCAATAGAGCATCTTTGGGATGTGGTGGAACAGGAGCTCGTGCCCTGGATGTGCATCCCACAAATCTCCATCAACTGCAAGATGCTATCCTATCAATATGGGCCAACATTTCTAAAGAATGCTTCCAGCACCTTGTTGAATCAATGCCACATAGAATTAAGGCAGTTCTGAAGGCGAAAGGGGGTCAAACACAGTATTAGTATGGTGTTCCTAATAATCCTTTAGGTGAGTGTATATATATATATTCATATGTATATTAATTGACAAAACTGTCTGTAGATTGTGGACACTAAACAGAATGTCAGGCACAAAAAAACAGACTTTTTTTTAACGGCCAGTCAGGCACAGTTATTGGCCAATGGGGGTAAAAAAAAAGTCAGAACTCATAATAGTAAATATAGCCTATTAATGGGATTGACCGATGTATTATTCCATCACTAATGCCGTCCAACGGTCCGGATATCACCTCAATATTACTTACATGTTTTTTTTTTTTTGTATATTTGCATAATATAAATGTGCAGTATGTGTTCTATTAAGTAATAATATCTGTGATTGTCAGTACAAACTGCCTATTAACTAGATCAGCGTTCTGCTTGATCTACTGTTTCCCCAGAGCACTTGCTGAATGGATTCAAGAAAATACCCCTAATGACAAGTGGGTCGGCGTATACGCTGAGCACACCGGACTCGTAAACAACCATAAACTCATGTGGATGCACATTCTTAGTCTCCGGTACCCAGCGCTCACCAACATGCTTGTTACAGCAGAATAATTGGAGGGCGTTAAGCTTTGCAAAAACAGGTCAGGTCAGGAAAATCATGTCCGTCTGTGTCCTGATTAACCCCAGGAGGACGATCGACAAAAAAGATCGGCCTGTTGTGTGCGAGGCTCCAATTATGTGTACAAGACATTGGCGGCCTGGGGGAAATTAAATGGATTCCCCCAACTGGATGTGCAACCGAGGCCTCATGGGAGACATTTCAGCTCTTATTAAAATAGCACTATTGTCTAGGCTTAAGGGTCCAGAGTGTCAAGCTGCAAATATGTAAATATAATGCCCATAAGTACTTTTGCTTACAGCCGTGTGTGTGTGTGTGTGTGTTCATCCACACCCTACACCATTTGTGACAGCCAGTACTGACTGAGACTAATGAGGCTGCCTTGATGATGTCCTGCATTGTAACTGAAGCTCATTTCGGTATGGACGTCTGACAACAATGTGATGCAATGCTGTGGTGTTCTCTCTCTGCCTGTCTGCTGTTATCGGGCTGTCCCTGAGGCTCAGAGAGCAGGACAGGCATTGATTGTGTCCAGTATCTTTAAGTGAGGTTGTAACTGGCTCTGGCTTAGGACAGATCACAGACACTAAGTGGCCCTCTGGAGAGGAATAGAGATTAATGAACCTCAGAGGATAGTTAGTTTGTTCTCTGTTAAGTCAAACAGTAGAAGGAAATTATTTACTTTCAGTTTGTATGGGGAGTGTCCTCAGACATGTAATTAAAAGTGTCTAATTTGGGGCTAATATAAATGTAACTTCAAACAAAGAGGACTGATATTAAAACGTGCTTTAGATGCAAAAATAAGCATTCTGTCATTATTTACTCACGCTCATGTTGTTTGAACTCATGACTTTCTTTTTTCCATTTCTACTTTTCATATAATGAAAGTGAATGGTGACTGAGTCTAAATATTTTGCCTGACATATCCTTTTAGGTTCCAATGAAAAAAGGTTTAGATCAACATGAGGGTTAACTAGTTTTGGGTGAACTATCCCTTTTGGGTGTTGTGTGGTAAGGTTCATAATCTTTTTCCCATGAGCAATTGCACAAACATATCAGTCCCATTTGTTTTAATTATTCAGGGCTGTGGTCCTTCAGGATGCATTTTCCTCCTTTCAATCTGTTCTTCCCCTGAAGCTTCAAGCTTTTAAAAACCTCTCTCAGTTTGTAAAGGTCTGAGTGCTGGGGAGACACTTCTTTACGCACATCTTTATATTCTCACAAGCGTAATGCATGAGTAAACATCCTTTCTGCACAGCTGAGGCCCCTACTGAGACACATGACAAGAAATGTGTAAAGATAAAGGCAATTTGCAGTGTTTACAGTGACTGAAGAAAGCAGAGCTGTGTGTGCATGTGTTTATCTGTAACAAGATAATTAGTGCCCAGATTCATGTGTTTCCACAGCAAGACAAATATAAAACACCAGTCTTGTTTCTCACGTTTGCTTTTTCCACTTTAAATTAGACTGTTCACATAAACGTTTTTGTGGGTGAATCTGAGATTTGTCTTTGTGCAACTGTATTCTAAAAGACTATAAATGACATTTTAGACAAGGCAAAATATGACCAAAATCTGTATTAGTAACTTTTATCACCATTAGACCTGTCACGATTTTTAAATAATCACCTAATCGTTATTATTTGATCTAACAGCATTTTATTTTTTTTTTTTTTTAGATAACTGCAATTATGGTGCACTTCATATTCCAATAACATTTTACTATCCAAATAAGGGAATTTTAGGTGAATATAGAAATGCCTTGAACGTCGCATTTTTGTATCCCAATTTCCAGTGTTATTGCATTATGTGAGAGCACTCCAATTGATCTCCAACTGTCTTACTGGCCCGGACCGCAATCAGAGCAGCTCCTGATGAGCACCTGAAAATAGTGAGCACCATGCACACTGGTTTCACTTTAATTTGACTTAGCGTAGTGGTCATTGCTGGTTTACACAGAATGTTAATGACTTTAATGACACAGTGATATGGGAGCACTGCACGGTACAATCCGACTCAGCTCGCTTTTTTGGGGTTTTCCACTGTGGATAGTTCCTGGTACTTGATCCTTTTTTTAGTACCACCTCGATCGAGGTTCCAAGTGAGCCGAGCCAATACTAAATGTGACATCAAAATCCTGCAGATCACTGATTGGTCAGGGAGAATCGTCACTACCAGCATCACTGGATTTCTGACACGCGAAATCAACTCGTTAGTTTTAAAGTTAGTAACAGCGATAGCAGTTTGTTCACGTGACTTTCGAATTATAAAAAAAGTAATGGCTGTGCACAAAACCACGCTGTGGTCAATAAACGAGGTGCAGACGGTCCAGTCGTTAGCGATGAGCGAAACTAAAAAGTCTCTGAGGAAGTGCCTCAGCTGTTGGACACACGGCTACCACCGGACCTACCAACTGTGTAGGGAAAAGGAAAAAGAAAAACGTAAAATTGACTATAGAACCATCAATGAAAAGTGGAAGTGGTTCGACCAAATGCACGCTATCTAAACTGGCGAGCAATGGGAGGGAGAGTGCCCTGGACTGGCATTGATCCAAGATGGAGGATGGAACGTTTTGTTACGTTAACTCTATATTCTGCTTGAAAGCTTCACTTTATTAAGTTGACCAGCTACTGGAAGCTTGCTTCTAAAACAACCAGGCCATTTTAACTGTTACACTTGTGTAAAATCACCATGTAAAACCAGCTTTATGCAGCACAATGAGCTAATAGCTAACAGCTAGCGGTTGTGTTATTGTTTTGGTCAGTTAGTGTCGTGTTTAAGATGTCACGGCTGTAGAGGCGGCGCAACTATGACGACCAACCTTTAATCCCACCCATGCTGAGGAGGCAATAAACTGCAGAGGAAATGCAAGCTCAGAAAAGAAAAGGGAGTAGAGTTGAGGAGAGTCAAACCGTAACGTGCAGTGGAAAAGTGCCATTAGTGACACTGAGGAGGAAACGTTCGCTAGCTCTATTTCTGTGGAGATGATAGAACAAAGAAATTTCAAATACACACAGAATCTCAAAGCTCTTCTTTCATGCAAAATAAGGCCACGTGTATAATATAATATACAGTGTATATATATATATATGTGTGTGTGTGTGTGTGTGTGTGTGTGTGTGTATGTGTATATGTATATATATATATATATAAACAGTACAGCCGAAAACAGTATAGTATGTATTGTCTTACCACCCAACCCTGATGTAAATGTAACAGATGTAGCTCCAACTCTGGTTGATACAGTATGTTTTTTAATTAATGAATGGGAATAATGAAACCAACACTCTGCTTTGGTTTGGCATCAAATGAAGCACGTAAATTGAGTGTCTATGCAAATTAATGGCATCCATTCACTGTAACAAAGCACCAGAAGAGATGACTGTAATAAATGGATCTGAAATGAATTTAATGCGATTTTTATCACCTATTTACCTTTCAGTGCTCATCAAACACCATATAGATGTGGCACGTGCGGTTGCACACGCAAGCTATTACACACACAGTGGTCTAAATAGCAAAGCCTGTGATGTGCCCTTTGGTGGGTAGATGGCTTATTTCTAAAGAGAGACCTTCCATCTGTGCTGATGGCAGCCGAGGGAACCGTTATAATCATGATGGAAATCTCAGCTGTCATTATGGGACGGCAGTACAGGGCGCACTGCGCACATGCTAATGGACTCATTTGTAATTGGGGGAGAGGGAGATGATGTGTGTTTGTGTGTGGGTGAGTGTGACATAGAGGAAGAAATGGACTAGGAAGATGTAGGGATGTGAATAACAACATATTTTCAAAATCAAATAGTCAATGGGATGCTTGAACAACTAGTCGCCTAATAAGTCTCAAGGAAGCTCTGAATATTTAGGCTGGTTTTGGATTCACCCATTGGCGGATTTAGGGCTGGGTGACATGGGCAGCCGCCCAGGGTGGCATCTTGCGGGGGAGCGGCACAAAATTGTCTTTTAAAAACCAGACAGCATATTGCTCTCCCCTCTCATCTCACAAACTGCACATGCCCCACAGTCGAATGTTTCCACATAATCTCATTGATTCTATTTTCTTAAACAGTTTGGGATCCTTCTGCTTGTGGGAAACCAGTGGAGAGCTCCAGTGGTTTATCTCATATATCTAATTAGGTCTAATTGACTGAAATGTCTTTTGTAGGCTTCTGCTCTCTTTGTGTTTCATGTAGCCTCATGCCTGTTTTCTGTTGGTCTCCAATCTAGTTTTCCAAGCCAGTTCAAAAAATTTCGATTTTGTGTGATTATCGTGCCAGAAGACCAATTATGTGCCATTAAAAAAATAGAATGAACTTTGATCAAATAAAATAATTAAGCCAAAGTTGTGTTGTAGTGTTTGGCACTAGTGCTCTTGATGTTGATCCTTGGTGTTCATTTTGATATTGTGAGTTTGAATTCAGCTCGCAACATTTTGCTAACCACTGATGTCGCTGATTTTATAAAAAAAACTCTACTTCATAGAGTAATATTCTCCCTCCCTCTCTCTCTCTCTCTCTCTCTCTCTCTCTCTCTCTCTCTCTCTCTCTCTCTCTATATATATATATATATATATATATATCTCCCTCTCTTTTTCTCTCTTATCTCATCCTCATATTATTGAACATAATTTCAGGTCACCTAGTGTTTTCATACAAATTTGATTGGAGAGGCTGCAAGTGTATATGTTATTTATAGCAGTCATCAGTCACACAAAAACACACATACGCACTGAGGGAGCAGGTCTGACCTCAGCATTATGAATCAACTCTATTATTTAGCAGTAAACAATGAAGGATGTTGTGCTGTAATGGGTAACCAGACACCAGTTGACTCCTGTGTGCTTGCATGAATAATTATTAGTTATTCTCCAACATCTGCTCTTGAAAGTGTGTGTGTGAGAGAGAGAGAGCGAGAGCCGTGCCCTAAAACTACAGTAATGAGTACCTTTAAATATGTAAATAATTATAAAATGTGTAAAATCCATCATAGCTACTGTGTCTAATGTTATTTTTTCTTCATTAAAGCATATTTGAATGCAGAATTAAATGCAGAATTCACCATAGTAGGCTACATACTAAGATATTTAGCGCATGTAGCACTGTTTTCCTTGGGCAAAATAAATATGTTCATTTAAAAAAATGCTAACCATTTTGAAGCTAATGGACACATACAAATCCAAATAAAATGGCCAATTTTGTGTCATCCAATCACTAGACTGGAAGAAAATCAGTCATTCCTAATGAAGTCAGTTTTTGCAGTAATGGAGATATTGAATTAAAAAACAATTTATTACAGCAAAACTCTTGTGAAAATGGATCTTTATCTATACATTGTCATAAAAATCATAACCTCACTGACAGGCTCTATTTTCTTGATCGCGCCAGGCGCAGAGCTACGTGCAAGGACTGTGCGCTCCAATTTTCTGCCAACACAAAGCATAAGTGGCCATAGGTGGGAGTGTGGATGAATGTGTGTAAACTGTGGGTGTATTGTATGTTAATGAAGTGGTACAAAGGGCAATTTGTTATTTTCCTGAGAAATAGGTCATTGTGCTGAGACGTTTGAAAACATGTCTATTCTAAGCTCAGTCTAAAATCAGTTCCTGCATTTGCAATTTGGGGATTACACCAGCAGATGCTATCTCAGAGCTATCAATCACATTCAATACTAGGCATGAATTGTGTCTGTAGATCAAGACCATTAATAATCATTTTAATAATTATTTTTAAACAATGGGAGAGTAGCAAAGCATGTTTCAAGCATCCCATAACACCATCAAGACCACATTGAGGTCCGGAGGCAGGAGGAAACACAAATATACTGTGTAGTATTTCACACCTAAAAACATAGCACTGGAATGGTGGCAGACAAAACGGGAGAGAGTTGACAGCAAGGATATACAGTCAGGTCCATAAATATTGGGACATCGACACAATTGTAATCTTTTTGGCTCTATACACCACCACAATGGATTTGAAATGAAACGAACAAGATGTGCTTTAACTGCAGATTTTCAGCTTTAATTTGAGGGTATTTACATCCAAATCAGGTGAACGGTGTAGGAATTACAACAGTTTGTATATGTGCCTCCCACTTTTTAAGGGACCAAAAGTAATGGGACAATTGGCTGCTCAGCTGCTCCATGGCCAGGTGTGTGTTATTCCCTCATTATCCCATTTACAAGGAGCAGATAAAAGGTCCAGAGTTCATTTCAAGTGTGCTATTTGCATTTGGAATCTGTTGCTATCAACTCTCAATATGAGATCCAAAGAGCTGTCACTATCAGTGAAGCAAGCCATCATTAGGCTGAAAAATCTAAACAAATCCGATTGAGCATGCATTTCACTTGCTGAAGACAAAACTGAAGGGAAAATGCCCCAAGAACAAGCAGGAACTGAAGACAGTTGCAGTAGAGGCCTGGCAGAGCATCACCAGGGATGAAACCCAGCATCTGGTGATGTCTATGCGTTCCAGACTTCAGGCTGTAATTTACTGCAAAGGATTTGCAACCAAGTATTAAAAAGTGAAAGTTTGATTTATGATTGTTAATCTGTCCCATTACTTTTGGTCCCTTACAAAGTGGGAGGCACATATACAAACTGTTGTAATTCCTACCACATTCACCTGATTTGGATGTAAATACCCTCAAATTAAAGCTGAAAGTCTCCAGTTAAAGCACATCTTGTTCGTTTCATTTCAAATCCATTGTGGTGGTGTATAGAGCCAAAAAGATTAGAATTGTGTCGTTGTCCCAATATTTATGGACCTGACTGTAGTTATAGATATAGTTACTGCACAAAAGAACATAAGACTTAAATTGGTATTACATACAGTCAATTTACATTGCCAAATTCTTATGAATGGGCTGTCTTCATTTATATCGATGCTGCTTTACAGCAGAATGGAATAAATAATAGGATGCAGACGGTGCAATAACCGTAGAAAACCCTCAGAATTAAATTGCATTTGACTCAGCCCATTATCGCTTTGGTCACATGATTTTGCCAACCCACTTGCACCAAGACTTAGCAAATGCATCCACAAACACAACAAAAGGTTATGCCATGCCCACTAACTTTGCGTGTATGATGTATTGTATAGTGTTGCGCTCTTAAAATACGATCCTCAGAGGATCTGAAACCAATAACTTGTGAGATAGTGAGACTTTTTGATTAATTTAAAGATCCTGATCATAAGTCATTTGTTTGTGAATTAGACAAAACACCTTCTTAATTGACGGTGATTGAGGTAACTAGACTGGACACTGCGAAATATTACATTAGATAGTTCTATTGAGTTCTTTTCACAATGCAAAACAGTAGAAAGATGCTCATGTCGGCATTGTGAGTTCATGTTCAGCTTGAGACAGAGAAGATGCAAATGAAGCCTATTTTTAGGTCCATTAAGATTAATACATGATTTTCATGACAGTTACGCTTAAAAGAACAAATGGTGCTGCCAGCAGAAACCGCAACAGAAAGATGTGTGTTCTATTTACCATGAAATTTAGCAGTTTCCAGTCTTTTTATGTTCTCACCTTCAATTAAGAATCAAAACTCTGGTATATTATGTTTTAGTATATTATATGCCCATTATATATTTGTTCAATTTAATTTGCCATGGCGCTGTAGAATAGCAGTGTGGGAAAAACGGAACTAGAGATAATGATATTGTAGAAAATGATCTAGAACCCAACAAAAGGTGTGCCCTCAAGAATTTGCCCAGTATGAATTTTGATTCTAATTTTGAATTCAAATATAATTCCTGATAAATCACAGAATTACAAACCAAAACACCAATACTACCATGATGCAACCTTTCCTTATTGTCCACCTAGAGACCACCTATCCACCTCTCCATTTCTTGTCTCCTTTTTTCCTAATCTGGTTTTATCTGCTTTTTCGTTTTTCCATTTTGTCTTTTTCTACCTGTGTCTCCTGTGATTTCTTTCTCTCTCTCTCTCTCTCTCTCTGGGGATGGTGTGATGAGTAGGACGAGTACAAGCATCTGTATGGAGTGTATGATGGGTTGTTGACAGTCAGGTCTTATCTCGTCTGCTCCACACCAGTAGTCTTCTGATTACAGCTGACAGCTTGAATCCTCGATAAAAGAACCGACATTAAAGAATACAGCGGCGAGGAGCAGTCCTGCTTCCTCTCCCTCCTGTGGCTCGTACGCATGTCAAAGCTGTCGGGGGAGTATGTGACATCAGAAGATTTCACTAACAGTCTCAGGCCCGTCAAGTAAGACTAAGGCATTCTTGTGGCAGGCTTCCCTTAGGCAAGCTGTGATACCAGATATTGCTCCGCACATCAAGCCAGTGTCATTCCTTTCTTGTATCTATCTCTCTCTATTTCTCTGTCTCTTTTACCTGAAATGAACAGCATCTTCCTGTTTTGTGTGCTGACAGCATCTTTCATGAGAACGTCATTCATGTTGTCAAAGAAAGACAAAGTTTGAGATTCAGTCTGTGATTGGTGTTTGAGAGAGACGGATGGCCTGGTGGTTTCTTTGCAGGGGACCTTATCAGAGGCCCTTATTTGAAAGAGAAAGCTTTGGCCCAGATGGCATCTCAGCACAGTACCACAGTAGAGGTCAGAAGGTTTGAAGAACCTCTCAAACATCTCATCCCTAAGACATTGTAGAGAGACATAGTGGTACATTTCCACCAAGTCAACCCCTACCATCATTGTTGCAATCAGACAAACAGTCGTATTCCTATTTAATAGTTAGGGGTTTTCTCATGGTGTAGTCGTTGGTTTATGTCTTTTAAAATGTATAACCGTGATGCTCATGTTGAAGACGCAATTTCCATTCCCCCTCCTTTCTCTATATAATTTCTTGTCTACTCTGCTGGTCATTGTGTTTCAATTCTTTGTTTTTTGGTTTGTGTTCAGTATACGGCTGTGTGTTCATACAATTTTAGATGTATAGTATTATATGTATATAGTACTATAATTATCCTTTTTTTTTTTTTTGAGATTTATTTATGAGTGCATTCATGTAGTTTCCAATAGTTCAGTCAGTGAAATTGGTCAAAGATGCTTCTACGAGGTTTTTCTTGCAGAGAAACTTGCAGAGTTTTAGTTGGGATCCATTTTTTTGTGTGATGCATCGCATTGTAGTAAATCATTATAAATGTATTTTTGTTTGTTGATGCATCAATGTGGTAAGGACCAAGGCGGTCACAAGGAGAGATCACACCAGGAAGCAGCAAAGATGTTTAAAATAGAAAACTAAAAAAGATGCATTGAACATGTAGATTATATAGCACATGCTAATTTGCTATTCGTATTGTCAAAGAAAGGCAGCATTTGAGATTCAGTCTGTGATTGGTGTTTGAGAGAGTGGAGGGCAGATGGGTGTGCAAGTAAATACTGTTTTAAGAGCAAATGAACCTACCTAGGTCATTTTAAAAACTAGAACTGTGGGTACTAAAAGCAGTACCAACTCCCCTCACTAAACAATAGAGCGCAGAGTCCATTGCGCTCAAGCAGCGATATACAGTAGCAAACAACCTTGTTCCAACATGCTCCAAACACAATCCAACCCTCTTGTTCCTTTAGTGGAGGCTGGCTTTTATACCAAAATGTTCCCACCTTTACTAATTAGAACATACCATTTTGTTTAAATAAAATGAATCCTGACCTCCCTTTTCTTATACACAATTCTATTGAATATATAAATGAGAATGAGTTCAAATGAGAGTTAAAAACAAAACACCAATAAAATACAATACATAGGACAGATAAAAACATCTCCACAAGAACACCCCCAATAAATATGGAAAATATGAACAAAACAATTAATGTCCATTGGACACATTAAAATCCCATGATTGAGACTGATTCACAGGCTCTTAATCACAATCATAAAGTACTTGCCGAAATCCGATCATACAAGGGATGAGCCTGATACAAAATTTGTGTCTGCCAATACTGACAGCCTGGTGGTTCTGTTGTTTTCTAGCCTACTACTTTTTTACTTTCTTGTCCCTTTTTAGCTGAAGCTGTCTCTGCTTTAGCTTTAATGAACGCATCATATTCCTTGCTGTGTCAAGCTTTGAGGTGAGTAATCAAATTAGATGTGTTAAAAGTTTTTGTGAAATTATAGCATTGCATAGCTTACGAATAGCAAATATTTTGCCATTGTCACCCAATTCAAAGTTACTCCACACAAGAGACATTTTCTTTCACACATGGCGCAAGTCGTAAGGTAATTGGTCAATGCATTTTCCACCCCTTTTGATTGACAGGAATCATAATCAGCCCTGATCATCAGTTGTTTTTAAACAATCGGCTAATGCTCAATAGTGCAGATAATTGCTTTTATCAGCGATGCATCAGTGCATTGCTGAATTGTATATTGTACTATTGGGCACTATTTATTCATCAATAATTAAATTAGAATTTTATTTAAACGTAGTTAAAGATTCAACATGTATGTGTGTGTTTAATCGTATCTGTCCATTATTATTTCTCAATTTTATTTTCAGTAAGAGATTTCCCCATGCCAGTGGCAGTGCTACACAGACACACACACACATATCTCTCTGCAGCCAACTCCAATCTCACCCAATTGGCCCAGACTCAAGTTTTGGTCCGAGCCATGGAATTTCAGCAAAGCGTTCTTTTCATTCTGCTCTCATTTATTTTAACTGAAATACTCTGATTAAGAGCTTTGTGTCTGTCTCACTCTCTATCCTCAGAGCATCAGGGAGTTAGGAAGGAGGGAAGGAGACTGCTGCCAAAAATGTGAATAATTAGGGCGAAGGCAGTTGGCTGGTGCCAGGCCGAGGGGAGGCATTTGCCCTGCTTATTAGATCCACTAAAGCACAGCTGTAAATCAGCATCAGGTCCAAACCCAGCAGCGCTCCAGAAACTTTCCGAGCCAGGACGTGTCAGTAAGCAGGGATGAATACAGCTAAGAAATTAAATTGTGAAAGGGCTGTTTGATTTTAACTCCATTTGGCAATGTCATCCTGTCTTTGTTGCTGTTTTTCACTGATTGTTTAAAGGCATAATTTTTCAGATTTTAAAGTAAATATATCCCAGCTTAATGTGCAGAGACAGCTATAAGTAACCCATTTGTACATTAATTCTGCTGAAAACTGTGGCTCAGTGCTGCTTTCAAAATATTGCTCTGTTTTTTTGAGCATCTTGACCAGCCCAAATTAGCAACATTATCTGTGTTGGACTGTCTGTTTCTTAGCCAGTGGTAGATGAGTGTTTGGGAAGTCTGTTTTAAAACAGTAAATGCATGCATTTTGTGACTAGTGGTTCAGAAATTATACACAATTCACCTTTAAGGGAAAAATGTAAGCCTCTTTTGTGCCTTTATTAACTCATTTATAAACATGTTTCTCTTTTAAGGTCAGGGATGTATTGGTGCTACAGCTGTATGGGGTTTGTTTCCATTGACTGAAATGTGATTAAAAACAGAGGAACACTGATTACTTCAGCGTTTGAGAGTTGGACGTTTTTATTTAGTGTTAGCTTGATGAAGGCCATCTAAAGACAGACTTCCTCCGCCAGAGTGTTTAGAGAGTGACACATCATCATTACTAAAGCCGTTTATGGCCCTTGGGATCACAATCCAGAGAGGTACTCTATTGTTCAACACAGAATTATGGAGCGAGAGAACAAAAAAACTGAGAAAGAAAATGAGTTGGACAGACTACAAGGGAATGAGGCAGAGTGAAATATGGGGAAAGATTAAGTGGACGGTTGTAATAAGCAGAGGCAGTGGAGTCTGGCCTCTGTTCCTGAGGAAGTCCAATCAGCGTCCCTATTCAGCTCATTGACAGGCTGCAAGAGAGTGAAATCAGAACACATTGTTCCTGAGTCTAAGATAATAAGGACCTTGGCACTAGGGACAATCTCTTCTTTAAATCCCTCATCATGACAGACCCTACGTGGAGCTCTCAAATGCACAAGAGATTTTAGTTACACATCTATTTGGGGGCTGTGACTCAGAGATTGATCATATCTATCCTTGTTATTGCTTATTCTGACATTTAATGTAGAACAATGGCATTACGTATAGCTTACATAAAGGACAGGAGACACATGAGATTGATGGCAATATCTGGAGGTTTAGTAGTGTTATTGTGCTCCTTTTTTTACCGTAATATTCTGTGTTGGGCTGGAAATTAGCAACTGCTTCACAACACGACACACATCGCACAATTACATACAGTATTATCGAGATTCGGTACATCAGCCACCTTGTCTGGTAGGTTTAAATACATCTCCATTAAAGCATAGTAGCTATAGCCATACACATTCCAATAGATCTGTTTTTTGAGCATCCTGCCACGAGCATTGCATTTTTAGTCAGTGTGTCAAGTTTAAAGTAGTACAACATTTAAAAACATGTCTCAAGACTCCTGTGTCCTGTTCCTTTCTGTTCCGATCCATCAAGCGTATTCTGTCACGGAAAAGTTGTGCCTTTAAATTCATCCCCTTTAAAGCATAGTCGCTACAGCCATACATATTTCATCAGATGTTTTTGTCTATTATGCCGTATCTATTGAGCATCCTGTCAATAGCGTTTCGTTTTTAACTCGGCGTGTAAAGTATAAAATAGTAAAAGTCTTAAAAATACATCATAAGACCACTGCATTCTGTTACATTCTGTTGAGCTCCACCTAGCTGTTTTTGAATACATTAAATGTAACCAAAAGCATAGTTCTAGCAGGAGATTCACAGCTGTACATTGTCATGCCATTATCTAGTTATCTTCTAGACAATCATATGTCAGCCATTGCTTTAAATGCTGCTTTCAATCTACCTCTTTGCTGTTTCAGTGTGCCAACATGGCAACCTCCTCCTCTCCACTGCCACCAGTTGAGTCCCATCCTGCACAGGGTTAGGCTCCTCACCCTCTGCCTCCTATCTCACCAGACCGCCAGACTGGGCTTGCACCAAAAGATACATTACAATACTGTGTTCATTATTAATTAATCAAATAAATGTAATTTCAACTTTACTTAACTCGGTGAGTCTTCCTGATAGAACAAATCTTATAAGAATGGCCCTTAAGAACATATCCAATTAGGGTGGGGTGAACCTGAAACATACCCATTTATACAGAGCTTCCGATGACTGATTAGTTGACTTGTCGTTTTTTTTTTCCAACCACCAACTCGTTCTATACAATGAAAGTGAATGGTGACTGAAACTTACACTCACCCTAATATCTCCTTTTCTGCACCATGGAAGAAAGAAAGTCATATAATATCTCCTTTTGTGTTCCATGGAAGAAAGTCATAAATGTTTTATCAGAAATTATAACTTTAAGTATACTAGTTAACAAGTTACATTAAATCACCTTTTAATGTTGACAAAATGCCTTGAAAATGTTAACAGATGAAATCCTATATAATATATAGGCCTATTTATATATTTGAGATAATATATTTTCATATTATGTTAATTATTAATATTTTATTATTGAATTACTATATTATTTATTCATATTTTTACATAAATTTATATAAATTAATATTTGAAATATTTATATTTACCAAATTGACTGATTCATATGTTAGAGAATCTAGCTGTATTGGTCAGTTGGAGCTTCAGAGAGATAGAGATGACAGATGTAAATGGTGTTTAAATGTTTCTCTTCACCCAGAGTAGTTCTGGTAGCATTTTATACTAAACAATTTTAGCTGTTTCTGCCTTTCTTGTCAAAGGTGCTGTAATATGTGGGAGTGATATGAAAATGTGTCGATTTGAAAGGTGGAAAAACTAGATCGGTCCAAATTAGCTTGCTTACAGAGACTTGGTACAACGCCATTCACATGTTGAATCTTAAGTTCAGTAAATATGCAACAAACTTCCTTTCATTTCATATTACCATTCAACAGCGTGCACTGTAGACAGCGTGCAGCTGACTGGGCCTAGCGAGTGTTACATTGCGTAAAGAATGAACCATGAAATTAATGAACCATGTGAAATTTTAACAGCGCTGCTCATATTTTAGCAGCGGCAGTGCGCCGCTCCTGAATGTATATAGGGAAACACTGCAGTGGCATAGTCAACCAAAGATGGATGGGTATGATGTGCCTCCACCAAATTGTGAGAAGTGTGTGTGTGTGTGTGTGTGTGTGTGTGTGTGTGTGTGTGTGTGTGTGTGTGATGAGGTGCCTTAGCAGGGCTGAGCTGCGGGCGCAGGAGGGAAGATGAATGGGCCTCAGGGTTCTGGGCAGTGGAAAACAGTGCTCTAAACTAATGATCCACAGCCTGATGGTTAGAGCCCTTCCAGCCGCTCACAGCAGCACAAGGTGCCGTCCCTGGAAAATCAGTTCTGGAGACGAGTCCTGGAGGAGACCCAGAGAGTGTAGAGCTGGTGGAAGAGGGAAAGAGCAATGACGAATGAGGGGAGGATGGGTGGAAAACGGCAAAGAAGAAGAATGCTCTTTTGATCACAAGAGCCTGCGGGCAGAATGAATCTTAGTCCCTTGAAAAGCAGTTCCAATGATAGGCTTGTTCCAGGTCCTTGCCCTCATGTCTCTCTCAGGCAGCCCCAGCCGAGCACACTTTGGAAGGTGCTCTGGGGTTGATTAATCTCCCCTAGCTGCAGTTCCATCAATCCTAATACCACTGTGATGAAATGGTCGGCCGTTGGGGGTGGGGGGGAGCTTTCAAAGAATAACATATTTGAAATGAGATCTAGACAAAAATCTGTCACATGCCAGAGATTAGTATTTCATTCTGTTGATGACAAAGATGGAAAAACCGAATGATGGTGATGGGCCTTGTTCATGAAGCACAAGCATAAATTGAACTCTGTGACAATTTACTTAAAAATGGTTTTATTAACGATTTATAAACAAATTTGAAAAACGGAAAAAACAAAACCTGTTTGAAAACAGTATTTTTGCAATTCCAAAACAGAAATTTGTCACTACTCTTTAAATGACAGGACCCTGCAAAGACACACACACTCAATTTCTAAAACTAAATGCCCCATGCTTATCTCTGACTCCTAAACCCACACTCAGGTCATGATTTCATGAAATGAGTCTTGTCTTTTTCAGCACTTCATATGTATTTCCATGAAGCGCTGATCTTAAATCAGATTTTGCTATCCAAATCCTGATCTCAACCATCTTCAACTGATCTAAGAGCAGCATTTGGCAAAACACCTCCTTACCCCAATCTTGCTCTTTCCTCATTATACAGGCAGTCAAGCAGGCCGGGGCTATCAAACTGAAAGCTGCTATCTCTGTGCCCCAGCTGTGGGCCCTATCTCACTATCGCTTTGGGCTCAACCCAGCCACAGACAACCAGGAGATTCACATAGCACTCCGGAAATTAGCCTGCTATCTAGATAGGCAGCCATATTGTTTTTCCAGGACTGTGTGTATGCTGTGAGTATTGTGTCAGAATGTGACCCATCCAGCATTGGTGATTAAACACAACTAAGTGTACAATGTTGGGGAAGCTACTTTGAAACAGTAGCCTCTCAACCTACAAACTGAATTGTGTAATTTCTGTGCTACTTAAAAAAACTAATGGAATTTCAAAAATAAGGATTGTTTACTCGGCATATAAAACATTATATACAGTGAGGGAAAAAAGTATTTGATCCCCTGCTGATTTTGTACATTTGCCCACTGACAAAGAAATGATCAGTCTATAATTTTAATGGTAGGTTAATTTGAACAGTGAGAGATAGAATAACAACAACAAAAAAATCCAGAAAAACGCATGTCAAAATAAGGGGAAATAAGTATTCAACCCCCTCTCAATCAGAGATTTCTGGCTCCCAGGTGTCTTTTATACAGGTAACGAGCTGAGATTAGGAGCACACTCTTAAAAGGAAGTGCTCCTAATCTCAGCTTGTTACCTGTATAAAAGACACCTGTCCACAGAAGCCATCAATCAATCAGATTCCAAACTCTCCAACATGGCCAAGACCAAAGAGCTGTCCAAGGATGTCTGGGACAAGATTGTAGATCTACACAAGGCTGGAATGGGCTACAAGACCATCGCCAAGCAGCTTGGTGAAAAGGTGACAACAGTTGGTGCGATTATTCGCAAATGGAAGAAACACAAAAGAACTGTCAATCTCCCTCGGTCTGGGGCTCCATGCAAGATCTCACCACGTGGAGTTGCAATGACCATGAGGAATCAGCCCAGAACTACACGGGAGGATCTTGTCATGGCAGCTGGGACCGTAGTCACCAAGAAAACAATTGGTAACACACTACGCTGTGAAGGACTGAAATCCTGCAGCACCTGCAAGGTCCCCCTGCTCCAGAAAGCACATGTACAGGCCCGTCTGAAGTTTTCCAATGAACATCTGAATGATTCAGAGGAGAACTTGGTGAAGGTTTTGTGGTCAGATGAGACCAAAATCGAGCTCTTTGACATTAACTCAACTCACCGTGTTTGGAGGAGGAGGAATGCTGCCTATGACCCCAAGAACACCATCCCCACCGTCAAACATGGAGGTGGAAACATTATGCTTTGGGGGTAATTTTCTGCTAAAGGGACAGGACAGCTTCACCGCATCAAAGGGACGATGGACGGGGCCATGTACCGTCAAATCTTGGGTGAGAACCTCCTTCCCAAGGCATTGAAAATGAGTCATGGATGGGTATGACAATGACCCAAAACACACGGCCAAGGCAACAAAGGAGTGGCTCAAGAAGAAGCACATTAAGGTTCTGGAGTGGCCTAGCCATTCTCCAGACCTAAATCCCATAGAGAGTCTGTGGCGGGAGCTGAAGGTTCGAGTTGCCAAGCGTCAGCCTCAACTTTAATGACTTGGAGAAGATCTGCAAAGAGGAGTGGGACAAAATCCCTCCTGAAATGTGTGCAAACCTGGTGGCCAACTACAAGAAATTTCTGACCTCTGTGATTGCCAACAAACGTTTTGCCACCAAGTACTAAGTCATGTTTTGCAGAGGGGTTGAATACTTATTTCCCTCATTAAAATGCAAATCAATTTATAAAATTTTTGACATGGGTTTTTCTGGATGTTTTTGTTGTTATTCTGTCTCTCACTGTTCAAATTAACCTACCATTAAAATTATAGACTGATCATTTGTTTGTCAGTAGGCAAACGTACAATATCAGCAGGGGATCAAATACTTTTTTCCCTCACTGTATAAATATATCGTCTTTAAATATGTAACTCAGATAATATCAGTAGCTGTATATTGCTGATAAAATGTACAATACGATTGAATGTTCTCTATGCCGTGGTCTCCCCAGCAGTTACTTATACCCCTCAAAGAGTGTGTTAAGCCATGTTGGTGGAAGAAAGCAGTATCAGTGTCCTTCTAAAGCTGCATTCACACTGCTAGCGTGACATTGTCACTGCATGTCACCAGTGGCTGGCGGTTAGGTCGCTAGTGCTATGTATGGAGAGTCTAAACAATACTGTTTCTTTACAATTAATATTATTATTAAAATATTATGATCACGTGAGCTCTACCATCTTCTCTCATATTGGCTGTCGCTCCCAAAAGTTGCTCTTCATTTGCATAAATTTAAAAATTTCTCAAATTTGTCGCGACTCTGGACACGCCCACATCCTATCGCCAACGGTCGCCGTGGCTAGTGTTGCCGGAAGTCGCCATCTCTCATTAAAAATGAATGATATGAGGTCGCTGGCAGTGTGAATGCAGCTTAATAAGTGTCTACATTTAGGTCTGCACTCTCTCTTTCTCTCCAGAGACCTACAGCAAGCCTTAAATTAGCACAATAACACTAAAACATGTAAACAAAAAAATGATCTTAAAGCACAGAGCTTTAAAACAAGTCTTTAGGTTGTGGAGCATGATGTGTGTTGCATGGATAAGTTGTAGGTTAATTTGATAGGAAGCTTATTTATCTGGGTTAATCTGTGATGTGGTTTATTGTAGAACAGCAAACATTAGAATACCAACAAAGAAAAGGCTGTTTTCTGGCAGCGAAGGATTTGTGTTTCATTTCTCTCTGCACTTCGGGGAATTGTTAAAAGCTTCAGCTCACAAACAGACACAAGCATACACTATTTTTAGGAGAAATTAAATCTAAATGGAAAACTACCGGAGGTACATACTGGCTAACACAGTTAAGAATACTTCTGCTTCAGTGTTAAGAATGCTCCAGAATATCTTTGCAAAAGCCTGTAGAATTTTCTTTATTTCTGTAAAAATAATAAAGTAAATGCTTATTCAGACTTTTGATTTCTCTTATATGATCAGAATATTTATAAATGAGTAATTATCTTCAAAGGAAAGGTTATTCCCACAACTATAATATTAGCAAATCTGTTCATAAGAAAATTATTGATCAGTTTCCATATATTAAGTTCAGATTGATCAATGGGTAATTTATCATTAAAATATGCAAATTAACTAGCTGTTGCAAAATTACAAGACAACTTGATTTGACAGTTCAAAAATCTAACAGTGAAGCACTTACAATAGAAGTGAATGACACTGTTCTGTAAATGTTAAAATAATCAGTTTCAAAAGAATAGCCACAAGACGTGTTAACATGATTTTAGTGGATAAAATTGCTTACCAACATTTTCTGTGTTAAGTTATATACAATTTTACAACTCTGTTGTCATGACGACATTAACCCTAAAACGACTATTTAAACAACTTTCAAAAAAATTAATGGAAGAATTAATGTAAATGCTTTTATAAAATTATTAGCTCCACATTTCTGCCTTGAACCCTCAGAAAATTGGCTTCATTCATTGCCATTGCAAGTGCCTCACTGTAACCTCGATTTTTGCTCTTAAAGAAAAGTCAAAATAAATTGTTTTGGTAATCAACATTATTCCACAAATGATGTCGATTGAGCTTAAAGCCCAAAGTGCACTTCGGTCTAATGTGAACGCTACAGGATGCATCAGCAGAGTGCTCGAGCACTGAACGCGTGCAGCCCGATTTTACAAACAATGCGTCTTTGTACGCGCAGAATGTGCCTGGAATTATTTGCATGAATTAGTTGATCCACAAGATGCCAATACTCAAAGTTGAGGCGTTGTGGTCACAGAATCCAGAATACGTATCAAGAATACGTAGTCGCCGGGAAATAACAGGAGACAAAGGTAAAAAAATCAACAATGGATATACACGTCAAGAGCACGTGTGTGAGGATGTTATGGGATACCTTCGTTTGTATAGCTCGAGTCAGAAAGAATATAAAGACATCTTTATGGCTACCACCCCTGGAGTTCGAAAGCCAGGGCATGCTGAGTGACTCCAGCCAGGTCTCCTAAGCAACCACATTTACCCAGGTGCTAGGGAGGGTAGAGTCACATGGGGTAACTTCCTCGTGGTCGCTATAATGGGTGGTTCTAGCTCTCGGTGGTGCATGTGGTGAGTTGTACATGGATGCCGCAGAGAATAGCGTGAAGCCTCCACATGCGCTATGTCTCCACTGTAACGCGCTCAACAAGCCACATGATAAGATACTTATATTGACGTCTCAGATGCGGAGGCAACTGAGATTTGTCCTCCGCCACCCGGATTGTCACTATGCCACCATGAGGACTTAGAGCGCATTGGGAATTGGGCATTCCAAATTGGGGAGAAATGGGGAGAACCCCCACCTTTATTGGTCTAAATGTATGAATAGAAATTGTCTGGCATCTCATAGCAGTCGTAGAGTGCATGCGCCAACCTCGTGTGTATGCGTGCACTGTCAAATGGAGTATAATTTGACAGGGCTCACGTTCAACTGTATGCAGACACTGAAACAGGAATATTCCTTTACAAGCTACACAAGGACGCAACCAAATTAATATACTTTTTGTTTGAAAATGCATTGATTTTGCTCCGTTTATGCCTCATTTCTATACTGGAATGGTATTTTCCTCTACTGAAAATGGAGACTTTGAAAAAGCTTGCTAGTCCTGCATACTTTTAAAATCAATGATAGGGAACTGAAAAAAGAGTTTACTGTGGATATGGCCTAAAACACACAACAACACTGTATACCCAGTGTAGACAGGTTTATTGATTGGAATGAAAATGTTCTTTGTTGCTCACTTACAGTATAGACATGCAGTAAGTCGTCATAAATGTGTGGTTGATTGTTGCTTAAAAGTTATCTGCTGTAATGCTAAAACATTTGTTTTAGACCAGATTAATTTGCCTTTGATTACAATACTGGGTCACATTCTCTCACTTTCCTCCCTCCAGTCATGTTTCCTGCATTTGTCTGATTGTGTCACCCCCAGAGGTGCTTTTGTTAACAACAATCAGAAGCTGTCTCACTTTCTCTCTCGCTGTCTGTCTCCAAACAGCCAGTTTGATTTCATCTGCATCCCGTTGTTTATTATTCTGTCCCAGTGCTGGGCTGAGCTCCTCCAAGAGGCCGCGGCCTGATCAAACGCTTTCTCCCAGGAGCCAGTCGCACGACACTCTTTTTTTCCTCTCTTGCTTTCTCTCACTCCTCTGTTATGTCTAAATCCTCCATACAAATCGCCGTATTTCGGCTCTCCCAGTGGGGCCTATTACTGCCTGTAGGGCATTAAAGATCATTAATAGTTCTGTCAGAATGAAAAGAGGGAGAAAGAGAGGAGAGAGATAGAGGGAGTGAGAGGTGTAGGAGAGTTTCTTAGCTGCTCATAAATGGGAAATTAATACATCTGCCTCATTAATGCTGCCTGGTGTTTGATGTTTGTTAGCTGGAAACTTTAATGATGTAGGTCTGAGCCAACATGGTGCTTGACTAAATTTGATTCCTCCAATTAAGTAGTCCGAGTTCTTTTCTTTCGGGAAGAAAAAAGAGAAAAGCACCGAGGGTGAAAAAAGAAAATTGGACTCCCCCAAACTAAAGTCTTTATTTCTGCCTTGCTCTTTTTAGCACCTCTGAGCCTTTTTTCCAGTCGCAGCTTGATTGCTGCATCGTGTTCATCAACCTTGGTCTTCAGGAAGTTGTTTACCGTTCGCAAATCAAGGGGAAATATTTTAATCAGCGTCTGCCTCTGTCTTAATCACTAGCATTAGCGAGCCATGTATGTTAATTGCCATGTAGAGGAAGGTGATCGTCGTCAATCTTGAGTGCAAATGATGGAATCTAACACCCCAACATAAGCAAACTATCTGGAATCATCAGCCGGAAGAATGAGGAATATAAAGAACATGGGAATTTGCATTTACACCTTTCTATTAATCTTTCCTTTTAGTCATTTACTTTTTTTTCTGGAGAGTGCATTGTATGCTGTCTAGTGAAAAGAAACTTGATGACTTTTGCTAAGCACATTTATGTAGCTGTTTTATTTATTTATTTATTTTTTTCACACATTAACTTGGGTGGTTATTTAATAGTTGAGATGCAGCCTATGCATACCTAAGGCCTGAAACATCAGCTGTTTTCGCTAATCAGGCCGCAATTTTCTGAGCACATTGGGTAACGGCTCCAGCAGAAATTCTATAAGATCACAGTTCAGTACAGTACATTAACAAACCGTTCCCCACACGGATTTCTCAGCATGGTTAGCATTCCAACATGGAACTGTGCTAGTAGTGATGTGGCAACTCAAGATTGATTATTTGCACAGTCAGTCTAATCTAAAACCACAATTAAAAAATAAATCAATCAGCATCAACGAGCCCAGGATTGGTAAAGAATGATGTATTTTAGCAAATACGTATACGTGAATGTTTCTAATAAGCAAGCTTTTTTAATTAGCAAGAATGTCATTTATAACACAAGTACACTATAAAAACATTGATTTTTATCCACACATCCCTTTCTAGCTCAGCCTATAGCGTGAGTTTGGGGCGTGGCTACTTGAACTAGCTGTTTAGCCGGGAGACATTTTTGCTTTGTCTACTGACGTTAAAGCCAAAATTCAAAGACTTGCTAAAAGACATAGACAGAGAACAGAGTAAAACAAGAATTAACATTGGCATCACATTCACAAGGTGGAGGACAAACACACCACCAAGCGATTTGGGATTCGGGTCGGGTTCGGATTTATAATCTGACGGTATTGTTGGGGTGGGGTAGGGTTGGGCCACACGGTCTCGGGTACAGGTCGGGTTCATGTTTTATTTTAAGGCCCGTGTAGACCTCTTAAAAGTAGGCAAGCAGACAGGCATTATGGGAGAAAGCTGAAACAGAATTGTAAATCAGCGTAAATTGTAATTGTAAATTAGCCTACTAGCCCTCAAAAGGATTATTCATCTTCAGTAGAGTGGGATTCTTGCTTGCAAGGCCCACCGCATCATCTTTCACCTCCATTTTCCTCTCTTTGTCCATTTCCAATATAAAATGGTCCCTTGACAAGCTGAATGAAGGCGAATGAGTGAGCAGATGCATTGTTAATGTATTGGTCATGTTGAGAATTGGGTCGATCTCTGATTTAATATTTGAACTCTTCCGTTTGACCTGGCTTTGAATTGTCTTGGACACACAAATTGTTGGCTTTGAGTTTAGAGATATTGGGGTCCATATGTTTGAGACCACTAGTGAAAATGCTTTTTTTTTTTTGGCATTTTTTTTATTTAGTAAGTTTAGCAAATTTATTTCAAATTATATATTTCCCAGAATGTGGTCTCAGACTTTTTGATAACGCTGTATATGCCAATAAGACTAGCTTGCTATTTTTTTATATACATAAATATCTTGTTGGTACTGTCTATACACCCATCAGTACCATATCCAGTGGTCTTGGATATCAGCTCTGCTCAGCTATATATATATACACACGTGACGAGGAGGAGGGCACTGAATTTGCAGGGGAGGACTATAACAGATATAAGGACGGGCAAGGAGGAGGCGGGAACCATTTGAACAGTCAACATAAAGTTTTCATCGTAAAACTCAACTTAAAACAAACATAAACAAACACACACACACATTCAGTGTGGCCACGTGCGTCTCTCTCTCTCTCTCTCGAACCAGTGTCTCCGGCTGCCCTTTATCTCGCTCTCCCGCTGATCAGATGATTCTGTTCTGGCCGTGCTCCATCACGGCCTGGCCACACACTCCTCCTCATCACACACCCCTAAATAAATATATATATATATATATATATATATATATATATATATATATATATATATATATATATATATATATATATATATATATATATATATTGGTAATTATCAGTGTATCATTGTCCATGTGAACACAGACTTAAAATGTTTCTCAGGATTCAAATAATAATTTTAGTGGTTCATTGACACAAGCAAACTAATTCTTTAAAATGCATCAGGCTTTCCAACACTAAATATAAGAGAAAAGACAATCATAAGTGTTTTATTATTTCATCAGTTTGCTTGGATTTATTGGGTAAATCCATTTTCTGAATTTGTCAAATTCAAATTGGAGACATATTTTAATGGCTTTTCTAAGTGCGTAAACACGTGTCAGATGGACACTTTTAGAACAACCCACTTTGGAAGCATTGCATCATAAACAGTGTTTTTTTTTTTCTGATGCTGTGGGAAGTTAAACTGTATTATTATTATTATTAGACATTTGAGGCCCCTGCATTCGGAGTTGCGCTCTGTCCAGCTGTGTTTGAAAACAATTCCTCATCTTGACCTGTTTGCTGTGGTTTGTTGAGGTTTGTTGTCTATACAGCTGCACATTGCCTGTAGAGCTGGAGTTGTGCTTACTGCCCTATGCTGACGGGGACTCATAGAAAATTAGTGGTAGGAACATTCCTTATTCAGTCCGGGCTATGATTAGTAGCGTTAATTTTTTTAACGCATTATTTTTAAATAATTATTCGCTCTGAATTCACATATTAAATCAACAGCCTAAATAGCATTAATACTTTTACGTAGTTACTTCCCAGCACTGTTTAGGATGTGATATCTGTTTGCTAGGAGTGAGCTGTAACACTGTGCTTCATTGCCTGCTGTAGCTCTGTGAACACATTTCTGCCGCAGAGTAATCTACAATGCCATTACAGGCAAATGATTAGCCACAAACACCCAATTAGGGTGTACAATGTTTTAAATGGGTGACAGGTTGATCAGTGATAATGTCTGCGTTGTGGCTGAACTAGGGGAAATAAATCGCAATGCATTTACTGGGGCAGCCCATGTGAAATGTTTTAGTTATGCTAATGAGAATTGCAGTAATTCAAAGTGAGCAAAAGCATGCACTTAATTTGGATACACATAGAAGGAGTAGAAAAATCAAACGAGTTGTCTCGTATTTTCTGTTCATGAGGTAGGATCAGGGTGTGTATAAAAAGCTCAGGAGAAGGACATTTTTATTTGTTTACCAGTAGATGCCCTGATGGGGACTGGTGAGTCCTCTTCATCCTTCCTAAAGCTTCTGTCACCTTTGTCTGGTTCATCACTTTCTCTTTGTTGTTCCACCTTCTCTCTCTCTCCCAAACAGCATTCATCGCCATCTGGCAGGACCTGTTGGCTTGTTTGTTTTTCAGAGCAAATAGCTAATCACTCCCTTCCTCTTTTTGCCTTTTACCATATGCCACTGCCTGTGTATTAGAGTTTGGCATGTTTATTAATGAAGCATATCAAAGGCACACGCTAACCTGTTGGATTGAATTCAATGAAGTTTCATTGCAAAGTTGTCTTCCACGGGTTGTTCACAGAATCAAAATTCTGTCATAATTTGTTCACCCTCATTTTGTTCCAATCTTGTATGCCTTACTTTCTTGCATGGAACACAAAAATACTCTCAAAATAAATCCCCACTTTTATCCCTCCTGTCTATATGCACTCTAAAGACTTAAAGCCAGCTTTCCCAGGCCAGTTAGGAGGACAGAGCAGCAGAAAGAAGGATATGACTGAAAGAAAGTGTAGTGGAGGGAGAGGCCTTACGGTGTGCTGGGAAGTAGGCAGACCTGGAGGAGCCCAGAGGGCCATTACCATAGTGTTAATTCTAATCAGTGGCTGAGCAAGCTAAATAATGCAACAGCCACAGATGGCAGGCACCGGGCAGGACTACGCTCAAGCATTATACCGCCATGGTTCTCAGGGCTTTGAGGCCTTGGGAGAAAATTAGGCTAGAATCATTGTTGTCAGAACTGGTTAGCATAAAATGATCCTTGATCAGCATTCCTACTTGAATTTCTGGCAAATCAGAGGGAGAATGCAAATTCTTGGTCAGTTTGGAGGTATGAATAAGGGGAACGATGAACAGAAGAAACTATCCAGTCAAAGACAAGGTCTAATTTGTGGACTGGGGACCTGGTATGGACTATCTATACCTGACACCTGGGGACCAAGTATGGACTGTCTGTAACATATGTGCAGCGATGTTAAATAGGTTGAACATGAATGTTTAATCTCAGTTGTAATGTCTAAAATCACTGAAGTGTGAGGTCTCCATGGGTCGGTACAAAAGGGTCACTATGGCCAACATCCCAGTGCTCATAAAAATCTTAGTTCAGTGGCCACGTCTTGACTAATATGATTTAGTTTGAAAACGCATTGATTTTGCTACATTTACCTCTCATTTACTATACAAGGGTGTTTTCCTCTACCGAAACCATTTCGAAAACTCTCTACATTACTTTAGAAAACGATGACATTAGGAAAAAGAAAACAGAAAAGAAACGAAAATGGATTAGTATAGATGTAGTCTGTTTCATTTCTCTTTTACCACGTCCACTAATACATTGTTTCAGTTAAAAGCTCATTGGTTTTTCTATGGTTGTGTCTCTCATCCACACTGGAATGGCATTTTCCTCCACTGAAAACCGAGACTTCTCTAGCACCACATAATTTGGAAAAAGATAACATTAAGAAATGGAAAACTGAGTTTTTAACTGAAATATTAGACTGCAGTATTAGATCTTGTACCGGTACACTCATTTTCATTTGAAAATGCTTTGACTTAGCTACTTCTACACTAGAACGGTTTTGCCTCCACCAAAAACAGACTTTTGAAAATGCTCTTTATTACCATATACTTTGGAAAGCAATGACTTTAAGAAAATGGAAAATAACGTTATCAACTGAAAACATAGTACACCCACACTAATACATTTTCATTTGAAAACGTATTAATTTCGCTATGTTTACACTTCTCATCCACACTGGAACATCGTTTTCCTCAACTGGAGTGGTGGTGGCGTAGTGGGCTAAAGCACATAACTGTTAATCAGAAGGTTGCTGGTTCGATCCCCACGGCCACCACCATTGTGTCCTTGAGCAAGGCACTTAACTCCAGGTTGCTCCGGGGGGATTGTCCCTGTAATAAGTACACTGTAAGTCATGTATAAAGTGTCATTTAGATTTGGAATGTGTAATAAGTGTTAACACCACAAAATCCTCACCAGATTTGGAATGTAACCAATCTAATGTATACTTGAATAAGTCAAAATGCAATGCCACACTCACTGCGTCTGTCTTTGCTCCTCCTTCCACAGTCCATAGTGTAAAAATGTACAATGTGCATGCCACATATGTAGTAGTAAAAACCTTTATTTTGTGTGTTTGTATGTTTGTTTGTTTGTATGTGTGAGTCACCTACATCTGTTCAGCATGAATGAAGCTCTCTGTCAGGATTAGTGGAGTTATTATGACAGTTAAATCCTGTTCGCCGCTGACTCCCTTATAGTGGTTTATTCTTAATTTGTCATCTGAATATGTTTATTACTTTCAGATTTAGTGTCTTTTAGTGTTTTTTCCTGATACATGTGCAGGTAATTCTGGTCACTATCACTTACATACTAGACTTTGTTCAGAGTTAAGGCCTTTTCACACCGAAGGCAACGCAATATTTAGATACGAATCGCAGACGAAAGGCCCTTTCACATAGAAATTAACACGAATAACCGCTGTTAGCACATTAGCACCTTTACATTAGGTTGCACCAATTGACAAGCAATTTTACCCCTGCACAGTAGATTGCACAACGCACCTTTGAGCTGGTCTGCCCTCCGCCCTTCACAATGAGAAGAAATACTTGTTAAGTTAGCAAAACAATCAAGATAAGCAAACAAGTTCTAGTTCTCTGGCGGGTAGATCGAAAAAATAGAACTTATTTCTCTACAAGTTGCTGCATTGATGAAGAGTTTGTTGTTGATTTGCTCAACGTGAAAGAAAACATTCATGATACTTTCACAAATTATTTCAGTTCACCTACGGGACAAGTTGACTGATTAGAAAGATTCAAGTGTAAGAAATAATATTAATGGTTAAAACATGATCTTTGGAACAAGAGTGATTAGATGCCAAAGTTACGCATATATACAGTACTTGTGTTAAATACATTGTATCTTATTGCCATACACATTTACTTGTGTTATACATTTGCTCAAATCTAGGGGTGTAAATCGGTCGTTTCATCACGATACAATCTTACATAGATTATCTGGCCTGCGATCCGATATTTGCCGATACTCCAAAGTCTGTTGCGATACGATTTCGATTTGATTCAGGGTCCTGCAATCGATATTCCGATATTATGTGCCTATTTTACACAATCAATAAATATTTTTTTGCCCTCAAATGCAACCAAAATATAATTAGAATATTTATTGAGCCCTCTGAAAAGTGCAAATTTAGTATCCACATTGGGACATCCACAACAAAATAAGGTACTTCAGATACTAAATAAATAAATAATAAAAAACGATGTCTCTTAATATGTCTATTATTATCACACACAAGTGATCATCAATCATTTGATTTCAGCTAATTTTACTGTTTAGTCCAATTCAAAGTACTTGCATACCCATGACTTGTTTTCAACTATCCGTGCTATCTTTGGTTTTCTTGGCTACAACTTCCACAGATGTAATGACAAATTCTGTTACAGTTAACTGGGATAAATGTTAGTAAGGGTGTTGATGTGTAGATGTTTAAAGTCTTATAACTGATGCTGGAGCTGAGCAGGTGTTTCTCTTTCCCTCATTAGTGATGTTCATAATGTCAGCGTTGTCAAGATGTTTCACATGATGGTTTTTCCATGGTACATTTAAATAGCAAATTCTCATGTAAAATTCGAATGGGTCACACTCGAAAGATATCGATGGAAGCAAATTAATCGTGCATTTGGGCCACTATGCATTTGTCATGAGAGCTCACATTTTAAGGAGTTCCCGTTCGATGCGCTGATCCTGTCTCTGGAGCCCACGATTAGCGGGAAGCCCGGTTGACGTGTACGCATGCCGCACAGATAGCAGACCACAATTTGGCTTCAAAGACCCTGCACACATCCGTGTCCCACATGAAAAGTATATTTAGTGCTCATAAAGTGAAATTAATGTTATAAGGTTTCTTCATCGCCTGACGGAAATGCGTATGGACGTGGCTGATTTGAGAATATTAAAATCAATGTACATCTTAAAAAATGCGATATTGTTATTTACTAGATGTATCGATAACATTGGATCATTGGTTATTGGATCGAAACATCGATCTAGATCGATGAATCGTTACCCCCCTACTCAAAATCCTGTTTGTTATGAATTAAATGTGATTAAGTAAGTAAATTAAATACATTAAAACATAACTACAGCCACAGCACCACATTAATAAATATGACATAATTTTTTGGAGACATCGCTATGTTTTTGGTATACAAAGGCATTTTGATACAAAGACATATAGCATTTACAAAGTGCACTGCAATCACAGCAATAGCATTAACATCATGGTTGGTGATTGGTTATCAATATCATTTGATGAAGAAAAACACTTAAAATCTGTAAAGTTGTTTATTAGAAAAGGTGATACAAAGGCAAAGATGCCACAATATACTTTATATTTTATTAGAGATATAAAAGAACTCGCATAAGTTAAATGCAAAGGCAAAAAAATTAGCACAATCCACAGAAGATCAGAGTTTTTTAAGGGGGATGCAAGGATGCAGCATAATCGTTTACATGTTTAGAGAACGTATATGAGGAAAGAATGTTAAAATTGTTAGCCATTTAAAAATGTAATTCGTGCTTTTCAGGATGCAGCATTTTGAAACGTCTTGTAAACTAGAACACCAGTTTCCTTACGCTGTTATTGGATTAGGAGAAAGTGGTTTAACACATACTGTAGGTTTCTCACAGAGAACCCAGTTTATTGTGGTCATGTAAATGCAGCATGCAGGTTTTTCAGCATGTCAACACAGCGGAAAGTATTCAACATTTCTGGGAGTACAGTGGAAAAGCACATACACTATAAACTATACCCATATATACAACCATGTAAAATATCGACCCTCCCTCACATATGCACTTGTACATTGCGGAAATCCCAGAGTTTTACGTAAGAGGGATACCCCACTATTGCAGCGCAGTTTAGCTGCAGGTTGCGATGGAAAGTTAAGAAAACAAACACAGCAACAATTCTGGAACATATGGAAATAAATCTTTAATATGAGTATTCCTCGGATCCCATGTTTGTTATTTACATGCAGGAAAATTGCATTAAATTAAAAATGACTTTGCTGTGGTGAAAGCTGCTTACTAATCGAGCCGCATCTATACGGATATAAAGAGAAAACTGCTACCACAGCTCATGTACACCGATTTTGAGCCATATATGGCTTTCTAGTGTCCATGTAAACAAAGTCACTGTCAAATCTGGGATATCATTGTGTTTGTTTCTCTGTATGCAACACCAAAGTTTTTCAAGCTGGGCAGAAATTAAATATGGTTCAGCTGGAGGTTACCCTTGCCGACCTTCTCTCCTCCATGTCTTTCAGTGTATGAGTGGTGGACATTGTGGTTCACTATCAGACTGACAGTGCAGGGTCCGGTCTGTCTGTAGGTCCTGACACCTGCATGCATGATTTAACATGTCTTGTAACTCCCAGAAGCACAGATCTCACAGCTCTGTTTAAAATTCTCAGTGCCCATGTTCAGCTTTCTCAAGGCCATCTCCAAGGCTTATCATAATGATTCACTATGAGGCAGAAAGTGTAGCCAGGAGCAAAGTTTTCCCACAACCAGGGGTTGCATTAATGGAAAATTAATTTCAAAATGAATTTACAGATTTTTTTTTTAAAGATTGCTTTCTGTCATTTTGATAGATAAAAAATAAGAAAACATTTTCACCTAGTGCATAAGTTTTGACTTCACTCTCTTTCTCACATTCCCGCTGCCCTGTTTATTGCCTGGCATTAATGCATATTAACAGACGTCATCACCATTAACACCTGGTAGTATGCATCTCTTTTGACCAATTGTGGTCTGATTTTGTGGAGAGGTCTGAATGATTGACAGCATATCAGTCATTACGTTAGTGTGTTACTGCATGATCAGTGTGTCACTTTATTAATAAAGCACAAAAACTATATTGACAAAATGAAAGCACGAAAAAGCGACATTCTTTCTGCCAATTATTTGCATTTAATCTAAGTGCAAACATTAGAGCATTATTTTATTTTAGAGGAGCACATGCATTAGAGCTTCAGAGATGAGTGTGCTTCTCATCTGTGACTTTATTGTTATAGGCGAACAGACACATTGAAGAATTTCCGTGAACCTGTGCATATTCCGATCAGTGATTATTTCATTTAAAAGCCGCATGTACCTGTAAAGTTAAAAAATATTGTTTTAGCACAGTGGTTGATTAACACGTAAAGTAGCTACTTTCACCCAAGGATTCCATGATTTCACCAGACATGCACTTGCGGAGTCAAAAATATAATTAAGCCTATCCACTGTCGTGTATTTGCCATTATAATGGATGCTACGCCTGTACGGAGCTGAATGTAGTTTATGAAATGAAAAGTTTGACAGATAAATATTGACCATGACAGAAATTTTACAACTCAGTAATTTTTCTTAGCGCAACCTCTGACCACAACATAAAAAAAAATCATCTATTGTTATCTGCTACAGTGGAAGAAAACCAGAAGGGGAAAGTTGGGGGAGAGGTGTTGCTTAAGGGCTTTTCTGATCACATTTCACTGGGGCAGAAAGATTGCTGGTAGGTTCTTTTCAAGAAACACCTCTCCACAAGCATTTCTATTTTTTTTTTATTATTATTATCACTAGCAAAGATTCCCAGGCCCACAAAGCATGCCAGAATTGATTACTGCTGATGGGTTTCTGATTTGAACTAGTTTTCACTTTTCATTGATGTTTTTAAAGAGAAGGTGAGAAAATGCTGTATTGCACTTCTGTTGTTTCTGGTTTGTTGATTTTCATTGGAAGTTGTAAAATGAGTCCACAAAAAAGGTTACTTGGTTGCTAGAGTATTCTGGATGGTTGCTAGGCTATAGCTATGTGGTTACTAAGGCGTTTTTCATGTTTTTTAGCATGTTGCTGTGCAGTTGCTAGGATGTCCTGGGTGTTTGCTTTAGCATAGCTATGTGATTTCTAAGGTGTTGTTAGTGTTTTATTTAGTTATTTAGGTGCTGTTAAGTTGTCAGGGTGTTCTGGGTGGTTGCTAGGGAATTGCTGTGTTGTTGATAATGTGTTCAGAGTTTAATAGCATGTTTCTAGGCAGTTACTATGCTGTTCTGAGTAGTTACTAGGGCATAGTGTGTTTTTTAGCAAGTTGTTGTGTGATTGCTAGGGTGTTGTAGGTGGTTGATAGGGCATTGCTATGCAGTTCATAACATGTTCAGAGTGTTATTTTATAGCTTGTAACTATGTGTTTCCAGGGTGTTTTGGGTGGTTGGCTAGTGCAATTCTATGAATGTTTTTTCTTTTATAGCAAGTTGCTTTGTGGTTGCCAGGATGTTGTGGGTGGTTGCGATGGCATTGGTCCCTCCTTTAAGGGCTCTGTAAATATAATCTTTTAGAAAATTATAACACACCACTTCACAAAATGTATATTTTGTAAAATGTATACAGATGGTGCAGGACAAGTTATGGGCCAGACTTTAATACATGGTGTTATGGGTTTGTTCAAATCTCTAATCCTATGTGTGAGCAATAATAATATTGGTGCTTGCCGCCTCCCCATAGGTTTCCCAATGAACCTAATGAACCTGATGTCGACCCCTGTCTCTCTGACCTTATCTGTCGTACCTTTATCAGGCACTGTCTCTCACACACCACCACTTTAAACCATGTGATTGATCACCTTTAAAGAAGGCATGGCCACCACTTAAACACACATACACACAGCAAATACGCACTTAAGCCATGTCACCCTGAGGTCAAATGGTAACATGACTGCTCCTCCTCAGATCCACACTACAAATTTCTGACATGTTTAGTGTGCACAGTCTGATAAATAGATACTTGTAACACTGTTGTGTGAGCACATTGTATGTGCATTAACCAAGTATCCAGACTCTAGATTGTGTTTTAGTTTGTACAATAATGTGGGAGCAATAGCCTGGAGGTTGTCTCCCATGTCTTGACACGTTTAGCTGTGGTGCTTATGTGTTCATCACAAGTTTAAGTCTCATTCACAACATTTCCAGTTCCATTCCATTCTCATTGTTCCCAACATATCTTGTGGTGTCTCCTAATGTTTATCAATAGAAATGGCATAAAGGGAAGACTCGTAGATTTGAGTAAAGTTTTAGATTCCATTTATCTGACAAATATAAAACAGGAATGTAATGTCTTTCTTTGGTGTAGGCCCCGTCTGGCGGTCTGAAGAAGTTGTACTCGGAACCATCATATCCTGCCGGAGATAGGAGGCAGGGGCGAGGAGCCTACCCCCATGCAGGACAGGGCTCAACTGGTGGTGGTGGGGTGGTGGAGGTTGTCATGTTAGCACACTGAAACATGACAAACAAATATGATAGATTGTGACTTATAAGTAATTGCTTACATGTGATTGGATAGGAGTTACCTAGCTAATGGTGCGATGATGTACAGCTGCAAGCCTTCCCTCTAGAACTACGCTGCACTATTTATTAAAAATAGTTCAATTTATAATAAAAGTTGGAAATTTATAATAGGGTTGTGCCGATACAATCATATAGTGTATATACATACATATATTGTGAAATCTTGTATTAAAACTTAGACTCCTGTTTCGATATTTACATTAATTTAGCTGTGTATTAAAAAAATATAAATGGCAAATCATTATAGGGCTGTGTCGATACAATCAATTATTGAAATATCACAATACCTTTCCTCATGAAATTGCATCAATATATGTTTGTTTTTTTTTATATAGTAGATGTTAGAACCCTGATCCTGCATATTTCATTCTTTCACTCGTGGACACGCTAGGTCTCTCTCACACATTTGATGCATTTTCAATCCCGATACAATTACGATATCATGATGTATCACGATATATTCAGTTGTGACGTGTAGCATGTTACATATCGTGAGGTGGTTTCTGATACCCAGTCCTAATTTATAATGTGTGCACATGAAAGTTGAAAGAAGCAGTAGTCCAAACCAGTAGTTTTGTTCACATTGCTTTCTCAAGTTTAATAAACACTAAATCCAGCCAAACTATAAAAACGTACATAATAGTAAATGTCCGATAGTGAAAAAACTTTAGAAAGCTTGTCGTGATGTGACGGGGGGGTAGCAAATGGCCAGTATCTCAGTTGGATTTTCCTGCCAGTGCCCATGGCAAGACGTGTTTCCTTGTAGCACCATTAACATTGTCATCATCATCATCATCATCTCTTTCCTAAATGAACTTGAGCTCTGACCGCCTCACTGAAGCCCATTAGACAGCACAGATGGCCTTCTCTAGAGGCACGGCTATAATAACATGCAGTTTAGTTGTATGTATGATCTGAGTTTTGGGCTTCGGGCTTCTACGCCTCCGTCTTTGTCCCTGCCATCGCCCCCCCCCTGTGTTCTGAATCCAACAACACACTCTAGCTGAGGCCTGATCCATGGGATTGACCTCTGACATTCAACTATCATTAGTGCCTATTTACATTGAACAGATTGAAGCTTTTTTGCTTGATTTGTCTGCTGGTTGCGGGAGTAACAAGAAAGTACACAAACACTCTTTCTCTGATAAAGGATGTGGAGGTGGTTGGGGAGGGACATGTTGGTATGCCATGTGTGTCTGCACACATTAGAGAGGGTGACAAAGTGTAAATATGAAACTAGCAGTTCTCGTAATTAGACAGAGGGGAATGTATTATAAAATAACTGGAAGTGACTGACAACAAGAGACATAACAAGCTCTACTTTGAATACCAATTACCGGCCAGAGAGAAAATGAGGGAAAGAACAAGAGGACAGAGGAGTACATTTTTCTCTTTGCTTACATGCAACATGTTTTGCCTTTTTATTGTAACAGTGAATTGTTTAAGGCATCTGTTTTTCTGTTTTTTTCATGTTTCTCAACTGGTACTGTAGTCCTTCAATCTGGAAAAATACTTTTGTTTCTATTAGAAAACTGAAAGGCAAATATGTTCCAAGATCATGTAAAATGGACTCACAAACACACAAAAGGAGAATTTTAGAGGGAACTTGTAGTTTGAAGACAACCTACAAAAATGCATAGGTACAGAACAACAATACAACATTTTTGCTTTGAGGTTTTATTGGAAATGCTAATGGAATAGAATTGAGAAGGACAGACAACAAGTGAGATGGAATATAGTTTAATGTAGCCAAAATGTTGATTATGGGCATGAAGTCTGGTGTACTTTACTGCTTATTCTGGCCAAGAACCATCCACTTAGACAGAAAGAGTTCATCTGACCGGCAGGTAAAATTTAGACAAAACCACCTCTCTTTTTACATTGTTTAAAGGCAGGTAAATCTGAAATTGGATATAACCCTAAGAGCAAAGCTGAATATACTGATGTTCTTATGGAACTTGCTAGCATGTGCATCAAATAAAACTCTTAAATACATTTTAAAGACTGGATGCCACAAACCAGTGGCAAGCTGTTCCCCTAACAAGCTTTCTGTTACTTTGTAAAAAGGACTCTAATAGGACTGATGAAAACCTGTGCACCCTGACACCTAGAAAAAGTGTGATTCCAGCTAATCGAATTTGAGCTTGCCATTTTGAGAAAGCTCTTGCCATTTTTGGGTGTAGCACTCATCTTATACTCTTTTGACTGAGGTTGAAACTACATTACATGTATGCATTTGGCAGACGCTTTTATCCAAAGTGACTTACAGAGCCCTTATTACAGGGACAATCCCCCTGGAGCAACCTGGAGTTAAGTGCCTTGCTCAAGGACACAATGGTGGTGGCTGTGGGGCTCGAACCAGCATCCTTCTGATTACCAGATTACCAGATATGTGCTTTGACCACTACACCACCACCACTCCAAAACAAAAAACTACAAAACAGAAGACTCAGAAAAGAGGTTTGATAGCCAATGTCAGACATTTAATCTTCAATTTAGTCTTCCAATCCAAATTTACGACCTCCAGGCCTCCACTAGAGTGCATTCTGGATCTTACCATACTTAACCAGAGAAAGTGTTTACGATTACAGTCAAGGCACTCAAGCAAACTACAATGCTGAGCAATGCTACAGCTGCAGACGTCTAGGAACAGATATCAGCCATGACTTCATTTATCCAGTTCTAAAAACAGAGCCGAAAACACAACTCTGGGGTACCTCATGAGCACATGCCCTTGAGTCTCTAGCCAGCTGAACTGGAGGAGCTGAGGTGAAGGAGAATCTTTCAGGCCACCATCACTGCAGACATACACACACTCACAAACACACATCATTCATGAAAGGGAAATCAATTAGATAGAGGGAGGAGATGCTCTGCCCGCTTTGCCATTGAACTCAAAGCGCTATTGAGTTTTCTTGATGGGCTTTGACTAGGATGAGAGATCAGAGGTAATACTGATACTCCTCCTGCTCTCTGAACACATTATCTGCTGTACACAATGGAAAACACTTCATCAAACCAGAGAGGCGCTGTAGGTCTATTGATAGATGGGCTTTGTGTGTGCAGGGAGGCCGAGAGAGGTGAAGGGAGGGGTGAGAGGGAGAGAGTCCCTTGTCACAGATGTCCGGCCCTTTGAAAGGAAATTAAACAAGTACCTCATTATCAACAGTAGGGTTGCTCCCGTGAGGAGCGTACTGAGCCAGGCCTTTTAATAAGCTGGGAACTTAATAGCTGCCAAAGTCTCCCTCCACACTGCAGTTTCGCCTTACCCTGGCAGCTCCAACTTTAACACCCCTGCCCTCCCCCTTTTGGACCTCCCCTTCCCTTTTAAATCCTCCAATCTCCCCCTCTTAGCTGACCCCCAGAGAGCCTGTCCCCATGTCCCCCTTCTCCCAGCCTCTTCTATTGACTGCGACTGATGCAGAGGCCCAGGGTGAGATACCATGCTGGTTCCCCTCTTTTCAGTTCCAGAGAGAGGGGATAATGCCTTTTTTGTGCCACGCATCTAGCTGAATTATGTGCGCTAATTTGATTAGGCAGAGATTTGATTAACTGGAAAATGAGGGCTTTGCGTAGACTTTCACATGCTTAATTTCTTCCTTGCAAAGCAGACGCAACATTGTGTCATGAAACTCTGAGGGCATATGGGAAAACCCTTTCACAGGCTAGAGAGGCCTTTCAGGCCTTACAATATCCAGGGCTGCCACAGTTTATGCTGCGATAATCAGTTTAGGGCTCTTTGCTGGGCCGCAGAATACAAATTGCATTTGGCATCAGCAGTGAAAAGGTTCAAAGGATAATGAGA